>NC_046159.1:99967503-100319170 GCF_011064425.1 Rattus rattus | reverse complement strand
CTCAACTCATTGCCTCTAACAAGCCCTCCCAACATGGTGTAGTGTACTTCCTGGTCCCCCCACGGAATGAGAACTCAGGAGAGAGTGCCTAGCTCACAGTGAAACATGGAAAGCAGACCAAATACCAGAGAGGCTTGTGCAACGTGCATTCCACATCCCTTTACATTAAGAGTGAGCCTCACAGGCCTCCAGGTAGCCTTGTTTCTCAGAACCCAGTCTCGACACCCTTGAGAGTCTAAGAGTAAGCATGTTTACACGTATGTTTACACGTACAGTCAGGAGCAGCAGAGTTGGTACCTGAGTTTGTCTGCGATGAAGATGACCCTCCTTTCCAGAAGTAGGGAGGCAAAAACACTGACCAAGTGTCGGACACTGAGGGAGGAGAACAGAGACTCAAAGTCCACATGCTCTAGCCGGGAGTCCAGCGGTCGGCACAGCTCAATCACCTGCCAGGGAACAGGAGCAGCTGAGGTGGGCTTACACAGCAGGCCGTCCTGGGACTCCCAGGGCCTCTGCACGGGTGGTCCACTAGCATGGGGAAGGGAAAGAAAAGGCAGGAAAAGGGAAGAGAGTGGAGAAGGAGGTGTTAGAGAAGCAAGTGGCTCGTGCTCAGTTGAGGAGAGTTGGACAAAGGAGACAAGGAAAATGGACGGCACCATCCATGGCCCTTGGCCATATTGGGAGGCTCATCCTGGAAGAATGTATCTGCATGCCCCCTGGATGGTTACGTTGAAAACTGACCTAGCCTCAGAGTCCTGGAAGAAATCCTGTCTTCTGAAGGCCTGAAGAAGGAAATCCCAGGCCTGTGCCTATAGCCCAGGCTGGCTTCAAATTTTCTATGTAGCTTAGGGTGGCCTTGAACTGTCTGTCTGTCTGTCTATCATTGTGTCTGTGATGTATGTATGAGTACAGAGACACATGTGCCAAGGCACATACATGTGTGAAGTTTGGAAGACAACTTTCAGGAGCCAGTTCTCCCCTTCTACCACGGGTTCCAGAGATCGCACCAGTCATTGACTTGAGCAGCTGGTGCTTTAAAAAAAAAATCTTTTATGTGTATGGTTGTTTCTCTTGCATGTATGTGCACCATGTACATGCAATGCAGTGCCCATAGAAGCCATCAGATCCTCTGGAACTGGAATTACAGATGGTTGGGAGCCACCATGAGGGTGCTGGAAATCGAACCTCTGGAATAACAACTGATACTCTTAACCACTGAGCCATCTCTCCAGCCCCATGGCCTTGAACTCTTGATCCTTCTGCCTCCATCTTCCAGAGGCTGAGCTTACAGTGTGCACCATGTACCTAGGAGTTCCAGTCAGTTCCATGACTCTTCCTATCCCTTACTGTCTTATCACAGGTTACATGTGTGAGTTTCTAAGTTTCTCTATAGAAAGCGGCTTCGGCAGTGCTGTGAGTGGAGACTGGCTTTTCCTCTACCACAGCATCCACTGAGAACTCTCCCTACACTGGGGCCCCGCACTCCTGACCTTCAGTACAGTTCCATGGTCAGCTAACTATACCTGGATGGGGTAGTTTTGGGTTCCCAAGAACTGCTCAGTGCTGGACAACTGGGCTGAACTGGTACATCCCTGATGCACCCTCATCTCTTCTGTGTCTAGAAGCAACTGGTTTCCAGCAGAGATCCAAGGCTGGAGGAGACCAGTGCTCTCATGTTTACTGAGATAGATGATATGAAAAGAGAGATGAGAACATACATTGTATCAGGTCCCATGGTCTGACCAGGCCAAGGACAGGCTTTGAAGGGTAGGGTAGATATTAAGTACACCCAAGATGGTCTTCACTGAAAAGAACAATTCAAGTTACAAAGTTATAAAGTGAGGCAGGCCCCAAACGTGAATAGATCTAAATGAGACTGATGACGGACAATGGGCTTCAAAAAGAAGCCAGGGCGCACAGAGCACATCTCTGGCAAACCTCACATTGTACAGCATGGCTCCTGTGGGTTGCTCCCAGGAGCCGAGCCTGGGCTGGGCAGACAGGACTGAGGGTGGGTGAAGAGGACTGACCACTGAATTGGATGCCCTGCTGAAAGGCACAGCCTCTCCAGTCACAGGGCCTGGGCTGGCTGGACCACCCGTTCTCCTGGCAGAGGAAGAGTGACAGCTTACCTCAGTCCCCGAACCTGGCAGGAAGTTCTTGACAGTGATGGTTTTGCCCAGGGCTGGGAAAGGGGCTTCCATGACACTCCTCATGAGGGGCTGCACCAGGGCAGGGGAGATTCCTCTTCTCTTTTCCACCTCGTCCAAGATCTACGAGAATAAGAAAAGCACCTCAGCTATGCTGAAGTCCGTGTGCTCAGTTCTGGTGTAGTGGACCTGACAGAGCAACTCACGGATTGGGGGATGAGATGTGGGAGCTCATGAGGGGCTGTTGGCTCCTTGGGGGTATAAAGTTGGTTTTCTTTAAAGGTGTGGCTGGCCCCTGTATGTTGACCACAATAATACCCGTGAGCATATATAAGGATGACACAAACTGAACCTAACAGTTACTACAAGACAAGGGGGCTGGTGAAGAGCACTGACTGCTCTTTTTGAAAGATTTGGGGGTTTATAGGAAGAACAACACTATTAACCAACTGAACCCCACCAGAGCTCCCAGGGACTAAACCACCAACCAATGAGTACCCATGGAGGGACCCATAACTCCAGCCACATATGTGGCAGAGGATGGCACTGTCCAGCACCAGTGGGAGGAAAAGCCCTTGGTCCTGTGAAGGCTTATTCATTTCTCCAGTGTAGGGTAATGCCAGGGGCTTGAGGTTGGAATGGGTGGGAATGGGAGCATCCTCATAGAAGCAGGGGGAGGGGGAGGGTATGGGAGAGTGGAGAACGGGGATAACATTTGAAATGTAAATACATAAAATATCCAAGAAAAATAAAATTATTAAAAAATAAAGAAAGATTTGAGTTTGATTCTCAGCACTCACATGTTCTACCCTTAACTCCTGTTCCAAGGAATATGACACCCTCTTCTGGTCTCCACAGGTACTGCATGCACACAGACATGCATGACAAAACCCCATATACATGAAATAAAAATAAAAAGTCCTAAAACAACAACAATAACAACAGAAAGCCAGCATGGTGGCACATGCCTTTAATCAAAGCCCTTGGGAGGCAAAGCTGGCAAAATTCTGTGACTTCCAGGCTGGCCTGTTCTATGGTCTTACGTGGCCATAAGGAAATAAGCAAACAACGATAACGGGCGCATGGGTGGGGGCAGGGTGGAGAACAGAGGTGGGTCTCAGGAGGAGCTGGGGGAGGAAGAAGAACGAGCATGATTAAAAATAAACCCAAAGTGAAAACAAACAAAAACCACGCACATGTATGGAATCACAAAGAATTAATAAAAATGTGTAACAGTCTCCACAAATTAGGGGGAGCTCTGCAGTTCCTATCAGGGGCTTCTGGGCCCGATTACCATGTGACTCTGTAGTTCACACTACTCATTAATAGGGAAGCCACTGTTTCTTCTTGTTGACATGTGACTTGCTGGCTAATCCGTGTACATTTTCTCTTCCTGGGCTTTGTGCATAATAGGGACTGAGCTACAATGCTGACCCACACAAACTTCCTCCCTCCTTTGTTCCTTTCTCCTCTTCAGGGCACCAGTTCTTCTAGGAGTGAGCCACTCTGGCCACACCCTTCACTAACTCTTATTTCTTGAACTAACGATGAGAGAAATGGATAAAAAGGGGGGAGGGGGGGGTTGGGGATTTGGCTCAGTGGTAGAGGGCTTGCCTAGCAAGCACGAGGCCTTGGGTTCGGCCCCCAACTCCGAAAAAAAAAAAAAAAAGAAAAAAAAAAAAAAAAAAAAAAAAAAAGTGAGGAGGGAGCAGACAGGGAGCAAAATACTAAGATTGAAAGCAGCAGGGGGCGGGGCGCTGCTGCAGACAGATGCCACTTCCAGCATCCCTCAGCCCTTGCCCTGCTCTCCCACCCTCTCTCTGGGCAAGTCCTCACCTTTGAAAAGAGGCTGAAGCATCCCAGGCGGCTCACGATGCAGTAAACCTCAGGAAGCCGCTTCCCTTTGCCTCCGGGCTGTTCGGGAGAGAAACATTTGGACTTGTGAGTGTTGAGGTTGGGGAAGGTGGACCCCCGAGGCCCTGGAGCTATCCTGTGTCAGTTGTGGAACACCCAGTAAGGCAGGCACTTGCTAGCACCCCATTTTACCATTCAGAAGCCTGTAAGGTCACTGCATGCATTTTTGCTCTACAAATACTTCTGGCATTTACTTCCTTCCTTCCTTACTATCTGTGTACACCAGGGCACATATGTCAAGGTCAGAGGACAATTTACAGGTTAGTTCTCTCTTTCCAGAACTAGTCAAGACACCCTGGAGCTGGAGTTATGGATGGCCATGAGTCTTCAGGTGCATTCTGGGAACCAAACTAGGTTCTTTGTAAAAGTAACAAGTGCTCTAAGCCCCAAGCCATATTTTCAGCCCAAGTGGGTCCCAGGAATGAAACATAGGTCATCAGGCTTGGCAGCAAGCACCTGTACCTCCTGAGCCATCCAGCCTGCCCTAGTTTTATTCTTTAGAAGGACCCAGGTCAAGGGTTTAACATGCATGGGTGCTGAATGTGGTCTGGGGACCTGCTTCACTGTAGCCCCTCCTACCAGTTGTTTGAGACGGAATGTCATAATCAGTACCCTAAATGAGAAATTATTTCTGAAGACCCTTCTGGGAAATCACTTTAAACTCATTTTCAAGGGAAAAGGACCAATCAATGTCAACACTTTAAAGCAACCATAATAACACCGATATCACTCCACTTACTCTCTTTGGTTGTTACCCTTGGTTTTTACCTATCAAATCAATAAATATTGTCACACAGTAGCTGCTCCATCCCTCCTCCTCTCTGCAATGGCTGGAGATAGAAACCAGGGCCAGCGATGACGACATACATACATACATACATACATACATACATACATACATACATACATGCATCTTGTACACACATGCCGCACACACACACACACACACACACACACACACACACACACACACACACACACACACATACACACACCTCTATGCCTGGCATCCCTGGAGGTCAGAAGACCAAGCCAGATACTTTCTAACTACAGTTATGGATGGTTGTGAACCAGCAGGTGCTGGTTCTGGACTCCAAACCCAGGTGTCTTTTGCAAAACCAAGAAGTGCTCTAAGCTCCTGTACCAGCCTCCCAGCCCAAGTTTCTCATTCTTTTTTTTTTTTTTAAATACTTATTTATTTGTTTTATGTGAGTACACTGGCACTGTCAGACACACCAGAAGAGGGCATCAGATCTCATTACAGATGGTTGTGAGCCACCAAATGGTTGCTGGGAATTGAACTCACGACCTCTGGAAGAACAGTCACTGCTCTTAGCCACTGAGCCATTTCTCCAGTCCCAAGTTTCTGATTCTTAAAGGTAAATATTCCAAAAGGGATATTTTTACATTATCTGAATCTTCTAACTATTCTGAATGCTCTCATCCAGCAATCAGGTCTGTTTAGCAATGTTTTATTGCAAAGGAAATTTGGCTTAAGCAAGAAAAGATCTTTAATTTGGGAAAAATCAATGAAGTGTTTTCTTCCTTTTTTTTTTGGTTTTTCAAGACAAGGTTTATCAAGATAAGGTGTAATAGCCCTGGCTGTCCTGGAACTCATTCTGTAGACCAGGCTGGCCTTAAACTCAACGATCCGCTGCCCGTCTCTCTATCTTCTGAGTGCAGGGATTAAGAGTGTGTGCACAATACCTGACAATGAAGTGTTTTCTTACTGATGGAAATAATCACTTCTACAGAAGGAAACCCAGTGAGTTTCCAAATCGTCCCTCTCCTCGTACCCCCTCTCTCTGTGAGTCTGTGTGTCTGTGTGGTGTGATTAGCCCTGAACTCAGGAGCCTCCTGCACGACTTCTTTGGTACTGGGATTGCAGGTGCACATTACCAGGGCTAGCCTCAGCTAGCTGTGATTTTAACTCCCGGGTTAACCTGCCACCCCCGGCTCCTTCTCCAGCAGCACAGGTGACATGCGAGTGTCTGGGAAGCGCTGGCTGGATACTAACCAGCAGTCTTCGGCAGTAGCCAAACCTTCTGCTGCCATCTTCTCCAGTTAAGACAAACGAGAACGTTTCACTGCGGTTGAGGAAACACAAACAGGTTACGAAACCCAGCACACCCCAAAGGGACGCCCCCTACTGGAGTGATGAAGTGGCAGTGAGGAAGGGGGACAGGCTGGAGGGGCCGCTCAGGCTCCTTGCTCTGACTGCCCATCTCTTTGTGAGACTTGGGTCGCCAAAGCAAATGTCAAGGAGGTGTACCGAAAATGTCCTGAGAGGAAATGAGGCTTTTCTGCCCTGAGCTGCCCCACAATTCTATCACGTGAGCGATCCTAGGCCTTAGGAACAGCTGCTATTCACCACTGTGACTACAGAGAGGGACGAGGGATGGCTGTCTGTCTCCACAGTGGAAGGTGAGGATGTGACTCAGGAGGGACAGCTGAGGAGAGAACAGGTTGGGCCTTCCTCAGGACTGCCTGCAGTGTGGTTCTCACAGGAATATTCACACCTTGAGGTTTGCCTCTCAGGCAGCAGGCCAACTTCTTAGGACACAGTGTGCCTCAAGCACTCAGCATATGAGCCTGGTGAGTCGGGTGACTTCTGATGGCTCTAAAGCAGAAATGCGAACAGATCCCAGGCCCAGCGGCAGCCAGAGAGGTCACTGGAAGGCTTCCGGACCCTGCGTGGGTGAGGACGGACGACAGGCTGCTGCCCTAACTTCTCCCAGGTTAGGATTATATCCGGGAGGTCTGGAACACAGAGCTGCAGACTGTGTGGAGGCTTCCTTAACACCCACTTAGCGGGCACCTTTTGCCTCGGGAAATCTCTAGGCTGGTACCCATCAGGACTGCTTAACTCCTGAGTTCCAACCTCCGTACCCAACATCCAACTCTCGAACTCCAGACGTGGACAGAGCCGTTGGAAGCGCTTACCTGGTAAACTCCTGGACAGGACTCCAGTCCTTGGCATCAGGGAAGCAGAACTGGGGAATAGCCTTCAGCTGGTCCTCAGCCTCTCTCAGGAACTTGAATGACTTTTCTAACTGCAGAGAGAAAGATGGGAGAGGATCACAGACTAAACCCCACTAAGGGACAAAGAAAAAAGTCCCCGTGCTCCCTTCTCTGCCTATGACTACCATTCAGCAACTTCCTGGGGAAGGGTCTGAAGCCCATCTGTGGGCTGTTTCCCCTCGAGACAATCCAACTGTAGTCTGAGAGGGCAATCCGGAGACAGACAATCACAGGCCTCAGAGAGACGTCCTGATTCACACTCTGGACTACGCGTAAGAAAGGCTCTGTGGTAGTCCCTTCCAAAGGGCGCGTGTGGATATGGGGAGCAGTGCTATCCATCAGCTCTTCTGACTGCCGAGTGTGGTAATCCCCAGTGACTGATAGCAAGGCCACGCTGCACCTACAAACCAACTGGTCTCACCGGGACACTGAACGCAGAGCTGGAAGGGAACTTAGACAGCATGGGGCCCACACTCTCATTTCACAAGGGAGGAAACATGGCCTGTGATGTGTCCTGGTCACACAGCAAGTTTAGGGGGAGGGAAGGTGGTCATGACAGCTGGCGTCTCTGCCTCCCACACTCAGGACAGAATCCCAGGCAGTACGGACGGGAAGGATGAGGATCAATTAAGTCTGATTTAGAAATCATATTTAATGTCATGAAGGCCAGGCATGGTCATGCACACATGTAATCTCGTCCACTTAGCTGCATAGTGAGTTCAAGGCTGACCTGGGCTCCATGACAATGTGTCAACACAAACGGACAAAGGACAGTAACGAGCTTGCTTATTTTGTGTATCAAATCAATAGGAGTCTGTTTTCATTTTATAGGTAGTTTTTTGTTTTGTTTTTATTCTTATTTATTTGTTTACTTTTATGTATATGTGTGTGCACCTGGATGAGTTTATGTGCACTACATTTGTGCAGGTGCCCTGGGAGGTCAAAGGGCATTGGATCCCATGGAGCAGTTGTGAGCCACCTGGTGTGGGGGCTGGGAAAGGGATGAAGTACCCCTCAGAGAGTGGTAAGTGCTCTTAACCGCTGAGCCATCTCTCCAGACCCTTGCTTTGCTTTTTGGAGACAGGGTCTCAGTATGTAGTTCAGGCTGGCTTCAAACTCACAAAGACTCTCCTGCCTCAGTCAGCCACACCTGGCTTAATGGAATATTACTAGTGTGACAATGTGGACTCCCGACCTTGAATAAAAGGTTTATTAGACTGTGGGATGAACCCCATTTCTTAAACGCTTATAAAAAGTCTGGGCGTGGTGGTGCACCCCTTTAATCTCACCACCTGAGAGGCAGAGGCAGGAAGACCTCTGAGTCTGAGGCCAGCCTGGTCTGTATGGTGAGTCCCAGGTTATCAGGATGAAATAGAGACTCTGTCTTCACATGCGCACATGTACCCACACAAACAAGCACTACCCAGAAAACCCCAAACGACAAAATCAGGAAACATCTAAATAAAAAGGTCCAAGTTAGGGCTGTATAGAAGATTATCTTGGGGCTGGAGAGATGGCTCACCTGTTAAGAGCAGTCTGCTCTCCCTGAGTTCAATTCCTACCAAGCACGTGGTGGCTCATAACCATACTGGGATCTGAGGCTCTTCCAGTGTGTAGGCACACATGCAGACAGAGCACTCATACATATTAAATAAATAAATAAAATAAAAAGACTATCTCGAAACAAGGAGGTGCAGAATGATCCAGAATGAAACAGAATAAAACAGACTCACATAAGAAATATCAGGGGCCAGATACACTTCCAACAGGGAAAGACCAGTTAAACAAAGGAGGCTCCCTCCCATACTGGGGCGTTAGAGAACTTCAAAAATTATGCTTCAAATTTGAACTAAATATGTTTTAAAATAATATGCTTACAAGGCTGTGCATGGAACAAGACACAAAAGCCATAGCTATGACTGAGAATAACAATAAAGGGAACACAGTCTGAGGAAAGACTAGAAGCCGAAACAACAACGTGCTAGCTGTGGAGAGCTCGTGCAGATCATGGGTGACTTTTTCTTTACGTCTTCCTGAGTGAGCTCTGTTTTCAATGGTGACTTAACTATCTCCTAAAAGGGGGTTTAGTGGGAGTCCAGTCTAAAGGCTCCAGGCAGCAAATGGCAAGCAATCAGCCGTTCTAATGACTCAGTAATGAATTCATGACTTGATGCCTTTGTTCTGGAACCCCAATTAAGTGTTACCATGTGCTCCACAATGTGCTGAGCCCTGAGGGCAATGCAGAATGACAAGCCGGGCCTCATGGCTTGGCGCCTCCTGGGGCTCTCAACTGGGCTGTATGAGCCTGTCGCATATGATACACTGGGGGTTTTCAGGAGCACGTTCCCTAAGGTGTTGGAGGAAGAGGGCAGGTGCTTGTGCCCATGGTTACTTCCGTTCACACCATCGTTCCAAATGTCAGCATACTTCTGGTATACCTCCTCCCCTCCACCCCACCCCCGCAAAGGGCAGGAAACCCACTGTATTCTCTTTATAATCACTTTGGGATCAAGCAGAAGATCCTTAGAATATCTGGATGTAAGCAGTGGTTTGAGTGAATTAGAATACAGTTGACTCTTTAATGCAGATGTGAGAGCCCAAGAGTGGCAACACTGGCTTTATTAAGTGCCCCTTTTTTAGGTGCCTAGAAATGATCAGTGGTGTAAGCCACAATACGGCAGGGTTCCCTTCCCTGCCCCGCACCCCCACCCCCCAACACCTAGCGGAACAGGATGCATTCAAAGAAGATTCAGCTCAGACATAAGGTGATGGATTTAGGAGTTGTGTGGCTTAAGGAGAAAATGCTGAGACGGGCTGAGGGGCTGGATAAGGAGACAGCAGAACGACAGAGACGATCAGCACTGTGGCCGTAGGAATGCAGGAAGTTTTGTTTGTTCTGAAATATGGTCTCATGCATCCCAGGCCTGCCTTGAACCCACTATACCTTTGATGATGACCTTGAAGTTCTGATCCTCTTTTTCTACCTTCCAAGATTACAAGTGTGCACCACCCCGCCCAATTTATGTGGGATTGGGGCTAGGGCTTCTCTATTTTTCTCTGTGTAGCACTGACTGGCCTGAAATTCTCCATGTAGACCAGGCTGATGTCAAACCACACAAAAACACCCCTGTCCACCTCCTCAGTGCTGAGCTTAAAGATAATATGCCACTACAACCTGGATTATCTTTGCCTGCTTTTTTATTGGGGGGGGGTGTTTTTGCATCCTTTAATCTGTCCTCCTGGACCCTGTCATGTTCCCAGTATTAGCTTTTTCACGGGGCAGACACTCCTTGGGGCTCGCTCCTTGGGGTTCCAGACCCCTCCCTGAACCCAAGCTGACAGCCAGAACATGGTGGTCCCCGGGCAGCCCCCAGCGACCCGTCTCCCCTACCTTCAGAGGAAATTGCTGGGTGAGCTCTGGCACATAGGCAGCCCCTGCCTGCTTCTTGTGTAGAGATACGACCACAAAGTACTCGAAGAGTTGCCTCTCTTGGTACTCAATGAGATCCCGGTCAAGTGATGAGTACCGAGGGGCCTGCTTCAGGCGTGACTTCACATTGACCAGGCGCTGGCTGTGAGCTGGGGAGAAAGAAGCCGCAGGCCTGTTGTGACTCACTTGTCAATGTGGAATTGCTCAGCATCCAACTATTATGTAATTCCTAGCTTCAGTACGTTTTCTAATCCCCGGAGTCTTTCCACATCTAGCAAATTAGTAGAAAACTCTCTGGCCTCTTGTCAAACTCGTGGGAGGGGTGCCATTCATTTACAGGCCTGCCGGCCAAGCAAGGCACAGTACCCAGGCTCAGATCTGGCCAGGGCTTTGTGGCTAGGCCTGGAGACGGACATGTTTCCCCTCTGTCTGTCTTTATGGTGGAGACTACCTTTCTCCTTGTTCACTGCCATGTCTTTCAGTTTGTGTGATATTACAAAATCCAGGCTATGGGACTTTTGGAGCTGAGGGCTTTGTAAACATCCTGTATGACGTGACAATAGAGACCCGGCTACCTCAGGAACCCCCTCCCACCTCTGCTCAGCCAGTTCTCTGCAGTGGGAACAGACTTTCTTGTTCTGGGGGTGGCCCAGTAGTAGATGGTATCAGAGGTGAGTGAGGGAGAGCCACTCGGTGTCACCTCACTTGACACCCAGGGCTGCCCTCTCTGTTCTCTCATGGGGGGCTGAGAAGTCTCAAAAAATTCACTAAGTCTTAGACCAGGATCACTGAATGTCAGGCCCAGGCAGCAACTGCTTTACCAACTTCATCTGGCAGGAAAGGAGCCAGAGGCTCTGAGATCTTAACAGATTGCCTAAAGTTCATATAACCATTATCAAGTACGGTACCTGACATCGTCAGAGGCATAGGAACAGGTGGCTGCGTTACTGTCACACCTGATCTCTGCACAGGTCTGGCCCACTATCAAGCCTTGATAAGCAAGCCTGAGCAGGTCATGTCTGTCCCTTAGCTGTAGGAAGGAGCCATGTCTACAGCTGCCCAGTCAACTCATGCACCCTGCTCTCCTCACCTCCCAGTCAACTCATGCACCTGCTCTCCTCACCTCCCAGTCAGCTCATGCACCCTGCTCTCCTCACCTTCCAGTCAGCTCATGCACCTGCTCTCCTCACCCCCCAGTCAGCTCAGGCACCTGCTCTCCTCACCTCCCAGTCAGCTCATGCACCCTGCTCTCCTCACCCCCCAGTCAGTTCATGCACCTGTTCTCCTCACCTCCCAGTCAGCTCAGGCACCTGTTCTCCTCACCTTCCAGTCAGCTCATGCACCTGCTCTCCTCACCCCCCAGTCAGCTCAGGCACCTGCTCTCCTCACCCCCCAGTCAGCTCAGGCACCTGTTCTCCTCACCCCCCAGTCAGCTCAGGCACCTGTTCTCCTCACCCCCCAGTCAGCTCAGGCACCTGTTCTCCTCACCCCCCAGTCAGCTCATGCACCTGTTCTCCTCACCTCCCAGTCAGCTCAGGCACCTGCTTTCCTCACCTCCCAGTCAGCTCATGCACCCTGCTCTCCTCACCCCCCAGTCAGCTCATGCACCTGTTCTCCTCACCTCCCAGTCAACTCATGCACCTGCTCTCCTCACCTCCCAGTCAGCTCATGCACCTGCTCTCCTCACCTTCCAGTCAGCTCATGCACCTGCTCTCCTCACCCCCCAGTCAGCTCATGCACCTGTTCTCCTCACCTCCCAGTCAGCTCAGGCACCTGTTCTCCTCACCCCCAGTCAGCTCAGGCACCTGTTCTCCTCACCTCCCAGTCAGCTCATGCACCTGCTCTCCTCACCTCCCAGTCAGCTCATGCACCTGCTCTACTCACCTCCCTCTCAGGCACCCTCATCCCTCCCAGTCAGCTCAGGCACCTGTTCTCCTCACCTCCCAGTCAGCTCAGGCACCTGTTCTCCTCACCTCCCAGTCAGCTCAGGCACCTGTTCTCCTCACCTTTTAGCTTCTCCTCTGTGTCGCTGTCAGACTCACTGTTTTCATCTGTCACTGGAACAAAACAACAAGGAAGGAAGAGGCAGATGTGAGTCCCAGCACAGGAAACAAACCCCAAACTTCTAGGCCAGAGGGGGATGTTTTGTCAACTAAGTAAAACATGTCAGTCAAATTTGGCTCAACTTAACACACTAGCAAACTGATTAGACTCAGGGTAAGATGGCTCCTTGAGCAGACTATCTATAGCAAGAGGCAGAAGCCCTCTATTGTAGCCAGGAAGGTCGATGCCGGGTCAGGTGACATGCAGCCCTCAGCTGACTTGATGGTAGGCAAGGCAGAGGGAGCCAGAGCATGTGCCACTGAGGCGCCTGGCCCTTCATCCCAGAGAGAAGCGCAGACAAGAAGCAGCCATTGCTTCCTCCTTGGCGAACTGGGGAAAAACAAGGGACGATGCATTCTCTAGGAAGGATGTCTTCTCCCAGTTCTAGTGAGAACAGTCCTAGCAGGGTGGGCCAGAGGAGTCTACCTTTTCCTGAGTTGCTCTCCGTGGACTGGGATAGCCTTTTCACCCGTTTCTTTCCTCTCCGGGCCTCATAAATGGCATTGATCCTCAACACCAGCTGCCGGATACCAGAAGAAAAGCCATTGTTAATTACAACCCTGGTGCAGATGGTTGTCTAGGTTGACCCTTCTTTCCTAGGATGATGAAGGGAAAGGGGAGGGGACACACTTCCACTGCCTCATGTCTTCTGATCATCCTTGTCAAGCACACTGTCAAAACACTGAAGGAGGCTGTCTCCACTGTTGTGAGGCCGGCCAGGTCTAAACGCCCCTGCCCAGCCCAGACACTGAGGCAGTCCTGGGCTCTCGGTATCACTCAGTTCCTCCTTCTGATACTTTAACACTGTGATGTCACTGTGGCTTAGGTATTTACTCCCAAAAAATGAAACAGGAGAAGGAAAAGACAGAATAATTCCCATGCAGGGCTACTTTGGGGGGAACCATTCTGAAGAACGTTTGAGCAACCCCCGCAGAACGGTTGCCTTCAGAGCCCTACTGCTGACTGTGCAAGAAGGAGCTGTGTGGAGGAGCCTCGCTCCCATGCTCTCGGGTCCCCGCTGTACAGCAGCACATGTATGGCACGGAAGTAGCCAGAGTGCTCTGAACCGTGACGCATCCCAGGCGTAGGCCCACTGTTACAGAGCCTCTGCTTCCTGCCATAGCACCGTCTGGACCCTGTGGGCGGTCACTGCTTACGACAGCCACTTCCTTGAGAACAGAGCTGCTTCAAAGGCAAAGGTCTCTCTTGCTGTTGGTGATTCCTGTATCTCTCCTTCCTGTCCTCTCCTCAGGCGCTGAGTGTACTCACGTGTCGTGCCAGATCACTAGGGCTTGTCAAAAGGGTACATGGTTCATGTGCCTTAGATTCCCACACCAAAATTAGTTTAACATTCATCGTTTTCTTTGTGGGGAGCTAAAGAATGAACTTAGGGTTATTAAGTACACTAGGCTACCCTTGTAAATGATCCATGTTCTTTCTCTGTCTGTCTGTCTGTCTGTCTCTGTCTCCTTTGTAAGTATAGGTGTTTTACCTTTATGTAATGTGTCCTCATGCATGCATGGTGTCTCTAGAGGCATTAGATCCTCCAGAACTGGAGTTACAATGGTTATAAGCCACCAAGTGGGTGCTGTGAGTTGAACATGGATTCTCGGGTTGGAGAGATGGCTCAGTGGTTAAGAGCACTGTCTGCTCTTCTAGAGGTCCTGAGTTCAATTCCCAGCAACCACGTGGTGGCTCATAAGATCTGGTGCCCTCTTCTGAATGCATGCTGAGAGAGAGAGAGAGAGAGAGAGAGAGAGAGAGAGAGAGAGAGAGAGAGAGAGAGAGAGAGATTGTGTGTGTGCATTTCTGTGTGAAAGTGTGGTGTATGAGTGTGTGTGACTATTAAGACTGTTAAATCTCTACCCTATCCTTTATCCTATCTTGGACCAGCTCTCTTGAATGGATCACTAGCTCCTCTCTGTAAGTCAGTCACTGAGGAGAATGTATCTAAATGGTAGAGTGCTACCCTAGCAAGTGTGAAACTCATGTTCAATGTCACACACACACACACACACACACACAAACACACACACACACACACACACACACACACTCGCAGGAAAAGACTCTTGTCAAAAGGTTAGGTAAGGAGAAGGGCACAGACTACAATGGTAACAGATGACCCACATATCCTAGTTTGCTGTCTGTCTGTCCCACAATGAGGGAGAAACCAGAGGAACTCCTACTCTCTCTCCTCAACCTCCTTCCTTTACAGAGAAGTGGGGGGTGCATCCTGGACCTCAAAACCCTAAGTATGTATTACCTTGGGGATCTTTTTCTTCTTTCTGCCATTCTGTAGGTCTCCGAGGTTAAAGAACGTGTCGTCCGGGCTGCTAGGTGTGGAGGGAGGGCTAGTTCTCAGCGGGGACCCAGCTCCATCCCGGCTCAGCTTCCTAGTGTCCGACAGCTTGAAGTTTCTTCTCTCTGAGTTTTGCCGGAAAAATGCAGACTTGGACAAGGACTGCTGTGTGAGAAAGGGGAAGGCATCAGTCCATACAAAGGGGCTGAGGTAGACGGTCAGTGCTGAGACACGGAACTGAGCAGGCTGGGCTGGGTTCCCAGGGTACTGCGGGCTGCCATGCTAACTAGGCTGTGCTACCATTCCACTGTGGAGAATGTATGCGACAGAGGACGTAACTCCAGTCTCTTTTCAGATGTGTGGGAAGCCACCTGCCACCACTGCTTACAGTTGAGCCTTGATAAAAGACACACGTCCAGGGAATTGCAGGACTAAACCGGCTTGCCAGGGGCCTGCTCTGTAGGAACTGTGGTCCCTCTGGGCATCCGCATCGTCTTCTATTTGGAGCGCTGAGGTTTGAGTCTAAGGCCTTACACCGACAGGCACTCTACCGCTGAGCTAGAGCCCCAGTCCAGGATTTTGTTTCTGAAACAAAGCTTCTTTCAAATCAAAAAGCAAACCAAAACTTATTCAAAAGTTTACAGCTCAGTAGAGAGAGTGGCTCAGAGGACTCACGTGGCACATACACAGCGCCAAGTTTGATCTTCAGGAACCCCCAAAATAAAAATGAACTTTACTCCTGGCCTGGTAGAGCATGGCTGTAATTCTAGCGCTGGGGGAAAAGGGGGAACCAGATGTGCATGGCAAGGTCCTCCCCAGCTGCATAGCAAGTCTGAGGCTCGTCTGGGCTGCACGAGGCTCTCTGTATCAAAAAAAAAAAAAAAAAAAAAAAAAAAAAAAAAAGAAATGTATAGTTCACAACACAGAAGAGAATCCATTTTTTCCTGATAAATACAAGTTGATAAGCACAAGCCCACTCAAAGAGACAAACAAAACAAAACAAAAAACAAAAAAAGATAAGAATGTTCCTAAAGTGGGAGTATAATGATTCCCAGATCTGTAGAAGAATCTGGACTTGCTCCAAAAATAAAAGAGAATTCAAGCTCCACCAAGGAAACATTTTTCACTCAAAAAAGTAACAATTTGCTAATCCACTCTGTAAGAGAGACTTTGAGGGAAAGTAACTTCCTTACACCACTATCGAGAATCAAACCCAGCAAACCTTGAGGAAGGGTAAGCTGAGCATACGTTATAAAATGATAATGTGCATACCCTACAATCCAGCAGTCCCACCCCTAGGAATTCCCCTTCCTGATGCACTTGGGTAACGTTATATTGCAAATGGAAAGTTACACTCTGCAGAGAACATCATACATTGTGACATGGCGTGCGATCACAAAACGCTGTGAACAACCTAAATGCCCATCAACAGAGGTTGAGCAGACAGATTGGGATAGAACCTGATGGTGGAAGAGCAGGCAATCGTCAGATGAAAGTTGGAGATAGGTATAAAGGTTCTTTCAGGCACAGATTGTATTTTTAATGTATTTATTTTATTTTTATGTAAATAGGTATTTTGTACACCATGCACATTCCTGGTGTCAGCAGAGACCAGAAGATGATGTTGGATCCCCTGGGAATGGAGATATAGATGGCTGTGATTGTCACATGGGTGCTGGGAATGAACCAGGGTCCTCTGGAAGAGCAGCCAGTGCTCTTACCTGCTGAGCCATCTCTCCAGAGTGGTATCATTTTTAACAGTTATTTACTGTGTGTGTGTGTGTGTGTGTGTGTGTGTGTGTGTGTGTCAGTGCTCGCTGTTGGTGCACGTGGAGGCCAGGGGACAGCTTTCCAGGGGTCACTTCTCTCCTTGATTTTGAGGCAGGGTCTCTTTTGTTTTTGCTACTGTACTGTGTTCAGGAAATTCCTGACAGTCATTTTGTCTGACTTTCATCTAATCATGATAGGGCTGAGATTGTAGACTCTTACAGACACATCCAGCGTCTTAAAATTACCAGCTTATGTAGTACTGTGTGTATGAGTGCATGCTGTGCGTGCCACCGTACGTGTGTGGAGAACAGCTTTCAGTCTTCCTTCCTAGCTTTACCTGGTTAATGGGACCAAACTCAGCATGGCTGCTTGTGCAGCAAGCACTTTTACCCACTGAGCCATCCTGCTGGCCCATCAGCTGGATGTTGCTCTGCATAGAAAGCAAGGCACGGCATGTTGGTTTTCGTGTGTTTTAAGATAGGGTATCTGTCTGGAGAGATGGCTCAGAGGTTAAGAGTGCTGTCTGCTCTTCCACAGGTCCTGAGTTCAATTCCCAGCAACCGTATGGTGGCTCACAACCATCTATAGTGATACCTGGCGCCCTCTTCTGGCCTTCAGGTGTACATGCAGACAGAATGCTGTAAACATAATAAATCTTTAAAAAAATTAAAAAGGGGAAAAAAAAGATATAGGGTATCACTGGGTGTCCCAGCTGTTGGGAGGCAGAGGCAGGTGAATTTCTGTGAGTTTGAAGCAGCCTGGTCTACAGAGTTCCAGGACAGAAACCATGTCTCAAAAAACCAACCGAACAAACAAACAAAAAGATATAAAATATCTGGCAATCGGTAGGCATTCACTGTCTTTAGTCTCCTTCCTTTCAACACTGATATTTTCCCCACTCAATGTTCTCTCTCTCCTGTGTTTTGGATGCGATGCTGTGTGCCTATTTTCCTTGGGGAACCCTCTAATATTTCAGGCTATCTTAAGACATGTCCTCTATAGAACTACTAACCATCTGCCAGTTTTCTTTCGTATTATATTTTCATCACAGGGAACAGCTGGCAGAACTGTTTTGCTTTTATGGTGCTGGGGGGGCAAACCTTGAGCATGAGAGGCAACTGCTCTCCACTGAGTTTCCCCTGACCTATATGCTGTATAGATTTTATTTTATGTGTATGGGTGTTTGGCTGCATGTATATATGTGGACCACATGTGTGCCCAGTGCTCAAGAAGGCCAGAAGAGGACACTGGATCTCCAGCAGCTAGCTGGAGTTAAAGGTGGTAGTGAGCCACCATGTGGGTGCTGGGAATCAAACCTGATAGTTGGGGACTTATGGAAGAACGGCCAGTGCTACCTCTCCAGCCCTCTTCTTGTTGGTAAAAGACTGATTTTTATCTTCTTATTTTTCGTTCCTGCTCCTCTCAGTGTTTGACTTATTTTTCAGTTATTTGTGAGCATGTGTGTCTGCTGTATGGGTTGTATCTGTGCATGTGTGCTTGCAGAGGCCAGAGACAGCAATTCCTTTGGAGCTGGACTGAGAGGCCAGCGAGCAGCCTGTCATGGGGACTGGGAACCAAACTCCAATCCTCGCAAAAGCAGTGATGGTGAGCCGACTCTCTAGTCCTCTAACTTCCTCATTCTTTACCCAGAGAACCTATCTGCTGGGCTGGCGAGATGGCTCAGCAGGCAGGGGATGCTTGCCGCCACGCCTGAGGACCTGACATTGGTCCATAGGTCCCACGTGGTAGGAGAGAACCAACTCAGGCTGTCCCAACCCCCACTCGCTCGCCTGTGGTACACGCATATGCACACATATGTGAAGGGAAAAATTAGAAAAAGAAGAGCATCTATTTCTTGTTAGATGTTTAATAAATACTGGATTCTATTTTGGTCTGGATTTTCTTGGTTTGCTTTTGAAACATATTTTATTCATTAATCCATCGGAAATTTATTTTATGGTATGCTAATCTAAATCATTTCCCTCCATGCTAATTTATCCCGATTCCATTTAATGAATGAGCCTTTCATTCTCAATCAATTTACAAAGCTGCGTCTACCGTATCTTAAGTGCTCACAGAATAGGCCTATGTTGTCCCTGGATTCTCCGGTCTTGCTTAGTTCCAAGTAGGACAGATTTACAACTTCAGAGCCCTTTCTTTTTCAAAATTTCCAGGAACAAAGACTCCTATCTGCCCTGCGGTTGGTTCTCCCATTCATCGTTGGTCTACAAGGAGCAAGGAACTGCTTGCACAGAAAGCTTGCAACAGTGGAGTGCTGGCCTGCTGTGGCCAGTGTGGGCATCTTCACATCTTGGCACAGAAGTCAGCTTTCTTAGCAGCCTAATTCCACCTGCAGTGAAGTCCAGGAAATGTCCTGAAACTTTCAGGACACTGAAATCTATATAGCTGCTGGCAACCAGCGGCTATCTGTTTCTGTTCAAGATTTACACTGGACCAGTTTGCTTACAGAACATTTGGCCAGTGAAAAGGTCTGAGAAGGGAAGCAACCAGAACATGGTACTCAACTCTGGATAGCATGCCAAGGAGCCTGGCGGAAGCCGTGTGCAGGCTGCATCCAGGCTGCATCCTGGTGCCACTGCTGGGGAGAAGGGATCCCGCAGTCTCCAGCGTGTCCAAGCAACTGATGGTCCAGGGAGCTGGGGAAGGAGTAGGCTCTCAGTAGCTTCTTGTTTGACAAAGGGGGAGGCAGCAGGATATGGGGATGAGTCTGAGCTCAGAAAAAAGACTCAAATTCTGACAGGAGTCTCTCTTCGGGGCAACAAGGGTCCTGAGGGTCCTGGGGGGAAGTGGCACCATAGTGAAGAAGTCTGCGTGCGGAAGCTTCTGGAAACAAGGGTGCGAGTGTAAGACCTAGCAGGAGCCATCAGAGATTTTCTTCAGAGTCAGACAGTATCTACGGCAGTGTGGGCCGTGCCCTCTCCGCTGCAGCTTCCTAACCACACTAAGTCCTTCTACAGCATATGTAATGTGTGAAGGGCTGAGTAGAGAGATAACACTTCATTCATTAAAAATCTCACACCACTGCATTCATAGAAATCAGCAACTGGCAGTGGTTGCCAAACCCTGGCTGTAGCCTCGAAGGGAAGCCACTGGAGCACCTTAAAGGTGGGGTTTCCAGGCTGTCATGAAGCAGATTCTACTGTTGATGGGAACCAACAGGCCAGCACTCACACTGCCTCATCCTACCACGGCTCCTCCGGCAGCTGTGTCACCACGGCATATGGCCTCTAATCTCACGGGCGCTGGACTCACCATGCACCACAGAAAGCCTGTAGGGCCTGAAGGAGAGAAGCAGACAAGGACCCTTTTGCCTGAGGTCTGACTTGCCTGGTCAAGCCCTGTGAGTTGTTGCAGGAGGCTGTGATGGGTCCTGGCATGTTGAGCCTCCTCGGAGGGAGATGACACAGGCCCAGTATATGTATTGGAAAAGGACCATCTTGATTAGCACACCTTTCTCTGACATGAAAATTAGTCCTTGACAGTTGTATAATTACAACACTTAGGAAGCTGGTGCAGGAGAATTACAGTTTGAGGCCAGCCAGGGTTGCAGAGTGAGGACCCCCCCCATCTCAAAACATACAAACAGACAGAGGCTGGGGAGATGGCTCCGTGGGTAAAATGCTTGCTCTGTAGGTGAGCCCCAGCGCTCACACGAACAGCTGCACAGATGTGATAACACACTTGTAAGCCTAGCACTCGGAGACGGTGGTGGGATTTCCTGGGTAAGCTGGCTAGCCAGAGTAGCAAAGCCGCAGATTCAGGAAGACTTGCTCACGAATTACGTGGAGAATGACTGAAGACGACACCCAGTGTCAACTTCAGACCTTCAATACACATCTTCAATGCACAAATGCAATACAACTGTGCACAAACAGGGACATACAAGCATACTCCACCCCTGATACTCCCACATGCATGCACAATTTCTTTTTAAGTTTTACCATTCTTTGTGTTGTGGTGTGCAGTAGGTATGGTTATATAACACTGTTTGGGGTTCGCAGACCGCAACATCTGCTCTTTTCTGAAGACACTGTCCAATGGTCCCTCCCTTTCCCTTGGGACCAGACAGGAGTTAATTAAACGAACATCCCAATGATGGCGTAGGGCTTTCTGAGGCTGGTAGGGGAGTTCAATACAGAGGGGCTGCCTCAACTACTTCTGAGGTCCCAGATGCAGCCCAGATGTGGCAGATGCTCAATGAATAGCTGATGAGAGAAATGGGGGAGCGGCAACGTCTGCAGCTGTCTCTCAGAGCGGGGGCACAGACCAGACACCCAGATGTGAGAGCCGAGGAATGAGCATGAGACACAGGGCCCGGGGAGGACTCGCACAGGCCCTACGGCCTGTCCTGTCGGGGGCACTGATCAGTGCACCCTGCTATCCAGGACAACCACCTCTGGACAGAAACCTGACCTGCATCACTACCACTGCAGTTCGGCTGCTGTGGTGGCACAGGCTCCAGGTTTGCCCAGCCTCGCAAAGACAGGAAGGGCTAGTCGGCTACTCAGCCTTCGTTTTCTGGTATGAGGGCGGAGCTGCCTGCTCACAACATAGCTGTTCAGCTGTTACTCAGTTTCTAAGAGCACAATGTGGAGAGCTAGGCAGGATGGGAGGTGCAGAGTGGAGATGACCACTTCTACTGTATACGCGTGTGGGGGCCACATGCACATGCGTGCACGAGTGTGGAGGCCAGGGGTCAACCTCTGGTGTTGTTCCTTAGGATACTGCCCAACTGTTCGCTCTGTCTCTGTCTCTCTCTGTCCCTCCTCCTCTTCCGTCTTCCTTCCTCTCCACTCCTCCTTCCCTCTTTTTCTCCCTACCCCCAGCCCCGTCTCCCTCTCTTCCTTCCTTCCTCCTTTTCTTCCTTCCTTCCTTCCTCCCTCCCTCCCTCCCTCCCCCTCCCCCTCCCTCCCTGACACAGGGTCTCTCACTGACCTAGAACTCTTATTCAGATGGACAATAAGCACCTCCGCCTCTCCGGTGCTGGGATTACAAGTACATACATCTCTACATGGTTTCTGTACATGGGTTCTGGGGGCTGAACTCGATCCTCATGCTTGCAATGACAAGCACCTTTTAGACGGAGCCATCTCCCTAGCCCCACCCCACTTCCTTCCCCCCCTCCCTCCCTCCTTCCTTTCCTTTTTTTTTTTTTTTTTTTATTAACTTGAGTATTTTATGTATATTTCGAGTGTTATTCCTTTCCCGGCTTCCGGCAAACATCCCCTTCCCTCCCCCCTCCCCTTCCTTATGGGTGTTCCCTCCCCACCCTCCCCCATTGCCGCCCCCCCGACAGTCTAGTTCACTGGGGGTTCAGTATTAGCAGGACCCAGGGCTTCCCCTTCCACTGGTGCTCTTACTAGGATATTCATTGCTACCTATGAGGTCAGAGTCCAGGGTCAGTCCATGTATAGTCTTTTAGGTAGTGGCTTAGTCCCTGAAACTCTGGTTGCTTGGCATTGTTGTACATATATGGGGTCTCAAGCCCCTTCAAGCTCTTCCAGTTCATTCTCTGATTCCTTCAACGGGGTCCTGCTTCTCAGTTCAGTGGTTTGCTGCTGGCATTCGCCTCTGTATTTGCTGTATTCTGGCTGTGTCTCTCAGGATCGATCTACATCCGCTCCTGTCGGTCTGCACTTCTTTGCTTCATCCATCTTGTCTAATTGGGTGACTGTATATGTATGGGCCTCCTTTCTTATTTTGAGATGGGGGTCACTTATATCCCAAGCTAACCTTGAACTCATGACATAGATGAAGCTATCTTTGAATTTCTGGTCTTCCTGCCTCGGCCTCCCAAGAGCTAGGGTTATAGGTGTGAGCCATTATGCCCAGTTTCTTCCTTAGTGCCAGGGACTGAAGCAGGGCTTTGTGTGCATTCTGACACTGATGGGTCCATAGCCCTCGTCTTGTTTCCCTACCTCAGTCTAGTCTCTGAGGGAATGGAAGTTCGTAAATGTTAGACACATCCATATCCAATGGGAACACATTTCCAAGGCAAGTAGAAACCACTAATTATTGGTTACCATGCAGTCCTCATGACAATTCTTCTCCATGTGACACTTAGTTGATTCAGGCAAACACTGAGGCAGCTGACACGGGCCTGTAAGCCTCTCCAGCCATGACTGGTTATGTCCCTAATTCTTCTAGAAGTCTGTGGCTGGAAGTATTCCTGTCTGACACCAGGTGTAGAGAGCAGGACCTATGAAGCTCCACCCCACCTTCCAGCAAATGCTGACCCCGCCCTGGGAGACTACAGATATTTAGCTGCAATTCTCAGGCTGGAAACAATCCTGACAGTGGACATCGAATGACACTGGTAGTTTAAAATTTGGTCTTCCTTTATTTACTTTCTTCAACAACAAATCTCTTAAGAAGCTCAAAAGGATCTTCTGTAAGAGGGAAGTCAGTCTCTGGGTTCTCCTAAGACCACTGAGGTAGCTGCTTCCCTCACAGAAATACTCTGTTCATGCATGAGCAAATGTAAGGTTTTTTTTTTTTTTAAAGACAGGGTCTCACTATGTAGTTTCTGGATGCCTGGAATTCACTACATAGACCAGGCTGCCCTCAAACTCACAAAGATCCACCTGTCTCTGCCTCCTGAAGGCTGGGAATAAAGACATCACTACACCTGACAACTAAAGAAATGTTTCTAAAAAATGTACACAGATGATATCAAACCTTATAAAACCATGCTATACTCTGCCTTCCTTCCTTCCTTCTTTCCTTCCTTCCTTTCTTTCCTTTCTTCTTCCCTCCCTCCCTTCCTTCCTTCTTTCCTTTCTTTCTTAAAGATTTATTTATATGAGAACACTGTAGCTGACTTCAGACACCAGAAGGGGGCATTAGATCCCCTTACAGATGGTTGTGAGCCACCATGTGGTTGCTGGGAATTGAACTCAGGACCTCTGGAAGAGCAGTCAGTGCTCTTAACCGCTGAGCCATCTCTCCAGCCCATGCCTTTCTTTCTTATATCTCTATTTCTTTTCTCTATTTACTTACTTGTCTGTTTATTTATAGTCAGGATCTCACCGTCTTTGTCTACCAGGCTGGCCCTGAACTTGAGCAGCAATTCTCCTGCCTCTGGCTTCCAGGCGTGGTCCACCACTCGTGGCTCAGGACGGTCATTAGAAGATGTGCAGTTTGAACACACTGCTTTTCAGTCACTGAGTTAGGAGAGGGTCCTGAGCTAGACACCCAAGGGATTTTAGGGACCCTTCGGAGAGGGCTGGTTTCAGGAGACCGGTGCCCAAGCTAGTACCTTGGTGGACGTGTCCGGGATGGAGGAGGTGGGAGATCCAGGGAAGGTCAAGACACACTTCTTGCCCAGGCAGCGGCCATGCGACTCCACATCCTCATAAGGATTTTCCTTCATTGGCGGATCTGTGACAATGACAAAATGGGTCAGGATGCTAGAGCTTTACCTCTTCGCCCTTTTTAAAAGATTTATTTTTATTCTATGTGAATGGTGCTTTGCTTGAACATATTATCTGTGCACCATGGGCATGGCTGATACCTGAGAAGGTCAAAAGAGGACGTTGGCATTGGGCTTACAGATGATTTTAAGCACTGGAAGCTGAACCTGGGTCCTCTGAATAGCGGCCAGTGCTCTCAACTGCTGTGTCGTCTCTCCAGCCCTGGCCACTAAGCTACCATCTTGGCCTCCTCCTGGGAGTGCTTGTGGGATGTGTGTGGTTTTGCTGGACATTCCTTCCTTGTGGCAGCAGATCCTGATTCTCACTGAGGAGATAACGTCCCATCTTCCCACTTGTAGCTGCATCAAGTAAACTCCACTCTCAGTTTCTGGGCTAACTGTTCTCCCAGGTCTGGATCCTGGACAGCCCAGGCCCAAGGCAATTTCCAAATGGCACTTCTGGCTCTAAAAGTGGACATGGGACAAAAGGTGGTCTGGCTGGAGTGACTGAGGACTTTTGCTGGGACCTGAAGGCCCCAAGGCTCTGGTTTTACAGAGGAAAGCCATGGGTCCCAGGGAGCTGGTAGTGACCTTCCTGGGGACTGTGAGAAGCCCTGCTGAGAACAGAGACACCCTGGGGAAAAGAGAAAGAAGAAGCCGGTTTGGGCTACAGGTTACCATTCTCCCAAAATACCTTTGCTATTTCAGGGGTGGGAACTCGGACTGAAATGGCTCTGCTAAGCCCTCCCACAGTCCTGGGCTTCCTCCTCTCATGAGGCATTTCTGATACTGATAACACCATGAGTGTCGTCTGTGAACATCTACCCTCTCTGTGGGCCTTCTCCCTCTCACCGGCTCCTTTCCGGTTTTGTTTTTTAAGGTTATATTATAGTTTTTATTAGTGATCCTGAGCATACGTATTTATAACAGTTAAAGTGCAATGATGAGTGAATTTAACATATTAAAAGCTGTATACCATCTGTGCACGAGACTATATGTTATACAAGAGATATGCAACCATTTTTTTGGTGTCTTTCCCTGAGATAGGTTACACAAAGCAAGCAGTGCCTTCATGTTTATTATTTCCTTCTTCAGCAGCCCGGTCTCTCTCCTGCCTTTCTGCCAACTCTAGGAGCAACAGCCCTACCTCTGGATTTCCTGACCTCTTACCTAGAATGTCTTCATAGACGTTCTCCTCCGATAAAGTGCGTGTGAGTCCCAATTTGGTCTGTGCATACCAGTCCACCCTGCTGTTCTCAGAGGAAGACTGCAGTAAGTCCTCGAACTCATAGGACTTTCTGGGTTGAGCAGAGTGGAAAGAAACAAAAAGAGAACTTGAATCAGTTTAGGCTGGTTCTGAACACAGCAGAGGTCAGAATGCAAGGGGGACCAAGCCAAAGCCTTCGAAACAGGGCTGCAGAGCTGTAAGTCAGGGCAAACGCCTGACTTGCAGCAGAAACCCATCTGCAAAGGAGGGGCTATCATTCCGTTAGCCTCTTCTGCTTCCACTGAGGGACCAAGTCTTAGAGCGCTAGCATACTGAATCCAGTCCAGTCATACATATTAACCATTTCTCTGGGATGATAACATGCTGTGCTGGACAGACTCTGACCTCTGTCAGTCCAGGTTATTTCTCTATTCAATACTATAAGGGTAGATGACAGGGTGAAGGTGCAGTTTGCAGCTCAGAGCCCTAATGACTAAAGACGTTTGCATACTTCTTGGTGCAAGCTCTCTTTCTTACAGTGCATGCGACACAAGTCATTTGGAGTATTGTGGGGTTTGTTGGGATGGGATTAGCCACCATCCAAATAGACA
The DNA here is from genome assembly GCF_011064425.1 of Rattus rattus. Taxonomy (NCBI): domain Eukaryota; kingdom Metazoa; phylum Chordata; class Mammalia; order Rodentia; family Muridae; genus Rattus; species Rattus rattus. Next base: position 100,293,230 of record NC_046159.1, on the reverse strand, counting down.
CTGCTGGACACCCTGGACTTTCAAGATATACCTCAACTCTGTGGTGATTTTTTTCTGTATTTGTGAGAGCATGATGTTAACATATGAGGCATGCTTTGCATTTGAATCCTGACGCATAAAAGGCTTTGTTAGTCTAAACAGCGTTTGGAAAGACTATCTTTTAGGAATAGGAATTTTCTTTTAAAAAGCAGTTAGGAGGCGGGCATGGTGGTACACGTCTGCAATGCTACACTTGGGAGGCTAAAGCAGGAGGGTATAACATCAGGCTCTACGTCAGCCTGGTCAATGTAATGGATAGGCACTATGGAACAAGTCTTTAAAGCCAGCATCTAGGAGTCACAGGCAGGCAGATCTATGTGAATTCTAGGCCAGCCTGGTCTACAGAGTGAATTCCAAGCCAGCCAGAGCCACATAATGAGGTCCTGTCTCAAAAAACAAAGGTACAATACAATAAAACAAAACAACAACAAAACAAACAAAACAAAACAAATAAAAGCTGGGCATGATGATTCATGTTTCTAATCCCAACACTCTGAGGTAGGAGAACTGTCAACGGTCTGTGGCCTACTTAGGGTGCAATAAATTTCAGACCAGTCCGGCCAATAGATTCTGTCTCAAAACGAACAACAAAGCATAATAAAATATCAACAAACAAAACATCAGAACCCAGAGTCCACGAGATGGCTCTGCAGAAAAGGTGCCTGCCACCAAGAATGAGGACCTGAGTTCAGTCTCCTGGACCCACATGACAGAAGAGACCCAACCCTCGAGAGCCGTCCTCCACTCGTGCATCCCTCGCAAGCCGTCCTCCGCTCGTGCACCGTGGTACCAGAGCACGCCTCGCCGTGCACACCCACAAATAAGTGCACTACAAAATCCAAACCATTCGTCTGCCTCTACGTCCTAAAGGCTGGGGTTACTGGTGTGTAGATCATGCCTGCTTATGGGGTGCTAAGGATTAAATCCAGGTCCTCATGGATGTTAGGCAAGCAGGGGCGACATCTCCAGCATGTACCCCACCCTGACCCCCAGCTCCTCTGGTGAATTTCATCCTCTAATTTCCCCCCTTTTCTTTTCTAGTCCCCTTTCTTTTGCACATTTCCCCTCATGAGAGACTAATCCCAATCAGGAGGCTGAGGCAAGGGAACTTGAGTTTGAGGCCAGCCTGGAAAACATCATGAAATTGTCTCGAAAAGACATTAAAAAAGAAAAAGAAAAAAAATCATGACCAATGTCCAAATAGTGTGTGAGGGTTTACTAATGGTGTTTCCATATTCTTGTAAATAAATGCTAATTGAATGAAGACAATGGGCAAGAACCTCAAAATTAACATGCCTCAAATGAAACTCCTCTCAGAGCTGCCCTCTGGAAGGCCAGCCAGATGCTGGAGCTGCAAGGCATGCACGGCTCCTTCCGGCCCACCTACACCTAACCAACCAAGTGGCCTTCTGCCTCCCCAGCCTCCTAGGAACTGACCACATCTTCTGTCCTCACTATAATTACATCATGGCAGTGACCACAACGCCCACTGAGCCACCAAGGGGAACCCTGGCAGATGCTGATCTGATGACTACTTCCTTCGAAGCTGTCAAATGCTTACCACCGTTCCTCTCATCTCCAGAGCTCCTCTAGAACTGGTTCCATTAGACCTCAAGGCCTCCTCTTTATCCTCGGGGATCCCTACCCCACTCTGTCCTTTAGTTCCTCCGTCACAAAGAAAGCTCAGTGTCTACACCTACTTTCTGATTGACCACTGTCTGCCACTTCCTCCTGTGCAGAGCATCTGACCTCCCCCTCTCAAGGCTGCCCTTCCCCCGCAGGCTGGATTCCCACAGCACCTTTCCTCAGAGCACGAACACTGAGGTCAGCGGCCAAGCCACACGTACGTAAGCAGTGCATGCTCTACAGCTAGCCTACGTGCTCTACGAGGGCGGGGTCTGTCAGCCTTGCTCATTAATAAATCCCCACGTCTTACACTAAGCACAGCAAACAGTTGGCTGAATAAGTAAATGAGCATTTATTAATTAGTTAATTAATTGACTGATTGATTTTGGAAGCAGAGTCTCGCTCTATAGTGCAGGCTGATTTGAACTCACAGCAATCGTCCTGAGTTCAGGGACTAATGGTGTACGCCACTGTGCCTGGCTATGAATGAATAAATATATGGAAAGTTGCTTTTAGCCTGATATGGTGGCCCACACCTTTAATCGAGCACGGTGAGGCAGAGGCAAGCAGATCTCTGTGAGTTTGAGACTAGCCTTGTCTATATAGTGAGCAGGGCTGCATAGGGAGGTCATACCAAAAACCCCCAAATCAAAACAAACAAACAACACTCTCAGACATGTAAATGTATAAATTTATGGAGCAGAGTGGGGACTCAGAAATAAACACAGTTACAGCCACCTAATTGGACCAATGCGTCAAACACAAACTGGAAATGATAGCTTGCCTATTCAACAAACAGCGCTAGGAAAAGTGATCACCAGAATCTCTCATCTGCAGGAAAAAACCTATCTGATTAAAGACGCAGTATAAGACCTAAAACTCTGAAATTGCTGGAGTCAAAAGCATGAAGACTATACACAGAATCCAAGGCCCAATGGTTCTCACCCTCCAGGGAAAAATAAGACCCAATAATGGCTCTTAGAATACAGAACAGCAACTAAGTTCTCTCTGATTTCCAGTGTTGCTCCTGGTGAAATAAATGTCTGTTAACCCAAGCTTTCCAGAGCTTTCAAGGCAATTTTGCTCTGAACCTCAGACTAGCCAATTCAATCTTCTCTGACATTCATTTAGTTGCTTTTTGGTTTTTTTTTTTTTTTTTTTTTTTTTTTTTTTGAGGCAGGTCTGTGTAGCCCTGGCTGGCCTAGAACTCACAGAGATCCACCTGTTCCACCTCCCATGCGCCACCACTGTCCTTTCCTCTTTTTTTTCTTTTTGGACAGGGTCTCTCTATATAGCCCTGGCTGTCCTGAAATTCATTGTGCAGACTCAGAGATCCACCAGCTTCTGCCCCCCAAGTGCTGGGATTACAGGCACGCACCAACAAGCCTAGCTTGACATTCTTTTAAAAAGATTTTTCTGGGGCTAGAAGGAAGGCTCAATGGTCAAGAGAGTGTTGCTCTTACAGAGGACTTAGGTTTGATTCCCAGGACCCACATGGTGGTTCACAACATCTGTAACTCCACTCCAATTCCAGGAGATCCAATGCCCTTTTCTGATTTCCATGGGCACCAAGCACATACATGATATACACACGCACACGCACACATGTTTGTGCAGGTGCCTGCAGAGAGTTCACTGAATCTCCTGGAGCTAGAGTTATAGCTGATTGTGAGTCCCAGACACAGGAATTGGGAACTGAACTAAGATTCTCTAAGAAAGCAAGAGCTCTTAACCACTGAGCCATCTCTCCAGCACTCCTCTGCAGTTCTTAAACAAATCCATGTTTTAGACATACAGCCTGGCACCCATGTTGACTGGGACCTTCTCACAATGACAGGGACACAGTAGCAAGGCTAAAGAATTAACTTTAACTGGCAAATGGATGATAGCTAAGGGTCCTGTCCAGTCAGACCCAGAGTGGGGATGACAGAGTCAGTGATGGCATTGTATCATCTGCACAGGGGCCGTGTGTGAAGTTTCCTCAGGTCCTAACGTCTGACCAGGACGCCCCAGGGAAAGGAGAAATCTATTTGATGCTAAAACCATCTGATGAAAAGTTAAAACCGCGGTCAGTGGCGAGGTGTTTGGTTTTATAAAGATTTAAAAAAGTGCAACTCAAATGTAAAAATCTGAATTCAAGTTCAAGTATTTGGAGCATACTGGGTGTGAATTCAAGATATTGCTTATAGTTTAAAAAAAAGAAACCACTTGTCTCAGGGCAGCCTCAAGGCACTCCTGCCAGGGTTACTGAATGTATACCATGAAGATACATGGCCAAGCTCACATTACTTAGGAAGCTTATCTTTGGAATTTCCTGACATGTGAGGGGCTAGTCTGGGGCCCATGTCCTTACAGTTAATTTCCTGGGGTTTTAGTGAAATGAAGAAAAGGAAGGGGGCAGGTAAGGAGAGAGGGGAGGGGAAAGAAGGACAGAGAGAAGAGAGGGGACAAGGCTTTCCTCAAACCAAGAATCACATTCCCTGGTTTGGTGGCTGGGGTTAGCTGATTGGCCAGGGAAAATACAGTGACTTCAGCCTGTGAAGCCCCCAGACTGGCTGTGTCATTCTAAACCCTCAAATCCTCGGAATCCTTCATTTCTTCAGCCTTGGCTTGGCTCTCCTGACTCAGAGAGGGCAGGCCGTCTGCCAAATGCAAGAGCAAGCCATTTTTCTTTCTCTATGAGATAGGACCACAACAAAGAACATTCTTTTTTTTTTTTAAGGATAGAATGTGATCATCTTGCCCTAATCACCTCCACTGTAGTATTTTAAACAAAACGAGAAACCTAGAGTCAAAAACTGTTAAAACGCAGCTGATGTGATCATATTCAAACTAGCCAAGAAAAACTTCACTGTTGGATTGAAACTAAGAAATTCTAGCTGCTTAGAAAGAAAATGCTAGAAGGCTAAAGGCAGCAGATCGTAGCATGGAGGAAAAAGATAACGAGAGTAGTGACTCACCAGGCCGACCGCCTGTCCAACCATGACATACACAGACAAAAGATCTCTGTTTCCAGAACCAACCTGCCCCGGGGAGGGTGGGGGGGACATCCCTCAGAGAAGCCACAAGGCTGCAACTAAAGCAGCCAGGCTTTGGCGCTGGGCTGGGAAACGGTTTAGGAGATGGGGGCTGAGGGTACGTGGGTCAGGGGAACATGAGTGCAACATGCACAAGGCTCTGGGTTCGATGCCCAGCGCCAAAGCCAGGTCTTCCGTCAGCAGCAAACTTTGACTGGGCTGGCCAGGTGGGGCAGCAGTTGCCGCTGCAGAGGACCCAAGATCGATTCCCTGCCCCGCGTCAGGTGCCTCACGACCACCTGATCTCCAGCTCCAAAGAATCTAACACCCTCGCTGGCCTCCACAGGCACGCAACCATAGGGTATACACACAGACACACGAGTAAAAATAAATCGTATTTAAAAACAACAAAACTAACAAAGAGCAGGCTGGAGATGGCACAGGTCAGGAAGGCTGCTCCTTCCACAGTATCTGAGTTTAACTCCCAGCATGCCCAGGGCAGGTAACACTATGCATCTCCAATTCCAGGAGATCGGAGACCGTCTTTTGGCTCCCATGGGTACCAGGTATGCATGTAGCAACCGCACAATCCATGCAGGCACAACACCCATGTACATAACTTTTTTAATTAAACAAATTTAAACAAACAAGTGAACAACAACAAAACAAATACCCAGTCCGGGACTGGGAAAATGGCTCACAGGATCCCAGCACCGGCACAGGCAGGCATATCTCTGTGAGTCTGAAGTCAGTCTGGTCTACACAGTAAGGCCTAGGCTACTTATGGCCACTTTGTAGGGGATTCGACAAGCGTCAAGGTCAGCAGGGAAATGAGCTGGTCCGAGTGAGGAGCAGCATGACTTAAGGAGTGCTGGTTCAAACCCGGCAGTTTATTGTAGCCATATTTAAGTACAGTACATTCTGGAAAAAGGCTTCTTGGTAACAAGTTTCTCAATCCCATGTGCACAGTAAGCTTAAGGCACGATTGCATCAAAACTCTTTTGCAAACTGCATGTGACCTCTGCCACGAACATAGGTTCTAGAGCTTAAGCCTAGGATCTGGTTTGGTCTCCTATGGCGGTAGCATAGAGGTCACCAGGCTATAAGGTACACATGAAATCTCCCCTAAGGATGGGTTCTGTTGACTGAGAAACAAAGCTAAAGGTAAAGGTCTAGGAGGGAGAGTCTGGGATAAATATTCTGGGGGTTTTGGATGAGGCCTGGTCCTAGAGATGTCAAAAGTCACTTGATTATTAACAACATTCACTCCATTTCCTCAATTGAGGAGACAACCCTGCCTGACTAACATTCCTAATAAAAAATTGTCTCAAAAAAAAAAAAAAAAAAAAAAAAAGAAAAAAGAAAAAAGAAAGCTTGCAGCTTTCGGGTGACGGTGCTCCCTGCCAGGCCCGACAACCTGATTTGATTCTCGGAATCTACATGGTGGAAGGAGGAAGCAACTGCTACCAGTTGTTCCGCTCCTGTGGTAAGTATATATGTGTATATAAGTATATATGAGCGTGCGCACACACACAGACACACAGTAAACAAAAGTGAGCCAAAACACCCACCCGAGTGTAGATTTCCCTCATTTATGGAACACTACACAAAAATCTTCAAATACTAGCAAACTGAAAATTACCCGTGCACTAAAACAGAAGCAAAGCGGGACAATTACAAGTTCGAGGTCATGTGATACGTGCAAGTTGGAGGCCAGCCTATGTTACATGAGATCCTGTCTCAAAAAACAAAATCAGGGCTGGAGAAATGATTTGGAAGGTAAGGGTACTTGCACGAGGCCTGACACCTTGAGCCCAATCCACAGAACCACACTGTGGAGGGAGAGAACCAACTCCTAACTCTAGTCTTGCCACTGCCATATGCGTGTGCACACACAGCCCCACTGTCCCTGCAAAACAACAGCAAATGTAAAAAAGTGTAAAGCAACTTCTCAAAAAAAACAAAAAACCCAAAACAAGCAAACAAAAAACCCAATAGGTATGTGAGGGCTAGAGAGGTATATTTCCCAGGTAAATAATTACGAAGTTAAGAGTGCTGGAGAGATAGATGGCTAGAGTTTGGTTCCCAGTTCCCATGTCAAGCAACACGGCCTGTGACTTCTGCTCCAAGAATCCAATGACTTTGCCCTCTGTAAGTACCCAAACACAGACACACATGTACACACACACACACACACACACACACACACACACACACACACACACACTTAAAACTAAAATCAAACCTTGGGAGGTAGACAGGAGAAAAAAATGAAAATAAAATATATAACTTTTGAAAATAAAATATATCTTTTAAAAATAAGAATGAAAGGGCTGTAGTTAGAGCACAGGCTGCTCTTCCAGAGAACCTAAGTTCAGTTCCCAGCAACACCTGGTAGCTCATTCCCATCCGTAACTCCAGTTCCAGGGAATCCAATCCTCTCTTGTAGCCTCTGCAGGCAATAGGCATACACGAGGTTGACCTGTATGTACAAGTAAGTGCTTACAGTCATACAAATGAATAAATCCTTTAAAATTATCTATGATAAGTACTATCCTGACATTATAAAAACACAGGTACGATCATCTGACAGTGAACCACTAGAAAAGCAGAAAAATGTTTCTCTAAGGGGTCCTTTTAAAAGACCACATAGGGGTTGGAGGAATAGCAGTGGCCAAGAGCAGTCACTGCTTCTCCACTGAACCTGGGTTCAATTCTCAGCATTCATATGGTGGTTCATTTCCGTCCATAACTCTGATACCCTCTTCTGATCAATGGAGACACTCAGCATGCATGTGGTACACATACACACACTCAGTCAAAACACTCACACAGAAAACTCAGTGAGTGAATCTAAGGAAAAATGAAGGATAATAAAAAACAGAGTTTCCTTAAACATACCTACTATAAAAGAGGGGCAATAAAATCACATGAAAATTACAACAAAGGAGTCAGGCATAGTGGTACAGGCCTTTAATTCTGGTACTTGAGAAGCAGAGGCAGGTGGATCTCTGAGTTCAGTGCCAGGCTGGTCTACATATTGAGTTCTAGGACAGGCAGAGCTACATAGTAAGACCCTGTCTTGAAAAAACAAAACAACAACAAAACAACAACAAAAATTACAACAAGGAGCTAGAAAGATGGTTCAGGGTTTAAGAGCACTCACTGCTCTTGCAGAGAACCTGAATTTACCTAGCAACTAATCAACTATAACTCCAGATCAGGGGACTCTGTCTCTGATCTTCATGGACACCTACACACATACATAATTAAAAATAATTTAAGATTGTAACAAAAACACGAAGCTATGTAAGAAGAAACAAATGTGCACAATACTAATTTAGAACATGTATTGGAGTTATAAAATATGATAGTAATAGAATATTTAGTTATAAAATATGATAGTAATAGAATATTTAGAAAAAACACACAAGAATTTTATATATATATAAATAATTATATTTGTCCGGTATACCCCTTTGAACCCCGTATTTGGGAGCAGAAACATCTGTATCTTTGTGAGTCCGGGGGCCTGTCTGGTCTGTATAGGGAGCTCCAGAACAGCCAGGGCTACACAGAGAGACTCTGTATAAACAACACACACACACACACACACACACACACACACACACACACACACACACACACACACACACTTTAGAACATGCAAACTTTTTTCCTCTTGGAAGAGAACAGAAAAAATTAAGTTATCTGAACCAAAACCACCATAGCTGACAAATGACACTCACTGAGTGGGTGCAGAACACAACTTAATTTCTGGGAATTCCCTCTGACTGCTGAGGGAGGACTATTCTGGGGGCGGGGGTGGGGGTGGGGGCGGGGGTGGGGGTGGGGGGTGGATTCAAGGTGATATAATCAGATTCAAGATCAAGTTTCAAAAGTAGGACTGAAGGACTTGCTTGCTGGGTAGCGGGGAGTGAGCATGTGACAAAGATCAGAGATCGTCCAGTTCTAGCTCTTGGGTCTCTTAACTAAATGAAGGGAAATGAAGGGAGACGCCTTTTAACAAGATGTTGGTTCCGATGAGAGGAGATGGTTAGTGGTGGTCTGCGGTGACAACCACATGGGGATCCAAGCAGGACATGACCACACACATCTGAGACTGATGAGAGCTCAACTGAGAGTCAGACACTCACAGTCACAGGTACAGGATGGGAGGAGACCATCAAGGAACAAGTGTAGGCAGGGGAGAGACGTCCTTGGCTTGAGCCTGGCTGGGGTAAGGGTAGATTAGGATATTAGGTATTATTCCTTTTGTTTTTTCAAGACAGAGTGTCTCTGTAGTCCTGGCTGTCTTGGGACTCACTCTATAGACCAGGCTAACTAGTACAGGTACGAGGAATCAAGAGATTCCTGAGAGCAGCCAGGAGGAGGCCTTACCTGGTAGTTTCTGACCCAGTTGCCAAATATAAGCAATGTTTCAAAGTGGGTGACGTAGAGGATTTTTAACCCAGCAACAGGCTTCTCTGGCATGGGATCACATCCAAAGACCTAGGTCCGTGTGATCTGGCTGGAACTCAGAGACACCTTTAATCCTTCTGGCTGAAATACAGCCCCGAGGACACACTTTTAATCCCAAACAATGTGGGTAAAAGTAGTTGTAGAAGAAAGACATCAATTTTTGAAAGTGATGTCTAATTGAGGGGCAGACAAAGTGACGAATCAGAAAAAGATTTGACAGAATGATAGGATACACCCAACTCTCATGAGAACAGCACAGGAAAGAGAACCTGTTTAAGAGCAATGCAGAGAGAATCAGTTTGGCCTCAGTGCAGTGAAGAGTTGAGTTAGTTCATGTAGTTCAGTGCAGGTCAGCAGAGGCAGTTGAAGCCAGAGAATAAGGAACTAGAAGATTAGAACAAATTCCCAGACTTGGTTTGAGGCCAAGGAGAACAATTCAATGAGAAGCTGAGAGAAGCCAGGTTGAATCAGTCAGCTTGGAGAGGCATTTGAGCCTGAACAGCTGAGTTGAACCAGCCAGCCATTGTTCAGAAGGAACTAGAAAGGGTGAACTTATCAGCAGTAAATCTCCAAGTCAACATAGAGTGAATAAAAGGTACATTTACAGGGTGATTAACAGTTGTCCTCAATACCAAGGAATGTCATCTAAGAAAGTGACAGAAAATTGGCTATTGTATTTACTGAGATGGAGGCTGCTGGTGGCCTTGGGCAATGGTAGATTGAGGATGAATGGCCAAAGCCAATGTGGAAAGCTGGGAGGCAAATAAAGGAATAAAGTAGGTCACTGTAATCTCGTCACTTGAGAAGCTAAGGTAGGATTGCCACAAGTTCAAGGCCAGCCTGAGCAACACTGCCTGAGTTCTATGACAGCTTGGTTCTCAGAGTAAGACCCATAGAGGACTCGATATCCTGAACAGACAACACTAGGGAAATCAGGAACGTTAAGCATGCTTATCACTTCAACGGAAGGATGTGTGTACCTGTTTTCCATCCAGAAGGCTGGAGTGAATGTTGTTAATAATCAAGTGACTTTTGGCATCTCTAGGACCAGGCCTCACCTAAAACCCCCAGAATGTTTATCCCAGACTCTCCTTCCTAGACCTTTACCTTTAGCTTTGTTTCTCAGTCAACAGAACCTATCCTTAGGGGAGATTTCATGTGTACTTCATAAAGCTGGTGATCTCTATGCTACTGCCATAGGAGACCAAACCAGATCCTAGGCTTAAGCTCTAGAACCTATGTTCATGGCAGAGGTCACATGCAGTTTGCAAAAGAGTTTTGATGCAATCGTGCCTTAAGCTTACTGTGCACATGGGATTGAGACAAGCCAACAAGCCTTTTTCCAGAATTGTACTGTACTTAAATATGGCTACAATAAACTGCCTCTAGAAGTTTGAACCAGGACTGGTTAAGTAGTGCTGAACCTAATTTCCTTCTTGCCTCTCAAGGTTAATTACTCTACTGGCTGTAGAGTCTATAGGGACCCCTAAAAAGACCCAGCTGGGAGTGGTGGCACATACCTTTAATCCCAGCATTGGCAGGCAGAGACATCTGTGAGTTCAAGGCCAGCCTGGTCTACATAGAGAATGCCAGGACAGCCGAGATGACACACATAAACCCTGTAAAGAGAGTGGGTGGGGGAAAGATACAACAGAGCTTTGATTCCTGAACCCTACAGAAAAGCCAGGCAGGCAGTGCTAACCGTCTGGATCCCAGCACTTTGGAGACACAGCCATGGCATGCCTGGGCCAAGCTGAATTGGTGATCCTGCCTCAGTAAAAAAGATGGAGAACAATGGAGGAGGATACCTGATGTCAACTCTGACCTCCACACCAGACAGACAGACAGACAGACAGACATACAATGTATAAACAAACAAACAAGGTAAGCCAGGAAAGGTTGGAGCTAGTAAACTAGGAAGTGGCTGGGTTCACAAACTTCTTCGCTTAACCTTTGGTTATAAACACAAGTGCTTATCACACCTGAAATGTAACTTTTTAAGACAGGATCTCACCAAGCTGCCCAAGCTGGTCTGGAACTTGCAAGCTGCCTCACGGGATGAGCACTCACTGACCTTGCCTCACGGGATGAACACTCACTGCCCTTACATAGGAGCCCTCAGGTGAGTGTGAGGCATCAGACGGAGAAGAGGCAATTACACAGGAACACAGGCAACGGCAGAGTGATCTGGTGAGCACCTACCTGTGGTCAGCACTGGGTCTCTGCCTCCCAGTCCACAGTCTTCTATTCACGGAAGTGGGAGGAGGGGAGGAAGGCAGCGGTGGGGGAGGGGGAGGCAGAGAGGGCAGGGGAGGCAGGTTTCTCTTCTCTTTCTTGAAGCTGATGCCTGGGTTTCCGTCCTTGTCCCCTTCTCCAGCATGTTTGAATGTTCTGCGGGGTTTGGGGACGGGGTTGATGAAAGGCTTTGGGGGGTACCACCTGGAGCCCCTGTACACATTCTCCTGGCCTCTCCACTCCTCTGAAATCTCCGGGCCCGGCTCCCTGACCTCCGAGTGGTGAGCTCTCCGGCCAGATGCTAAGGAGACCCCACTTTCGTGGCTTTCCGGAGTGGGCTGGTCTTCCTCTGTCTTGTCAGGCAGACAGTGAGGTGAATAACAAGTCCCCGGCAACTGGGGGTCCAAGCCAGCGGAGCCATCCTTCAAGGCCTTCTCTAGCCTCTTGACCTGTCTCAGCACGGAGAGATGGTCACTTTGAAAGCGTAGGTCACTGGGCTTCAGTTCACGACCTCGGTGCTGGCTGGGCTCTGGCTGACCATCGATCTGCCTCAGGCCTGGCAACCGTTCTGCGTCCTGACACACGGTTCTTGTCCTGCTGTCGTTTTGCAAGCTCTCTGTTTCAAGCCTCATTCCATTCTTGGTTCTGGTGAGTTCGCTGCCTCGTCTGTCTACCCTGCAGGACGGCAGGTAGTCCTCTTGGCCATCTGTTTGCCTGGCAGGGTCGGAGGCCGGTGGCTCCTTCTTGCCTTCCCACTTGGATATCTTGTCCTTTATGCTGAGGGGCTGGGCTCTGGCTTGGGTAGATGGTCCAGGGTTCTGGACACTACTGAGCTGCTTCTTCAAGGGCCTGCTGGCTTCTTTAGCACCGAGGTCTGCAGCCGGGCCACTGATGATCATGTTGGAGCTGAGCATGTCCACTCTTGCCTCCAGCATGAGGGTGTGAGGGCTTGAGGGACTCCTTCCCAAGGGAGGCGCTGGATTAGTCTTTTGCAAAGAAACGGACCTCCCAAGTGGTTGTCTTCTAGACGCTTCCCTAGGCTTTGCAACTTCTGCTTTGACCCTGGACCAGAGACACAAATACAGAGAGGCAAATACAAGAGGGGTTCGTAAGTTATTGCCCTTGGTCAAGCATGGAGAGTTGCCAGAACTCAGTCCAGAACTCAGTAAGTAACCACAACATTGAAGCTATCATCTAAAAAAATTATTTTTATCAGTTTTAATTTTTATGTGTATGGGTGTTTTCCTGTATGTCATGTCTGCTAACCTTGTGCGTGCCTGTGCCCAGTGCCCATGGAGGTCAGAAGTGGGGTCAGATCCCTTGGAACTAGAATTAAAGATAGTTATGAGCTGCCGGGTGGGTGCCGGAAGTGAACCCAGGTCCTCTTATTAGAAGAAACAGTACTTTTAACTGCTGAGCCATCTCTCCAGCCTCTGAAGCTGCTTTTTGTTTTATTTTATTATTTTTTTTTAAAGATTTATTTATTTTATCTATAGATGGTTGCAAGCCACCATGTGGTTGCTGGGATTTGAACTCAGGACCTCTGGAAGAGCAGTCAGTGCTCTTAACCACTGAGCCATCTCTCCAGCCCTATTTTATTACTTTTATATGTATGCTTTTTTTTTTTTTTTTTTTTGAGACAGGGTTTCTCCCAGGTTAGAACTACTAGGTAGCGTGGCTGGGTAGTGAGACTCTGGGATCCTCCTGTCTCTGCATCCCCACTGCTAGGATCATAACTACCATGCCCAGGTTTTCCCCTGGGATCTCCCCAGCACAGCAATGGCCAGTTAACAACCAAAATAACGCCACAAGTCCCTGAGTCTTTGCTAATCCTAGGCTTAACAACCTGCCTTGAGGTGAGGTGTGAAGTCAGGATGAGCAGGGCGCTCTCTGGAGCATATGCCCCACTGAAAGGGCTGAGAGAGGGGTTGTTACGTCTGCTTCCCTACTTCCAGAAGAACCTGGCAGAGCTGGAGTCAGTAAATAAGTTGCCTGAGTGAATGTGAGTCAAGAGGGAGATCTAGATTTTATACATGGCCTAGAAATGCACCGTCTAATACAGTCCCCAGCAGTCATAAGCGGCCATTGGAACTTAAGTCTCTCAGTTACCCCAGTTGCCAGCAAGTCTCAGAAACCCCATGTGGCGAATGGCTTCTTAGTGGACAGGAGAGGTTCTCTGTGATTGCAGACAGCTTTGTCTAGCGTGTGCATGTGGAAATAGACTCTTCGAAATATGGCTTTAGGAGGTTGGTACCACAAAGGTGCCAAAGACTCGTTAGGCAGAAAACATCTGAATGTTAATGAGAATACATATGTTTAAAATAGAAAACATTCGTGCTGTGCATGGTGACTAGATGTGTGGGTGCAGGAAACAGACATGAATCTAGGGGGTTGCGGGGTGGGAAGGCATATTTTCCAAATTTGCATAAATCTGACGGTATAGTAACCGAAGAACTCCAGCTAAGGTTCACAGCAAGGGAGCCGTAATTAGTCGCCGCATTCCTCCTGTTACTATAACTTTCCATTCCAAAGACCAGGAGTTGTTTATATAAATAAGGACCTCTCCCTTAGTTACATCATGGGCACACATATTACGCTGCTGTTGCACAGTATAAATTTCAAACTTGTGAGAACACAAACACACTTTCCATGGTGATCAGATCAGAATTTGTTTTTGAAAACAATTAGGGTTCATAAGAGTGCTTACAGAAGAAAAAATAGTATTTATTTTATTGGTACTTTATGCATGAGTGTGTTTGCTGGCACATATGTAAGTGCGCCACATGTGCGTCCAGTGCCCCTGGAGGCCAGAAGAGGGCGCCACACCCCTTGGAACTGTTGTTACAGGTTGTGAGCTGCTGTGTGGGTACTGAGAACTGAACTTGATCTTCTATAAGAGAATTAAGAGCTCTTAACCTCTGAGCCACCTCTTCATCCTTAAAATTCTTTTTTAGGCTTCCGGTTTCTGCCTGTACCGAGAGCTGAACCAGTCCCACAGCTCTCTGTACCCATATCTGGCTGAAAGAAAACAGGTCTACAGCAGTGCTGACATACAGGCTTACAGGAGGGTCAAGCCACTGTCAGAAACAGAAAGACAAGCTAACACCAGAGACAACCTGATGGTGAGAGGCAAGCACAGGAACCTAACCAAAAGAAACCAAGACTACTTGGCATCATCAGAGCCCAGTTCTCCCACCAAAGCAAATACTGGATATCTAAAGACACCAGAAAAACAAGATTTGAATTGAAAATCACATCTCATGATGAGGATAGAGGATAAGGGACATAAATAACTCCCTTAAAGAAATACAGGACAGCACAGGTAAACAAGTAGAAGCCCTTAAAGAGGAAACACAAAACTTCTTTCAAAGAATTATAGGAAAACACAACCAAACAGGTGAAGGAATTGAACAAAACCATCGAGGATTTAAAAATGGAAATACATACAATAAAAAAAAATTACAAAAGGAGAAAACCTAGGGAAAAGGTCAGGAGTCATAGACGCAAGCATCACCAACAGAATACAAGAGAGAGAAGAGAGAATCTCAGGGGCAGAAGATTCCATAGAAAACAATGACACAACTGACAAAGAAAACGTAAAACGCAAAAAGCTCCTGTCCCAAAACATCCAGGAAATCCAAGACACAATGAGATCAAACCTAAGGATAACAGGTATAGAAGAGAGTGAAGACTCCCAGCTCAAAGGACCAGTAAATATCTTCAACAAAATTATAGAAGAAAACTTCCCTAATCTAAAGTAAGAGATGCCCATAAACATACAAGAAGTCTACAGAACTCCGAAAAGATTGGACTAGAAAAGAAACTCCTCCCGTCACATAATAGTCAAAACAGCAAATGCACAAAACAAAGAAAGAATATTAAAAGCAATAAGGGAAAAAGGTCAAGTAACATATAAAGGCAGACCTATCAGAATTACACCAGACTTCTCACCAGAGACTATGAAAGCCAGAAGATCCTGGACAGATGTTATACAGACCCTAAGAGAACACAAATGCCAGTCCAGGATATAATACCCAGCAAAACTCTCAATGAACATAGACGGAGAGATATTCCATGACAAACCCAAATTTATACAGTATCTTTCCATAAATTCAGCCATACAAAAGATAATAGGTGGAAAACTCCAACACAAGGAGGGAAACTACACCCTAGAAAAAGCAAGAAAGTAATCTCCTTGCAACGGACCCAAAAGAAGAGACCCATACAAACATAATTCCACCTCTAACAACAAAAATAACAGGAAACAACAATCACTATTCCTTAATATCTCTTAACATCAATGGACACAATTACCCAATAAAAAGACATAAACTAACAGACTGGATAGGTAAAGAGGATCCAGCATTTTGCTATATACAGGAAATATACCTCAGAGACAAAGACAGACACTATCTCAGAGTAAAAGGCTGTAAAACAATTTTCCAAGCAAATGGTCCCAAGAAACAAGCTGGAGTAGTCATTCTAATATTGAATAAAATTTCAACCTAAAGTTATCAAAAAAGATGAGGAAGGACACTTCATATTCATCAAAAAAATCCACCAAGATGAACTCTCAATCCTGAATCCTGAATATCTATGCTCCAAATGCAAGGGCACCTACATTCATAAAAGGAACCTTACTAAAGCTCAAAGCACACATTGCACCTCACACAATAACAGTAGAAGATTTCAACACCCCACTCTCATCAATGGACAGATCATGGAAACAGAAACTAAACAGAAACATAGAGAAACTAACAGAAGTTATGAACAAAATAGATTTAACAGATATTTATAGAACATTTCATCCTAAAACAAAAGAATATACCTTCTTCTCAGCAACTCATGGTACCTTCTCCAAAATTGTCCATATAATTGGTCAAAAAAACAGGCCTCAACAGATACAGGAAGAAAATAATCCCATGAGTCCTATCAGATCATCCCGGACTAAGGGTGGTCTTCAATAACAACAAAAACAACAGAAAGCCCACTTACACATGAAACTTGAACAACTCTATGACAACTTGGTCAAGGAAGGAATAAAGAAAGAAACTAAAGACTTTTTAGGTTTTAATGAAAATGAAGGCACAACATACCCAAACTTATGGGACACAATGAAAGCAATGCTAAAAGGAAATTCATAGCTCTGAGTGCCTCCAAAAAGAAACTGGAGAGAGCATACACTAGCAGCTTGACAGCAAACCTAAAAGCTCTAGAGAAAAAAAAAAAACCAAACCAAACCAAACAAAACAAAACAAACAAATAAACAAACAAAAAACCCGAATACACCCAGGAGGAGTAGAAGGCAGGAAATAATCAAACTTAGGGCTGAAATCGACCAAGTAGAAACAAAAAGGACCATAGAAAGAATCAACAGAACCAAAAGTTGGTTCTTTGAGAAAATCGACAAAATAGATAAATCCTTAGCTAGAATAACCAGAGGGCACAGAGAGTGTGTCCAAATTAACAAAATCAGAAGTGAAAAGGGAGACATAACAATAGAATCTGAGGAAATTAAAAAAAATCATCAGATCCTACTACAAAAGCCTATATTCAACAAAACTGGAAAGTCTGGATGAAATGGACAACTTTCTAGACAGATACCAGGTACCAAAGTTAAATCAGGATCAGATAAACCATCTAAACAGTCCCATAACTCCTAAAGAAATAAAAGCAGTTAATAAAAGTCTCCCAACCAGGGGCTGGAGAGATGGCTCAGCCATTAAGAGCACTGACTGCTCTTCCAGAGGTCCTGAGTTCAAATCCCAGCAACCACATGGTGGCTCACAACCATCTGTAATGAGGTCTGATGCCCTCTTCTGGCCTGGTGTACATGCAGGCAGAAAGCTGTATGTTGTATACATAATAAATAAGTATTGTTTTTTTTTTTAAAGGGGGGGGTTGGGGATTTAGCTCAGTGGTAGAGCGCTTGCCTAGCAAGTGCAAGGCCCTGGGTTCAGTCCCCAGCTCCGAAAAAAAGAAAAAAAAAAGTCTCCCAATCAAAAAAAGCCCAGGACCAGATGGGTTTAGTGCAGAATTTTATCAAACCTTAATAGAAAACCTAATACCAACATTGTCCAAACTATTCCACAAAATAGAAACAGAAGGAACACTACCCAATTCCTTCTATGAACCACAATTACTCTTATACCTAAACCACACAAAGACCCAACAAAGAAAGAGAACTTCAGAACAATTTTCCTTATGAATATCGACACAAAAATACTCAATAAAATTCTCACAAACCAAATTCGAGAACACATCAAAACGATCATCCATCATGATCAAGTAGGCTTCATCCCAGGCATGCAGGGATGGTTTAATATACGGAAATCCATCAATGTACTCCACTATATAAACAAACTCAAAGAAAAAAAACCACATGATCATCTCATTAGATGCTGAGAGAGCATTTGACAAAATTCAACACCTCTTCATGATAAAAGTCCTGGAAAGAATAGGAATTCAAGGCCCATACCTAAACACAGTAAAAGCCATATACAGCAAACCAATAGCTAACATTAAACTAAATGGAGAGAACTTGAAGCAATCCCACTAAAATCAGGGACTAGACAGGGCTGCCCACTCTCTCTCTACTTATTCAATATAGTACTTGAGTCCTAGCCAGAGCAATCAGAAAACAAAAGGGGGTCAAAAGGATACAGATTGGAAAGGAAGCAGTCAAAATATCACTATTTGCAGATGATATGATACTATACTTAAGTGACTCCAAAAATTCCACCATAGAACTTCAAAACCTGATAAACACCTTCAGCAAAGTGTCGGGGTATAAAATTAACTCAAATCAGTAGCCTTCCTCTACTCAAAGCATAAATAGGCTGAGAAAGAAATTAGGGAAATGACACCCTTCGCAATACTCACAAATAACATAAAATACCTCGGTGTGGTATGACTTTAACCAAGCAAGTGAAAGATCTATATGACAAGAACTTCAAGTCTCTGAAGAAAAAAACTGAAGAAGATCTCAGGAAAGACCTCCCATGCTCATGGATTGGCAGGATTAATATAGTAAAAATGGCCAGTTTGCCAAAAGCAATCTACAGATTCAATGCAATCCCCATCAAAATTCCAATTCAATTCTTCATAGAGTTAGAAAGAACAATTTGCAAATTCATTTGGAATAACAAAAAACCCAGGGTAGCAAAAACTATACTCAACAATAAAAGAACTTCTGGGGGAATCACCAACCCTGACCTCAAGCTGTATTACAGAGCAATCCTGATTAAAAAAAAAACAAAAACAAAAACAAAAAACTGCATGGTATTGGTACAGAGACAGGCAGATAGATCAGTGGTACAGAACTGAAGACCAAGAAATGAACCCACACACCTATAGTTACTTGATCTTTGACCAAGAAGCTAAAACCATTCAGTGGAAAAAAGATAGCATTTTCAGCAAATGGTGCTGGTTCAACTGGAGGTCAGCATGTAGAAGAATGCAGATCGATCCATTCTTATCGCCCTGTACAAAGCTTAAGTCCAAGTGGATCAAGGACCTCCACATCAAACCAGATACACTCAAACTAATAGAAGAAAAAGTGGGGAAGAATCTCGAACACATGGGCACTGGAGAAAATTTCCTGAAAAACAAAACAAAACAAAAAAACAAAAAAAAAAACAAACAAAAAAAAAACAACACCAATGGCTTATGCTCTAAGATCAAGAATCGACAAATGGGATCTCATAAAACTGCAAAGCTTCTGTAAGGCAAAGTACACTGTCATTAGGACAAAATAGCAACCAACAGATTGGGAAAAGATCTTTACCAATCCTACATCTGATACAGGACTAATATCCAATATATACAAAGAACTCAAGAAGACTCCAAAGAGCTAAATAACCCTATTAAAAAACAGGATACAGGGCTGGAGAGATGGCTCAGCGGTTAAGAGCACCGACTGCTCTTCCAGAGGTCATGAGTTCAATTCCCAGCAACCACATGGTGGCTCACAACATCTGTAATGGGATCCGATGCCCTCTTCTGGTGTGTCTGAAGACAGCTACAGTGTACTTGTATATGATAAATAAATAAATCTTAAAAAAACAAAACAAAAAAAAAACAAAACAAAACAGGATACAGAGCTAAACAAAGGATTCTCATTTGAGGAATGTCGAATGGCTGAGAAACACCTAAAGAAATGTTCAACATTCGTAGTCATCAGGGAAATGTAAATCAAAACAACCCTGAGATTCCACCTCACAACAGCCAGAATGGCTAAGATAAAAAAATTCAGGTGACAACAGATGCTGGCGAGGATGTGGAGAAAGAACATTTCTCCACTGTTGGTGGGATCGCAAACTGGTACAACCACTCTGGAAATCAGTCTGGAGGTTCCTCAGAAAATTGGGCATTGAGGACCCAGCTATACCTCTCCTGGGCATATACCCAAAAGATGCTCCAACATACAATAAAGACACATGCTATGGTCATAGCAGCCTTATTTATAATAGCCAGAAGCCGGAATGAACTCAGATGCCCTTCAACAGAGGAATGGAAACAGAAAATATGGTTCATCTACACAATGGAGTACTACTCAGCTATCAAAAACAATAACTTCATGAAATTCATATGCAAATGTATGGAACTAGAAAATATCATCCTGAGTGAGGTAACCCAATCACAGAAAAACACACATGGTATGCACTCACTGATAAGTGGATATTAGCCCAAAAGCTCGAATTACCCAAGATAAAATCCACAGACCACATGAAGGTCAAGAAGAAGGACAACCAAAGTGCAGATGCTTCAGTCCATCTTAAAGGGGGGACAAAAATATTCATAGGAGGGGATATGGAGACAAAGTTTGGAGCAGAGACTGAAGGAATGGCCATTCAGAGCCTCCCCCACCAGGGGATCCAGCCCATGTATATTCAACCACCGAACCTAGACAATATTGATGAAGTCAAGAAGTGCATGCTGACAGGAGCCTGATATAGCTGTCTCCTGAGAGGCTCAGCCAGAGCATGTTAAAAACAGAGCCAATCATTGAACTGAGAACGGGGTCCCTGTTGGAGGAATTAAGAGAAAGGATTGAAGGAGGTGAAGGGGCTTACAACCCCTTAAGAACAACAATACCAACCAACCAGAGCTTCCAGGGGCTAAACCACTACCTAAAGACCTCACATGGACTGACCCATAGTTCCAGGCGCATATGTAGCAGAGGATGGCCTTGTTGGGCACCAATGGGTGGAGAAATCCTTGGTCCTGCCCAGGGTGGACTCCCCAGTATAGGGGAATGTCAGGGTGGGGAGGCCGGAAGGGGGGGGCTGGGGAGGGGGAACACCTTCATAGAAGAAGGCGAAGGGGGAGGGAATAGGGGGCGTATGAACGGGAAACTGGGAAAGGGAATAACATTTGAAATGTACATTAAAAAAATCCAATTAAAATTTTTTTAGTTGTCTTCAAGATAGTAGATGAATTTAGGTTTTAGGCAGAATCATGATTCATCACTATTTTCCTGAGAACTGAAATGGCAGAACTTATGGTTTCCTTTCTCTTGACAAGATGGAAGACGACAGATGAGTGAGAACATGACCACCCAGGTTAGTGTGTGTTGCTGACGGCCACTGACAGAGCAGACATCACTCAGTCACATACACTACCATGGCTCTGCACGGTGGATACATGCAAGGGCTGTGGAGTCACAAAGATGTGGGTTTGAGTCCTTGCTAATTTTTCTTCTCAGAATGGAGACTGAGCCAAGGATTTGAGCATGCTGGGCGGGCTCTACCCCTGAGCTATATCCCTAGCCCTCCATTTTTTTTCTTCTAAAAGTAGGAATACTAGCTCCTTTCTTCTGGAGCCTTCTGAGTGCAGAAGCCCCATCAGCCTAGTTTGTTGTTCCTGGTACATGGTAGGTTAGTACATATGCATTTAATAAATGAATATATATCAAATATATTTACATATATTTATTTAGAAATGTAATATATTTCTATAATATTGATTTATATAGTATATAAATGTTTTAACATATAATAAATTTAAATATATAAATATATGTTTATATGTAAATATGTTATTTAATTATATATAAAATATAATATACAATAAAATACAAATGAATATATATATATATATATATATATATATATATCCATCCACCCCAAGGCACTCAACTGATGGCAACTGTGACCTACAGTTTTCATTTAGTATCTCAAACACCTGGAGTTTGAGGAAGAGACAATGGCTTGTTGGAAGAGCATACTGTATTTACCAAACAAGCAAGAGGGGTAAAGGATGAGGACACTATTTCAACTGTCCCCAGGCCAGACAGAGTGTCTTCTCCACGTGACTCTTACACCCGTGGGGGTCTGCGGTTCCTGTTTCTAGGGTCTGGGCTGCAGAGCTGGCTCAGTGATAGCGGAATGTGAGCAGTATCAGGGAAAAGTTCCACGCTAGCAGAAGGTGGGAAATGCTGACCACGCAGCCAGCTACGGCTGCAAAGCTTTAAGGTTCAGAGTTATGTGAGAAACCGTGATTCTACCCTAGAAAAATAGGCTCTGGCCTGGAAGGCACACAACACTCATCAGCAATGTCCACACCTCTCCAATGAAGGCGTCTGACGGAGGCTTGGGAGAGTGACACTTCCTTAGTTACGGAAAGGGGGTTGGTGAAGGAAGAGAAGGAAGGAAGGGAGACAGGCCTTCATTTCCTACACTCTCAGGAGAGTGGAAGGGGGCTGGGAAGCTTGCTATCTGCTTCTCATCCTTGGTGCACGCCAAGGGAGACTCTTACTTGTCAGTCAACCTGTAGCTCTGAATTGCAGTTGGGCTGTGGCTGCCTGTGGCCTGCCTGTCCCCGTCACTATGTCAGCATCAAGACAGGCTCCAGGAAGCCTAGAGGACCAGGGATACATACTCAGTGAGGCACATGGGTCCCTCCTTCAGAAGGAAATGTGTATGTGGCCCCACTTCACCCGGAATGGGAGGTGGCAAGAAGAAACCATTCAGAAAAGCGGTCCCAGGTGGATGAGGTCACATGATCTCCTCAGGCTTCCAAGACTTCTTCCCTTTCTTTAGGGCTGGTAAACCTGCCAGGTAACACTGAGGTTACTCAATGTCCTGGCTCAGAACTTCCCCAAAGAAATCAAGGGGCCTGTTCCAAGACATGCTTATAGATCTTAGCTAGCAGCAGGGAAAGGCCAGAGAAGAGACATAAATAAATAAATGTGGCGGTTTGAATGGGAATGGCCCCATAGGCTCATATATTTGCATGCTTAGTCCCCAGTATGTTGCTGGGCTTTGATGTTTCAAAGCACAAACCAGACTCAGTCAGGCTCTGCCTCCCCCGTGCCGCCCCCCACCCCCATTGTCACTGTCACTGTCTGTTTGTCTCTCTGGCTGCTGCCTGGGATCTGGATATAAAGCGCTCAGCTACTGTTCTAGTGACATTTGTGTCAGCACACTCTGAAACTTCATGTAAGCCCCAGTTAAACCCTTTTCCTTTATAAAAGAGCGGCCTTGGTCATGATGTCTCTTTACAGCAATAGAATAGTGAATAAGACAGCAAACACATAAATTTAATTACAACATAAAATAAATAAAAATATAGTACTGATGGGCCACACTTTATGAAGATGAAGACACGGTCTGGTGAGATGGCTCACAGGTAAAGGTGCTTGTCACCCAACCTGATGACCTGAGTTCTGGCTCCAGGGTGGAAGGAAGGACTCACCTCACACCGTGTCGTCTGCCCTTTTCACCAGTGTGCATGCACATACAAATAAATAAAGATACAGCATTCTTTTTAAGAGGAAGAAGGCAAGGGGGACCCGCGAGCTGAACAATGACTGGAGCAGGCGAAGCCGCTGGAGCTGGAGCTGGAGATTGGGAAGAGCTGGGGCACAGGCTGGCCCAGGGGCTTTTACTGTGCAGCAAGCCAGCACCATATATTCTGGAATAAATCTGTGGTGTAGCTGAGCCCAGTTCTCCAGGGAAGCCAGGGGCTTAGGCCCACCCATCCCACAGTGGAGGGGAGCCCTGAAAGGCCTTTCACCGACAGGAAGGAACTCATTGTCCCTCTCACAACACTCACAGCTGAAGCTTCTGGAGCCTCTCCATGCGGCTGGGCCCACAGACACTGCCTTTCTGTCCTCTTCTGGCAGATAGCCACATGGGACGGGAGGGGGGGGGGAGCACAGTCGATCTCCACTCCTTACCCCTGCTCTCTACAGCCTGCACTCTGCCTCCACAGACCAAACACCCACCATGCAATCCTCTTCCCTGTGAGCCAGGCAGCTTCCCATATATTTTTTTTTTTTTTGACTCCTGTCAAGCTGTGTGCAGGACGCTTTAGGGGACGCCTAGGGAAGTAAGACTCCTCTCCTTCCTTCAGGAGCACACCAGGACAGTGCCTGGGCTACAGTCAGCTCCTGCAGCAGCTCTCCCTCAGGGGAGCCCTCTCCCCACTGTCTGAGGAAGCAAAGCTTTTCCAAATGGAGCGGAGCCACCAACATCCTTCCAGAGGATGCTCCCAAGTAGTGTTAGTCTCAAACACATGACACTAAGTGAAGTCACTTCCCATCAGGTAATAACTCCCAGGACTAAAGTCACAGGCTCCTGGGGACCAGCAGATGGTATATTCTGGGGTCCTGTTCCAAGAGCAAATCTGAATGGGCAGCAGAGTGTGGAAGTAAAGAGACAAAAAAATACACTCACATTTAGCAACAGCCATCAGGATGTCTCGATTCACACGAGTGTGGAGTAGCTGCGCTCTCTCTCTCTCTCTCTCTCTCTCTCTCTCTCTCTCTCTCTCTCTCTCTCTCTCTCCCCTCCCCTCCCCTCCCCTCCCCCCCTTGATGATTAGGCTAGCCAGATGTCTCAGTGGGTAGAGATACTTGCTCCCAATCAGAGATCATCACCAGAGCCCACAGGGTAAGAGAAATTGACTCACACAGCTTGTCCTCTGACCTTTAGAGACATGCTTGTGGCACACATACACCACACACACACACACACACACACAATAATAATAATAAGTCCAGGCTGGAGAGATGGCTCAGTGGTTAAGAACACTTTTATTTTAGAACTGAACTAGGACCTGAGTTCAGCTCCCAAAAGCCACATGAGGAGGCTCACAGCCACCTATAACTTTAGCTCTGTGGGTCTGACACACCCTTCTGGCCTGCACTGGCATCAGCACACACAGTCTATACTCACATATACATGTAAATAAAAGTAATTAATCTTTTTTTCTTTCCTTTTTTGAGACAGGGTTTCTCGGTGTATCCCTTGCTGCCAGTAATTGAGGCTGACCTTGAACTCAGAAATCTACCTAACCCTGCCACCCAAGTGCTGGGATTAAAGGCATTTACCAACATGCTTGCTTCCTAAAAATCAATCCTAAAAAAATAAGGCTAGCCTTATTTGAGAGTACTTTATACACATAAACCTTACTGTCATTTTATAGGTCTGCCCTCCAAGTTTGTGAACTGTCCACTGTGAACCTGGGGACATCTGTGATATACCGAATCAACTCTGGGGGCTGGCCTGGAACCTAGCAGATAAATAACAGTATTTACATGACTGTCACACAACTGAGAACCCTTTTTTTTTCTTCAGCAATTTGGCCTTGTGATTCAGACCGCTGACCAAGACGGATAATGAAAGAATATTTATACCACATTTCCTCACCCAACTGTTTTCTATAAAAGTAGGACTTCCTATTAACCAGATGGGCCTACTTATTACTATTTTTGTTTTTTGAAACAGTGTGGGAAGCACACACATCATGCATGAGTGTATGTGTGTGTGTGGCAAGCTGTCTTAGAATTCATGGCAAGTCTCCTGCCTCGGACTGGTATTCACAGGAGTGTACCATCTCATCTCTGAAGATTAAAAATTTTAACAGCCCTCAAATGGTCTATAACTACAAAGCTCATGTTATTTTTTTTAAAGATTTATTTATTCATTATATATGAGTATACTGTAGCTGTCTCAGACACACCAGAAGAGGGCATCAGACCCAATTATATAGTTGTGAGCCACCATGTGGTTGCTGGGATTTGAACTAAGGACCTCTGAAAGAGCAGTCAGTGCTTTTAACCTCTGAGCCATCTCTCCAGCCCTGTATTATTATTATTATTTTTTAAGATTCACTTTTATGGGGCTGGGGATTTAGCTCAGTGGTAGAGCGCTTACCTAGGAAGCGCAAGGCCCTGGGTTCGGTCCCCAGCTCCGAAAAAAAGAACCAAAAAAAAAAAGATTCACTTTTATGTGTGCTGCCAATATGTATGTCTGTGTCACGTGCATGCTTGGAGCCTGCAGAGGTAGAAGAGGGGGTTGGTTGGACGGGTTCTCTAGAATGAGACTGTAGCTATGACATGGTGCTGGAACCAAACCGTGGTCTTCTATAAGTGCTCGAGCGCCGAGCCAGCTCTCAAGCCCACTGCTGCATTTATTTAAAAAGCAGTATTTTTTTCAGTCCCTTAAAGCATACCCTACCCCCAAGGTTTACAGTTCAGCTAAAACTCCCTACACACCATTTTTTCTATTTGCAAGTGGCCTGGACTACAAGTCAAGTCATTAACTAGAAAAACAACACCTCTCTGGCAGAGGCTAGAGTAGTTTATCCCAAATAGGAAGGGGGAGCCTACAGCTCTGCACCTCAAGGGGAGGGGAGCCTTCAGGTCCCTGGCACTCTCTGTGGAATTCACCCTGGCCTAACTTTCTGCCTCTCTCGCCTCCCAGTGACCAGGGAGGCATAGCTACTTGGGCATTAATTATCCCCTTATGACTTAAATATATCTCGGAATCCCATCAAGCACATTCTTGTTGCTTTTAAGAGTTATTTTCATTCCAATCATGTGCATGTGTGCATGTCTGTATGTGGGTGTGTGTGTGTGAGGGCCAGCGGCCTCATATTCCCAGAAGTTGGAGTTTCAGGTGATTGTGAAATGTCTCAACCTGCAGCTGGAGAGACAGCTCAGCAGAAGAGCACTGGCTGCTCTTCCTGAGGTCCCATTTCCAGTCTCAGCACCCGCAAGATTGCTGACGAACCACCTGTAACTCCAGTTCCAGGAGATATGCACCTCGTCAGCCTCCGTGGGCATCAGACATGCGTGGTGTACACAGGTATGTGCAGGCAAAACACCCATAAGGTAAAGTAAACAAGTGTGTTTATGGAAGTGGGAATAACCAGGCAGGGGAGCGGGTGCATCTCCTGATCTCACGTTGGTAAACTATTTCTGCAGCACAATATTTATACAACTTGATAATGGTCATACTGTTGCAGATTACACTCATTACTAGTCCTGTCTGTCTGTCTCTCTCTCTCTCTTCCTTCCTTCCTTCCTTCCTTCCTTCCTTCCTTCCTTCCTTCCTTCCTTTTGAGACAGGGTTCCTGTGTACAGCTCTGCCTATCCTGGACCTTGTTCTGTAAACCAGGCTTGCCTTGGATCCACCGAGATCCGCCTGCCTGTGCACTGTTAGTATTTTCAAGAACAATCCAATGTTTGCACATATGGAAGAAGATGGACAACTCTGAGCCCCAGGAAACGCCTTAATTGGCTTGCACTGCTTCACAGTGACCTCAGGAATCATACAATAGGCTCTCTGTACAAGACGTTTCTAATACAACCACAACTCAGAGATATTTGGGGAGAAAGAGCTGCATCTGTCTGTACTAAACATGCACGATTTGGGGAGGGGAGTGATTTCAAGACATGGTTTCCCTGGCTGTCCTGGACTCACTTTGCAGACCAGGCTGGTCTTGAATTCACAGAGACCCATCTGCCTCTGCATCCCGAGTGCTGTGTGTGCTATCACCGCCCAGCTTCATGTACACATTTTAAAAATTTTATTTATTTATTGCATGTAGCACAGCATTTATGTGGATGTCAGAGACCAACTATGGGGAGTTGGCCCTTTCTTTCCACCATGGGGTCCTGGGGTTTGAATTCAGGTCATCACACCCACCCTTGTTTTGTTTCTGGGGCAGGAAAAGCTCATCTCAAACTTCTACCCTTCTTCCTCAGCCTGCCCGGTGCAAGGGTTGTAGCTACGTGCCTCCACGTCCGCTGATCTTGGACTATAACTTAACATGGTTTATTCTGATGCAAGGTAAGCCTTTCCTCCTTATTCTCCCAGGGATTTGCTAAAGAAATGGAGGCTTGCAGATCCCCACACTGGCTTTGGTGTCAAGGATTTCAGGTCAGGGGCAGAAGCTAAGTCACATGGAGACTGCCTGTGGCTATGAATACTCAGTCAGTGATAATATCCTCTTCTAGCCATCTGACTGGTATTTTCCTGACTGATACCTGACTGACTTCCTGTCAGTCCGATGTATCAGTGCCTCTGGGAACCTGTGGCTAGCCCAGCCTGAGAGAGCAAACTAGACCTCACATGGCACCGAAAACAAGTCAAGATGTCCCTTCTCCCTTTCCTAAAGGCAGGAAGGGTTTTCTCACGTGTGCAGAGAACTCTTTCATTTAGAGATGTATTTGGCCACCATAAAAACATGGGAAAGTGTTTTTTTATTTCTCTTGACATTGTGTGGAAATCGAGTTGCGGTCTCTTCTCTCATTGGCAATGCTAATGCTAATTAGCAATTAGAATTGCTTCCCTGTTGCCTTCAGAGGGTTAACACACAGACCTGTACTTCCATAGGCTCCGTGTACAGGAACACAAGTTACAGGGTGAGGAAAGGTTATGGTGTCAGTCCCCTCAGTGTCCCTAACTACTAGCGTTGTTGGCTCTGACAAAGCCAGTGTGTGTGTGTTGTAAGCGATAAAGTAGAAGGTACAGGGCCGGGCGTTGGTGGCCCACCTCGTAATTTCAGAATTCAAGCGATGGAGGCGGAAGAATCTGGAGATGAGGGTTTTCTCAGCTATCTAAAGATGGGTCTGATGCTTCCGATGCTAACCTGGCTTATATAAGATCCCATATGCAAAAGTCTGCTCTATGAGATGTATTAAAGTATGACTTCAGAGTCTTCATTTGGATTTCTCTTTTGTGTGTGCTAGAAATTGAAGCCAGGGACTAACATATATCAAGCATGAGCTCCACCCTAAGCTCAATCCTTCTGTCTGTCTGTCTGTCTTTAAATTAAAAGTAGTACAGAGCTGGAGAGGTGGCTCGGTGTGACGAGGACTGGCTGCTCACCAGAGGGCCTGGATTTGATTCCCAGCAACCACAAGGGGGCTCACAACTGTCTGTAACTTCAGTCCTAGGGGACCCCTGCTCTCTGTGACTTCCAAGGACACCAGGCACACATGTGGTACACAGGCATGCATGCAGACAAGACACCCACACACATAAATAAAATGCACATAAGCCAGGCAGTAGTGGGGCACACCTTTAACACCAGCACTCGGGAGGCAGAGGCAAGGAATCTCTGAGTTTGAGGCCAACCTGGACAGCAGAGTAAGTTCCAGGACTGCAGGGCTACACAGAAACCCTGTTTTTGTTTTTGTTTTTTAAAGCACATAAAATTTAAAAATAAAAAGTACACTTCCTCTTGGTTCTTTTGTGCACTGCAGGTTCTCAAACTGGTAAGGGTCAGAAGTTCTAGCTTTCTTTAAACTCCTAAATATCTAAATTGCTCTTGCTTCTCTGTTCTCATCTATGACAGGAATTATGTTTTGTTGCTTATTTCTACAGAAATCAATGCTCTGCCATTTATCCGATGAGAAAATGAATCTCCGAGAATTAAATTCATAACTCACAGGTAATGGAAGCAGGATTGCAGCTACGCTCTAAATGCAAGTCAGGGTCAGGGTGTCAAGGCTACATCCCTGGGTCTCCCTCACCCATGGCGTCAGTTACCTGTGGTCAGGTGCCCTAAGTTAATTTAAATATTACATGAAAACTGACAGGCAAAAAAGAAAGGAACTGTAACTTTTTTTGTTTTGCTCCTTCTTTTTTTGTTGTTATTGTTGTTTTGCTTGTTTTTGTCTGAGTCTGTTACAGTCTCACTCTGTAGCTCTGGCTGTCCTGGAGTTCATTGTGTAGACCAGGCTAGACTCGAACTCACAAACTGCTTGCCTCAGCATCCCAAAGGCATGTGCCACCACCGCACCCAGCTCATCTGCATATTTTACATGTATGCTATTCTGAGTAGCAAGAGGGAAATCTCATGCTGTCCTGCTCGATCCTACCACATGGGAAATCGTTCCTTGGTCCTGCAGGACAGGCTGAGTCACAGAGTAGATGTACCAGTTACAGTGACATCATCAGTCAAGATAACACGGTGATCACGTGCATGCCTGTTATTATGCAGGCCCACATCATTCACCTCAGTTCATCTCACCACACAGGACCTGCATCCTTGTTTATCATCACAAGAAGGGCGAGTGTGGGAGTAGGACAGGGTATTTTGAGAGAGCATTAGTTCGCATATCCTTATTACAATTGTCATGTCATCCCGTTTTACTGCACTGTTACTATAGTCTCTATTTCTCTACTTACTACTGTAGCCTCCTCCTTTATCCTCTTTTTGTACCACACTGAGTTTTGTAACACTTGCTCATTCCCACTTGGGCATGGAAGGTCTTTAATCTCAGTGTTCAGGAGGTAGAGGCAGGCAGATCGGTGAGTGTTAGGTTACGGTGAGACCTCGTCTTAGGGTTGGGGGATGAGAACGGGCTGGAGGGATGACTCAGTCCAAGTGCAGGTACAAGAACTCAAGGTGAGCAGCCTACAGCAGCTGTACTGCAGCTCTGGGAGGGATCTGAGTCTGTGGCTCCCATGCACACCTGAACTCACATACCAAAAATAATAAAACAATTACTTTAAAAATGGAGTAGGGGGGGTTGGGGATTTAGCTCAGTGGTAGAGCGCTTGCCTAGCATGCTCAAGGCCCTGGGTTCGGTCCCCAGCTCCAAAAAAAAAAAAAAAAATGGAGTAGGGGGGTTGGAGGGATGGCTCAGCAGTTAAGAGCACTGACTGATCTTCCAGAGGTCCTGAGTTCAATTTGCAGCAACCACATGGTGGCTCACAACCATCTGTAATGGGATCTGATGCCCTCTTCTGGTGTGTCTGAAGACAGCTACAGTGTACTCACATCAAACAAATAAACAAATCCTTAAAAAAAAAACAAAAATAAAGTTTCTAAACAAAAATTAATAACCAATTTAAAAAAGATTTAAAAAATGGAGCAGGGGAAAAGACTATGTTTTTAATGGAGCTGTCTTTATAGTTCTGTAACTGTGTTACACTTTGGAATTTATCCTAAGAGATAATTCTAAAGACAGAAGAAAAATGTATGCATGACACTCATAGCTATTACTTATAATACTGGAAAACTAAAAGCAGTTCAAACGTTAGGTAATATATCTATTCCCTGGAATATTATAAAGTAAGTTATATTTTAGAGGACTATGGTTCTGGGATGGGGAAGATGCTCAGCGTTAAGAGCACTTTCTGACCTCCTGTGGGCCTGAGCCCAGCACCCCTTTAATAAGCCAGGCATGGTTTCCAACTCACCTTTAACGCCTTTGCGGGGCTCAGTGGGGAGACAGAGTTCTTAATGTGTTACTGGACGCCTGAGCAGCTCAACTAAATAGTGGTCAATTACAATTAGCCTGAGGCGGGGCTGTTAGTGGTAGAACACACTTAGAACTCAGGAGACCCTGGATTCAACCTCGAGTTCCAAAAGAGAAAAGGTAATTTCATAAAACTGGGTGAGCCTTGAGCCTGGGTCCTTCTCAGCCAGAAATCCAGCAGCAGCAGACAAGGACTAGTTTCACAACACAGCCGGAGCCTGGGGGTTGACAGCAGCCTCTGAGGAACTAGATATCCACCCATTAGCTATTAGCCTCACTTTAAAAATGAGGTCAAGGGTCAGAGGCTTGCCCAGTATTAACACATTTAAGAAAAACAACTGGGAGCCCAGGCAGATCTCTCTAGTCCAAATCCCACATTTCACTTTTCAAACTTTGATATCTGTTCCCTACGCACCTGAGATAGTAATTACATGGGATCATCACCTCTCTAAGATTTGATTCAAGAATCTCAGCTCTGCCAGGCCCCGCTGGTGATAGTAACCTCAGAAACCCCACAGGGTTGGGCTATTTGGAGCAGCTTGACCTGCTTCTAAGGGCAACAAGCAGGAAATAACTTTCATTCATAACCTTCTGGGATGGTCAGGGTGAGGAAATTAACAGTTACAGTCTGCTAGGCATTGCTGTAAGCGCAAACATAATAACAGAAGTAACACATGCCCTGAAAAACAAAAAACTATGCCCATATATATTCTACAGAAATGTTCAGAGGGGCATTGTACATACTGACCAGAAAGTAATAAAATAGAAACATTGGACAAAGAACTCCAAATAACCATCAGTCAATGAATGGGTAAATAATGTGGTATATCCATAAAATGGAATATTATTCAGCCATAAAAAGGACTGTGGTACAGATACATGGATGAACTTGGAGAACAGTATGCTAAGTAAATTGAATTTAGTAAAAAAAATTCCACATACTGGAGCTAGAGAAGTTGCAGTTAAGAGCACATACTCTTTTTGCAGAGGACCCCTGAGTTTGGTACCTAACACCTAGGTAGGATGGCTCACCTAACTCCAGCACCAGGGGGGTGGATGCCTCTGGCTTCTCTAGGCACCTGTGCTCATAAGAACATAACATGCACAGAAACACAGTCACAGTCACAGCCACAGCCACACGCACACTTTAAATAAATCTGGGTCTGTAGTGAGATCTGACCTGTTCGGGCTACTGGGCAGGAGCATGTACTGCTCTTGCAGAGAACATGAATTTGTTCCCAGCACCCATGTCTGGTGACTCATAACTCCTGTTACTGCAGCTCCAGAGGGATCCAGGACTTCTACACCCCATAGGCACCCACCTGCACTGCATAAACACTCATACACTAAATGAAACAACAATTTTTAAGAATCCTTTTTTAAAAGTCCACATAGTGTATAATTTCATGTTTTTGAAATGTCCCAATAGGCCAGTCCACACAGACAAAGCAGCACAGAGGTCACTTAGGGCTTCAGGAGTTTGGATGACTAAGGGACATGCTGGATACGGGTTTCTTTTTCCAGTGAAAAATTGTCCTCAAATTTTGATACAGACAAATGAAAAAAATCAAACTGTACACCTAGTAAATCATGAATTTTTCTTCTACATGAATTATACCTCAAAAAAGTGATTTCCCCCTACCTGGAAGGCAGAAGGTAAGTTTTATCCAACCCCAGCAGTGAGGCAATCATAACAGGAAGTCCATTTCAATTACAAGAGTCTTGAAGCAGTTGAACAGTATCACTGAGCCTTAGGGGAGCTGTGTCTTTCCCCAGATCCTCAATTTCTGCTTAGGTCCAAGTATTCACTTTAGGACTAGGATCTAAGAAGCACAAGAGCTAAGCTCGAGAAATGCTATGCATAAAGAAAACACTCACAGGTAGCAGGTAGCTCATGCATGCATGAAAAGGGGCTAGCTTACATTGCAGGGAATCACCTTCTACAATCTTCCTGTGCTCAACCACCGATCTCAAGGCCACTGGCAGCCATATTTAAGCCAGAGACTCACTGCCCTGGCCCTACAACAGATCAGGGTTAATTGGGTCTAAGGGACAATTTGTGTTTCGCCAATCAGATTCCACTTTAAGGAAGCTGGGTCAATTTCTATGTGTCTGGAACAGGAAACAGTTGCTGTAAAGCAGCTGTTTCCCTCCCTGTGGGCTAAGGAACACAGAGCCTAGCAGGGGAAAAATGGTGGTAGTAGGTGACTGTGTACCTCCCCTGGTTCCAACCCTCTTTGGGAAGTCTGCACTCCTGTCCACAGGTTCGGCGAGATATCATCATCTTTGTTTAAACTACGCAAATGATCTCTACTAACACACAATGCTCAATAACACACACCTATTTTCCAAAGTGGAAAGGGAAGGGGAGAGAGTCTTAAACAGGATTCTGCACTCGTGTGGTTCATTAGAGGAAGCTGAGCTCTCTTGACTATTGTGATGCTTTGTATATGCTTGGCCCAGAGAGTGGCACTGTAAGAAAGTGTGGCCTTTTGGAGTAGGTGTGACACTGTGAGTGTGGGCATAAGAACCTCATCCTAGCTGCCTAGGAGTCAGTATTCTATTAGCTGTCTTCAGATGAAGATGTAGAACTCTCAGTTCTTCCTGCACCATGCCTGCCTGGACACTGCCATGCTCCCACCCTGATGATACTGGACTGAACCTCTGAACCTGTAAGCCAGCCCCAATTAAATGTTGTCCTTATAAGAGTTGCATTGGTCATGGTGTCTGTTCACAGCAGTAAAACCCTAACCTAGACAGCTACTAATGAAACCCAAGCCCTATCTCTTTGCCTCCAGCCTGCATAGCAGATTGACCGTGAACTAATAGCATTCAACACAAACTTGGGAAAACTGCTTTCAGGAAATCCCTTTTCCTGGGTGAGGTTGATTCCTCATTAACACTGGATGTGCCAGTGATGTCTGTTGTCTGTAAGGCAGATGGCCACAAGACCTAAGTTTCTCTGAAGACTTGAGAAGGTATTAGGTGCTAAACCAGAGGGTATGCCAAGCCCTGGATGAAGTAAATGAAGTCACCATATTAGAAAGTTGCAAAACCACCACCACTCACTAAAAACAAAACAAATGACTAGTATATCCTGAGAGAATTTAATGAGTGGCTACTGTGGCTATAGGACCAAATAGTAGCCGCTCCCGGCTTGTTCAGTCCTTGCTTTTGGAACTACACTACATGAGACAGCTGACTGCACATCCCACCCCCAGCTGCCAGGGACACACGTGAATGAAAACACTCCCAAGAGGCCACAGCATCAGGAGCAGAAGCCAGAGCGGGCTGCTGGGAGGGAGAGGATGCTCAAATCTCTTCCTATTTTCCCATCCTTCTATTTACAGAGTCATTTGGTTCCAGGAAGTGCCGAGCCCCTTCTCCCAGGACCCTGTTGGGAGTGACGCCTACACTGGCTGACCCAGCCTGCCACATCCTCCTGCTGGCCTCAGCAGCTCTCTCCTCATGACCCAGGGGTCACTGGGAACCCAGCCTGTAAATGACTGTGCTCCTAAAGAGCCCTAGTCTAGTGAGGACATTCAGAGAGGAAGGGGGTGGGGAACATAAGAGCTAGGAAAGCCCATCAGCTAGACGCTCCCAAGCATGCATGCAGGGGAGTGGCAGGAAGTCAGGTCTGCAAATGACAACACTAGCCCAGGGGCCCCCTCGCCTTCCCTGTGGAGCTGCAGAACCCAAGGCAACTGTCATTTCCGCCTACCCGCCTCCTCCCTAGTCCTTTCTCCAGATGACTCAGTTTCTGTACAGAGCTGCTCAGGGGACCATGGGTTTCCTCATGAGTTGTAGATACTTGTTTAGATCCCCCCTCCTCTCTGTCTCTGTCTGTCTGTCTCTCTCTCTGACCCCCCCCCACCTCTGGTTTCTACTGTTTGTTTTTCTGGATTATCAGAAAGCTCTGAGGTTAGCGAGTTTTATTTGAAGACGCGCTGATCAGCAAGTGAAGGGCTTTCAACTCTGACAACCCGAGTTTGATCACTGGGACCCACACGGTAGAAGGGAACCATCAGAACCCACATGATGAAAAGAGAACCAACTCCTGCAACCTCCTGACCTCCATTCATCTGCTGCTGCAGATGGTCACACACAGAGATAGATGATGGATGGATAGACAGACAGACAGACAGATAGGAAGGAAGGATAAAATGCAATGAAGTGGGGTTGGGTTTTTTTTTAGGGCGGTGGGTTTCTGAGACAGGGTTTCTATGTGCAGCCCTGGCTATCCCAGAACTCGCTCCATAGACCAGGCTGGCCTCGAACTCAAAAGATCCACCTGCCTCTACCTCCCAAGTGGGGTTAAAGGAGTGTCCAACTACCACCTGACTGACTTTTTAAAGAAAGGACATGGTCTTGCTATTTTGCCATGTGCTATGTGCTGGGATTAAAGGCGTTCGACACCAATATCTGACTGTGTTTGTTTGTTTGAAGAAGTAATAGTTTAGCCAGGAAGTGGTGGTGCATGGTACAGGCCTTTGATCCTAGCCTTTGGGAGGCAAATGCAGGAAGATTTCTGAGTTCACAGCCAGCCGGGTCTACAGAGCAAGTTCCAGTACAGCCTGGGCTACATAGAGAAACCCTATCTTGAAAAACAAACAAGTTAATAGTTTTTGTTACTAGAATGTTGAATCAGACAGACAGACAGACAGACAGACAGACACACACACCATCAAGCCAGACCTGGCAGAGCAGCCTATAATCCCAGCTATTCAGAGACTGAAGGAGGAGGATGCAAACTTTAAAACCAGCCTGAGCAACATAGAAGGCCACTGTATCAGTCACTGTATCTTTAAGAAAACATACACACCTAAAAGTTGCAAGCATAGCTAAGTAACAG
Organism: Rattus rattus; assembly: GCF_011064425.1. Lineage (NCBI taxonomy): Eukaryota > Metazoa > Chordata > Mammalia > Rodentia > Muridae > Rattus > Rattus rattus. The sequence goes on along the minus strand of NC_046159.1, from coordinate 100,257,475 downwards.
AATGCATATGAAGTATGATACTTTTTTCAGTAACAAAATAAATAGGTAGCTAGATAAATAAGTACTAAAAATATGCAGGGTTGGTTGTGTACATTTGTAATCTCAGTACTTCAAAGTCATCCTCAGACATATGACAGCCTCAGACAGACTGGCCTGGGCTACTCTGTGACTTTGTAACAGTCCTAATCTGGGCTACATTGTGACTCTGTTTCAAAGTAAAATAAAAAATTTCCTTTACCTAACCAAAGAGTTCCTACTGAGCTATTCCTTTTATTTTTGTCTCTCTTTTCTTTCTTTTTTTTTTTTTTTTTCCGGGGCTGGGGACCGAACCCAGGGCCTTGTGCTCGATAGGCAAGCGCTCTATCGCTGAGCTAAATCCCCAACCCCTTATTTTTGTAAAAAGTAAAAATGTGCATTTGGACTTTGTGACTTGTACTAGGGAGGAAAAAACACTTGGTGTTAGCAGGTTAAAAGAAACGAGACAAGTTCCAGTACAACCTGGGCTACAGAGCAAGTTCCAGTATAGCCTGGGCTATGTAGAAAAACCCTATCTTGAAAAACAAACAAGTAAATAAGTTGATGGTCTTTGTCATTAGGGTGCTGAATCAGACAGACCTTCTGGCAGATGGTAGGACAGTAGGACAAGTAGATACAGAATCAGAATGGTAGAAACAGGAGCTCTAAGGACCCAGGAGAAACTGATGACAGAGGCATTTGGAGTCACAGGAACCCAGTGGTGACTGAGCAGGGGCCACGGTGCCGTCACACCCAGAGGCCTCTCCATTTGACCAACTCTTGTGATCGACTTTTGTTTTTTCCCAGCTGAAACGTTCATAGGAATAGCCATGGCTGTACCTGAGCTTTACCCCGCCAGCCCTCACGCTTTTGTTTATCCACTTGCTCTGCTCCTGTCCCCCCTCCTGTGTTTTATAGTGCCCCGTCTAACGAGAGACTGTAAAAGCCCTCTTCACAGACATGTCTTCCACAGGACAGAGGGGGACAGGCAGGAGGGCAGTTTCCAACAAGCTCACTCTTGTCACCCACAATGGAAGTTCCTCCTCTCTCCTGTCACCTTTTATGGCAATCATGAACTTATACTTGACTAACTAAATACACATCTCATGTTTGCTCTCTTACAAGTGGTTTCAAATGTCATTTCTGTGTTTTTACCTGGGACCACCCATGTCAATCCCACGCTGCAATAATGAACAGATGTGTAGAATTATTGAGGATTTACTATTTGGTTGCTGTTATTTTGTGGGAGGGAGGAACGAGGTCTCACTATATAGCCTTGGCTGGCCTGGAACTCACAGAGACCCACCTGCCTGTGTCTTTAATGCTCGCATTAAATGTATGCACCACCATACCCTTTGAGCACTGACTACAGGTAAGACACACTGTGAGCTGTTTAAGTGGGTAGCCATCTTTCTGGCCCTTGCTCAGGTTTTGAGAGGGGGATCTATGGGTTCTAAGCCAATCTTAAACTCTCTATGTGGCCTTGAATGGCTTTGAACTCCAGCTCCGCCTGACTCCACCTCTCAGGTGCTGGGATTACATGCCTGCACCATCACGTCTGGCTTTCTTCATTCCATCTGCACATAAAACCTACTACTGCCCCCTTTACAGACATCTGGAGGGGGGATGAACTTTGCCCATGCCTGAATGAACACAGGTGGTCAAACGAACGATTCCAGACGTCCGGGGGTGGGGTACAGCCTTCAATTCAACGGAACTGATTGCATCCAAAGCAGCCAACCATCAGCCCGTTGTCCACCAGCCATGCCCTGGTACAGAGGCATGCCGGGGCAGCCGTCTACGCCTCCAGAGGCAGCCATACACTGCCATTTGGAATTCCTTTCTCTCTGTAGGCTTTCCTGCTGTTTGTTTGCCTTAACCTGACCTCACTGTCCGTAACACAAAGAAGAGGAAGGGCCACCCTGCTCATCTGTCCAGGGCTGTGGAAACCCAGAGGGCACCATGGCCTGCCTGTGCCTCTGAGGGCTGGATGTTCACACCACACCACCAAGCAACCACTGGAGTGGAGTGCACCTGGAGGTCACATTCACTTGCTTCCTGGCAGCCACCCCAGCTCCAGCTGTGTTGCCTCCCTCCCTCCCCTTCCTGTCCCTCTCTTCCTTTCCTCCCCCTCAGCCTCCTTCCCACCCTTTTTTTGCTGGCTTCTGTTCTTTCTTTCCATGAGCAGAGAGTTTCCAGGCTTGGCCCACAGCCAGCACATGTGGACAAAAGACAGCAATCTTAGAGGGAGACGTCACCTTCCATGCTGTCCGCGGGGCCAGCACAAGAGAGCCTAGTGAGGCTGCTCCCCTGATTCTGGGAAAGGGGTGGAAGACATGGCCTATCACAGGGATTAAAAGCAGAGGATTTGGATGGTTCTGGATCCCAGGCTCTGAGTCCAGTGAACCAGAGAGCTGTAGGCCTTCTGGCAGCTTTCCTATAGCGACTTCCCTATGCCCCAGGCCTCTTGGTTTTACCAGCAGCTTTGCAGGACCTTGGAAAGGATGCCATGAGGCTGCACCTGTGGGACATTCCAGCACATTCTGAGAGAAGTGCTCAACAAACGTCTGCTGTGGTTTTAAAACGAGACTCACCCTGGCAAGGATACTAATATCCATGGCGCTGGGCCTTGGATTGATAAGGACCGTGCACCCGAGTTCTATGAAACCTAAAATACTCTTTCAGACAGGGCTGTGTGTGTAGTTCAATGATGGTGTACTTACCTAGCATATACAAGGCCCTGGTTTAAATCCCCACCACTGTAAAACCCACCCTCAACTCTCACGCTCACACACCCACCAGCAAACTCTCAAGCAAATGATCACAGTGGCAACGTAATCTGAGAAAGTTAGTTTGGGTTATCCCAAGAGCTGAGCCCCTTTCTTCTGCAGTAGAAGCAAGACACCCAGGACATACTGACCCTCAGCCTCCGTTCCCGCAGGGTCATGGAGCCTGCTGTCCGTTCTGACCTCCCCAACCAGAGCTATTCAGTTTCTTGTGGGCGAAGGCCCTTGTCTGTCTGTTTACTATCTTGGCCTGGTGTTTTTGTACTTGAAAGTTTCGCAATGCCTGCAAGTATGTTCTTCTTCACTAGCTAAATTTTGAGATATGAAAAATGGTCTTTCGCCTACAATTTCTCTTAGTTAATCTGAGGCAGGGTGAATGGATTTAAAATTGACTGATAAACTCAATCGCCAAGCAGAACACCAGAACACCGCAATGGTGCGGTCTGGAACACACCAGTGTAAGAATTGCTCTCTGCCCTGAACTAGAGAGATGAGACAATGCCAGGCAGTACGAGGGCAATAAAGAACTGCTATTATTCTATTTTGGGTTTTTTTGTTTATTTTTTTCGGAGCTGGGGACCGAACCCAGGGCCTTGCGCTTGCTAGGCAAGCGCTCTACCACTGAGCCAAATCCCCAACCTCAGGAACTGCTATTATTCTAGACAAGAAGCCGGGCTGGAAGCCAGGAGTGGTAATACAGTCTTTAATCCCAGCCACCTCTGGAGGAAGAGGCAACAGGGCTGGGGAGGGGGTGGGGGAGATCCCTGAGTTCAAGGGCAGCCTGGTCTACACAGAGAGTTCCAGAAGAGCCAGGCTACATAGAGAAACCGTGTCTTAAAAAAACAAAACAAAACAACAGCAACAAAACAAACAATAAAATAGAAGAAAAAAAATAATAAACAAGGAAATGTGACACAATCACGGGGGAGTTTTATTTGGCCATGAAGAAAATGAAGGAACTCATGTCACTTGCAGGGAAGTGGAAGGAATTGGAGATCATCATGTAAAGCAAAAAAACCAAACTCAAAAAAAAAAAAAAAAAAACAGAAAACAAAAAAAAAAAAAACAACCAACCAACCAAACAAACAAACAAAAAAAAAAACCCCAGACAAACAGATACGACATACCAGGCATAGGAAATGTAAGATATACATTAAACAAACAAACAAAAATTCCAGTGACTCTGCCTAAGTGCTGAATTTACCATCACAGCGGTAAATATGAAAAAAAGGGTATAAGAATCCAGGAGGACAGGGGCTGGGGATTTAGCTCAGTGGTAGAGCGCTTACCTAGGAAGCGAAGGCCCTGGGTTGGGTCCCCAGCTCCGAAAAAAAAGAACCAAAAAAAAAAAAAAAAGAATCCAGGAGGACAGTGAACACTGTAACACTGCATGGGCAATGCTAGAGGAATCCAGGAGGACAGTGAACACTGTAACACTGCATGGGCAATGCTAGAGGAATCCAGGACAGTGAACACTGTAACACTGCATGGGTAATGTTAGAGGAATCCAGGAGGACAGTGAACACTGTAACACTGCATGGGTAATGCTAGAGGAATCCAGGAGGACAGTGAACACTGTAACACTGCATGGGTAATGCTAGAGGAATCCAGGAGGACAGTGAACACTGTAACACTGCATGGGCAATGCTAGAGGAATCCAGGAGGACAGTGAACACTGTAACACTGCATGGGTAATGTTAGAGGAATCCAGGAGGACAGTGAACACTGTAACACTGCATGGGCAATGCTAGGAGCCACAGCTGCCTTAAAGGAAAGCAGAACCTAATAAGTTCTTAGATGTGACTTGTCATACGATTTGAACATAGGTCCCTTTGAAGCCTGTGCTGAAGTTTAGCCCCCATTCTGAGATATTAAGGTGAGACCTTGAGGGAACCCTCAGGTGATTAGGCCTCTGGCCTCATAAGTGAATTAATCTATGCACACAATTAGCAGGTTGAGTCATTATCTATCTAAAGAATGGATCTACTACAAGAGCCAGTTTCCTCTGGAGACACAGTGGTATAGTGCCTGTTTAGCATGCTTGAGGCCATGAGCTCAAACCCCAGAACCACAAAATGGAAAACAAAAACCTCTTATTAAACAGCTTGTCCATTTAAAAGCCAGCTTGGTTAGGTATCCCCTGTTCCCTGACTCAACCATACGATGTCCCGCATCATTTGAGGATTCTGACAAAAAGGACATCGCCAGATGTTGTTGACCTTGGGTCAGAATCAAGCTAAATAAAAAACCCTCTTTTCTCTATAACGTGCTCAGCCTCCGGTACTGCATTATTAGCAACCAGAGCTGTACAGTTGCCTGACATGATGGAAAATCTCTGTAATCTCAGCACTCAGAAACAGAATGTGAGCCCAGCTTCGGCAATAAAGCAAGAGTCGGCCTCAGAGGAGGAACCATAACAGATGGGCTCTACTATCTGCAAACAGCAAGACTTGCAAGCTAGGATGTTGGAGGGAAGAGAGAAGAAGACAGAGGGCTGGTAAGCTGGAACGGGAGGTGGGATGCTTTGAAAGCAGGACAGAAAAACTAATTAGTGTTTGCTACCCTAGGCAACGTGGAGGGCCTGCAATAAAGAGCTGTTCTCTTGTGCACGAGTAGGCAGAGCAGTGAGCTAAAGGAGAAAGAACAGCTCTGAAGGGGCTGAGCTGAGATGTGAGCGTAAATGAGACGTCTGTGAGAGCGGCAGCCACTTGGGATCTTACATCACCTTCCGCTCAGCTGCATCAGACATTGCTGTGTCTGGGCCTGATATGTGCATTGGACTTTTTATCTTATGAAAGTAAGATTTTATTTTAAATTGTGTGTATAGGCAGCACGTGGTGGCATGGGCCAGTACTCCAGAGGCAGAGGCAGGTGAGTCTCTGTGAATTCAAGGCCGGCTTGGTTTACAGAGAGAGTTCTAGGAAAGCCAAGGCCACGAAGAAACCCTGTCTTGAAAACCAAAAACAATCACCAAAAAATTGTGTGTATGTATATGAGTGTGTTGAACATGAGTTTGAGTCCCTGCAAAGACCAGAGGTGGTTGTGAGCCATCTGGTGTGGGTGCTGGGAACTAAACCGGTTCTGAGAGAGCAGCAAGCGCTCTTAACTCATGAGTCATGTCTCCAGTCCTCCCTTTGTTGCCCAGGCTAGTAACTCAAGTGATTTTCCTGCCTCGTCTCCCAAGAAGCGAGGACTCTAGGCTCAAGGCATCTGGCTGAATTCTTTTTATGTCTCTACTATTGTCTAGCCCAGCCTCGGGCTACTGAGAATGAGGAGGGCGATCAGTGAAGATCCCTTTTGCAAAAAAAGGGGTCAGAGAGATATCTCAGTGGACAAGAGAGCTGCAGACCTCAAGACCTGAGTTTGATCCCTGGCATGTACTACATGAAGGAGAAAAACACCCCACAAAGCTGTCCTCTCACATCCCCTTGCACACCAGTAAGTCCTTGATTTGCACAACAGTAAGGAGTTGGGGGTGGGGTGGGGGGAGAGTTATGGGCAACCAGCGTGGCATGGCATCCAGGCAAGGAAACAGCACATCCACATGCACGCATACATTCATTCATACATACATACATACATACATACATACATACTTAATAAAGTTAGGACATGGGCACTAGCCAATCAGAACTGCCTCTGGTTAACTCCTTAATAGCCATTCTACGTGGTCCTAGGTGACTAGTTATATACTAGCATAGCAGTATTTCAATGTTCTGACAAGTGGTACAAAGGTACCAGTCTATGCCAACTTCCTATCAGCCGTGACCTGGGTTTCGGAAAGGGATCAGCAACCATGACAATGGGAAATTGGCCCCTATATTTATAGATGGTTAGAGACAAAAGTCAGTTTCAAAGCGCTGAGGGAAGAAAGTTGGGGACTTGCCTCTGGCCCCCTCCATTTGCAAAGTGTCCCTTCTCATCTTGAAAGCGGTTCTCTCTTTTCCTCCAATAAACTGTCATCCTGGGCCTTAAGCTCTGTGTGTATGTAGCTAGAGGAGACCTCAGGCTCCTTAGTCAGGCCTGGGCCAGACGTCGTGGCTGGACCGTGTTTGGAAGTAAGAGCCTCTCCTGGTCTTGCCCATGCAGCTGGGATCTAAGCTTGGTTATTTTAAGAACCATTAAACATCTCTGTCCCCTCTCTGCCACTTTCCCATCATGTTAGATGCTTCAGTCAGCTGGGAGGTAAACAAAGATCACTGCGACCTCTTTGATGTCCTGGGAGCTTGTGAATGCTCATTGCCACTAACACAAACGATGACATGGCCAGATGGAAAGCGTGACAGTCACCAAAGGATGCAAAACAAAGAAAAAAATCTTCCTAGTAGGCCACCCACTCCATTCCAAGACTGAACTAATGTTACCTGTAGCCTGAAGGATGAAGTAGAGAATTCCTCTGTGCCTAGGGAGTCAGACACTATGCTCCAGTGAAGAAGCCCAGAATAGCCAGCCAGTGGCATCAGAAATCTCCTGTCTTTACCGCCCTGGTCTCTGATCAAGTCTGTGTAAAGTGGTTTACCCTCTCCCTGTAGGGGATGTGGTCAAGCTGCCCAACTCACACTTGTCCAGGAACCAAACAAGAGTGTCCACTCCCTTGTCACTAAATTACCAACCTGCCCAAGGAAGGTTGTTGTAATGGGGTTTGACCCACACTCCTATACAAACAATCCCGCTTAACTCATCTGCCTGTGTTTCCCAGGGACAGAAGTGCAAAGTGACAGAAAGGTCTTACTCCAAGCTTTTAGTTTCTTGGGGCAAGATGTCAAGTCCTACTTCCCATGGTGAGCTGGACGGGGCAAGCACAGCAACCCCTCCTCTGACTCAGACCAGGAACAACCACATCACTCACAAAACCCATCCTCCACCGTGCTCCTCCTCCTTCCCTGGGCCCAGGGTCTAACTCTAGAGGGCTAGAAAAGTCCAGGAAACAGAAGAATAGCCCCAAATCATTCTGCTCAGCCAACTGGGTCAGAAGAATGAATGCTTCATTCGGGCTTTCAGTTTTTGCCAGCAAAACCACAAGGTGCAGCCTACAGGACTGCCCAGTTCTGCCTATGCCTCTGTGGAAAAACTCATTTTTACTGACACTGAGTACAGAGGCAGACACAAGCAGTCCCAGCAGACAAGAAGTAGAGACAGAAGGATCACGGGTCTGAGGCCAGCCTTGGCAACATGGCAAGACCCTGTCTTCCCTTCAAAAAGAAGTCGGCTGGATGTGGTGGCAAGTTCCTTTACCCCCAGGACTGGTGAGGCAGAGGCAGGTGGCTCTCCACGCGTTTGAAGCCAGCCTGGTCTACAAAGTGAGTTTCAGGCCAGCTAAGTGCTATACAGTGAGTCCCTTGAAAAAGGAAAAGGGAAAGTATTCCCCTTTAATGATGATTTTTAATGAGATTGACTTTATTTATGTGTGCATGTGGGTGGGTAGGACCGCATGCATACATGTATGTGTAAATGTGTATTTGGGTGCCCACAGAGGCCAGAAGCAGGTGTCGGACCACTTGGAGACATAGGTATTTGTGAGTTGCCCTGTGTGGGTGTCTGGAGGAGGTAGCCCAGGGATTCCTCAGTGCTAACAAGTACCCTGCCAACTGCACCACACGCCCAGCCCAATTTTACCCACCTACCGTTCTCTCTTTTTTTCTGAAACAGGGTCTCACTAAGTATGCCTAGTTCACCTGCAATTTACTGTATAAACTGGACTGGCCTCAAGGTCACAGAGATCTATCTGCCACCTTGCATGTACCAGCACGCCTGGCTCCCCGACTTTACCTTCAATCTGCCCCCAGTTTGAGACAACCCCCTTATCTGCAGTATACTACCTTAGGCATGCTAGACAGACACCACCCCGAGGCACAACTGAAGACCCAGTCTGGCTTGCACGCAGTCATCTGCCACCCAGTACGGGTTTGCAGAGAACTCCTGTGGAGTCGGATTTGCGTCTTCTGACTCTCACTGCATTTTCTGAGAACAAGGAAGTCCGAGGGAGAAGTGGGCAGCTCAGGTGGTAGAATGGTTGAGTGGGTAGCACACACAAAGTTTTATGGTGACATTCAACTACATGGTGAGTTGGGAGCTAGCCAAAGAGCTTCAACAATAAAAGAAAAATAAACACAATAATAAATAAACAAGTACAGAGGAGAAAAGGCAGGAACCATGTGGCACACTGTTGGTTGTTGTTTTTTTGGTTTTTTTTTTCGTTTTCTATAGAGGATCTTGCTATGTAGGTCAGGTTGTCCCCTGGAATTTACAATCCTCCTGCCTCACCATCTAGGGGTGTGACAGCAAGAGACAAAATGGAAGCAATTTGTTAGGCAATAACCCACCACGCTTTCCTCAGAAACTTAAACTGCTGTCGGTTTTATACTTGATAATCCTCAGAGTTACAAACTGCTTCTGAATGTGCCATACCACAAACTTTAATCTCATATTAACTTAAATGAAGATCCATAACAAATTCAGCATGGAGCTGGTGTGAAACAGGATGATAGGTAATATATATTTTTTTTAAAAAGAGCATCAGAACTTCATTTGCAAAGGAGCGACTGGGCACAAACGTTATTTAATAAGTACCCGACCTTTGAGATCCTCTTTAATCCAGCAGTTCCACTTTTAAGAATTTAGCTGACAGAAATATTAGACCCAGGGTTTGTGGCAACGTCATTTGCAGTAACTAAAATCGAACCATAATTGATAGTTCACTCAAATTAATTTAAACGGAGGCACCACAGACAGTGGTTAAAAAGAAGACTGTTAGGTGGAATTATTCTCATAAAATATTGTTATATTGTGATACTATGCTACAGAAATATTTCCATTTTGCCATATATATATATGAATACAGATACATATATAATATACACATACACACACATATATACACATATGTTATATATAACATTCACACACATATGCAAAGAAAAAAAGACCTAGGAGTCTTGGTAATGCAGGCTTGTAATCATAGGTAGGGCAGTGAGATTAAAGGTAAGGCCTGCTCAGGCTATGAGTTCAAGGTCAGCCTGGGCAATTTAGTGATGCTCTGTTTGAAAACAGAAAGCTAGGGGGAAGGGGAAAAAAAAGGAAACAGAAAGCTAAAAAGGGGGGCCCAAGAAGGTGACCCAAGCCCTTCCAGCACTCTGAAAGCACAGGAAGGAGGACTCTTTTAGTTTGAGAACAACCTGGTCTACATAGGATTATAGACTGGAGCTTTTATGGTTAGTGGGTGGTGGTAGTGGGGGTGGGGTTAAAAAAAATTGGATATGGTGCTGATGAGGTGGCTCTGCAGGTAATGGCACCTGATGCAGGTCTGATGACCTGAGTTTGATCCCAGGGACACACGTGGTAGAAGGAAAAGAACTGAATCCCCCAAAATGTCTTCTGATTTCCATGAGCTGTGTGGTGCTAACATATACATGTGCACTCTTGTACTCAATCAATCTCTCTCTCTCTCTCTCTCTCTCTCTCTCTCTCTCTCTCTCTTCTTCTTCTTCTTCTTCTTCTTCTTCTTCGTCTTCTTCTTCTTCTTCTTCTTCTTCTTCTTCTTCTTCCCCTTCCCCTTCGCCTTCTCCTTCTTCTTCTTCTCCCTCCATCCCTCCCTCCCTCCCTCCCTCCCCCCCCTCTCTCTAATAGATAGAAGCTGGAGAGATGGCTTGGGGGTTAAGGCATATAGTGCTCTTGCAGAGGACCTGATCGATTCCCAACATCCATGTCAAGCAGTTCACAGCCACCTGTAATCCTAGCTGTACAGGAATCTGATGCCTCTGGCCTCCAAGGGCACCTGCACACACATGCATGCCATTAAGGATAAAATAAATCTTTAAATTAAAACAAGGATATAGTTCACCGGTAGAGTGAATGCCTACCATAAGCAAAGCCTTGGGTTCAATTCCCAGTAAAGAATGAAACGAAACTAGGATCTGGGGGATTTGTTTTATATACAAAACATCCACCTTTTTTGGGGCTGGAGGGAGCATAGGGAATATGCTTGCTTGCTTGCTTTCTTTCTTTCTTTCTTTCTTTCTTTCTTTTTTTTTTTTAAGACTTTATTACAGATGGTTGTGAGCCACCATGTGGTTGCTGGGAACTGAACTCAGGACCTCTGGAAGAGCAGTCAGTGCTCTTAACCACTGAGCCATCTCTCCAGCCCCCAGGGAATACACTTTCATCCTAAGTTGCTGAAAGGTTCTTGTTTTGGTTTGCTTTGTTTTTTTGAGACAGGATTTCCCTGGCTGTCCTGGAACTCACTCTGTAGACCAGGCTGGCCTCAAACTCCGAGAGATCTACCTGACTCTGCCTCCAGAGTGCTGGGATTAAAACTGCTCCACTCTGAAAGGTTTTATAATGAACACAAGCTTTCTTAGTCTACATATAAGCATACACGCATAAAAGTGAAACATTTAAAACATAAATTCTAAGAAAACAAAACACAAAAGGAAATGAACTCAACACTGTACTTGAACTGGTCTGTCAAGTGTCTGACTAAGAGCCACTGTCACAGAAAAAGTAGCTCGTCACCGGCTCAGTCATAGCCATAGTCACAGTCATGGGTCTCCAGCCTGACCCCACCCCCCCCAGCTTGATGCCCTCCCCCCACCTCACCCTGTCCTGGCACTTGAGGGCAGTGAACCTCTTCCCTAAGCTTGCAGGGTGACTCACCCCATCTCGCTCTGAGGTTAGGGGAAAACACCTCATAACTTGGTCTTTCAAACTGAGCAGCTAGAGGAGGAGGACTCTGGAGGTCTGCAGCTCGTGGGGGTAGGGAGGGGGTAAAGACAAAGACTCTGGCCCAGATGATACAGGGCCCAAGTTCTGTGCAAAGTGACTTGATTTTGGCCTGAATCAGCCTCTGCTTACAAACCAGGGCAAGGCTCTGACTGTGGCTTCTGTGCATGGCGCTGCCTTATGAGCATCGAGGTGAGGGCTGAGCTTGCCTCAAGTGCAGACAGGTCCAGCAGCTCCTCTGCTTTCCCCTGTGAGAAGACCTTCAGCAGAGCTGGGCTGTCTCTGGATTCCTAGGAGACCAGTGGTTCTGGCTGCAAAACAGTTCACGTGGACACTTGAGGCTGTTGGATGGGCCCAAGGCTGGGTTCCTGGTGCCACCGAGGGACAAGAATGTGGACTGAGAGGTGGCTGAGAAAACGGTGAGATCTCACAACTTGAAAAGTGTGTGGCCCTCAGCCATTTCACCTCAGAGGACCATTTCACTAGCATCCAAGGTAGCCTCAGGGTAGGAACCCCTGAGCTCCAGTCTTGAACAAAGTAACCACCAGAATAACACAGAAGGGCCTGCATAGACTTAGAGTAAAGCGGTAAGATCAAGAGCTTCACAGAGACTGTGGGACACACAGCCCCAAGCAGGGTCAGCCTGGGCTACTTGGTGCCTAGGATACAACCCATATGTCTCGGGGGGACCTTCTGGAATCCAAGGTTTATCTGCTTTCTGGGGAGGAGCCCTCAAAGAGGTGGTAAAAGCCTCAACTCTCAGACTTAAAATCATCTGGAGACCCCACCCCCGCCCCTAAAATCCCAAACCAAATAAACAAACAGAAAGCACCTGAAGCAGGGTCCACTCTCAGACACTTTTCTGTAACTGGTTCGAAGGTGAAATGGGAACATGGGCTATTTTTTAAAGTCTCCCTCCCTAGGCCTGGGGTTGAAGCTTAGTGGTAGGATGTTTGTCTCCTATATATCTGAACTTTCTCCTATACATTTGACTTGGGGACCACAAAGCAGCCCCTCCTCCCCAGAAATGTCCCTCTCTCTGGCATTTACATATACACTCTGAGGTGCAAGACAAGTTTAAACTATCAAGGAGTTTGAGACAGACATGGTAGGGCACCCCTGTAACTCAGCCCCCGAAGGATGTAGTGGTCCAAATGAAATATCCGCCATAAATCTCGGGCATTGAATAGTCAGTCCCCAGTTGGTAGCTATTTGGAGAGGATGAGGAAGTATGGCTCTACTTGGAAAGTAAATCATTGAAGGTGGGCTTCGTGGTTTCAAAAGTCTACACCACTTTGAGTTAGGTCTTGCAGCCTTCTGTCGGTGGTTTGAGATGTGAGCCCTCGGCTGCTCTCCAGCCGACTGACACTTGATACTTGCTACCTCTGGTTTGCTGCATTGGACTCCAACCCTTTGGCACCGTTGGCTCCAAATAAACCCTTTCTTCTATAAGTTGCCATGATGCTTTATCACAGCAATAGAAGAATCAATCTACGTGGTGATGTCTCATAATCAAAGAGGCAAAGAAACTGAATGGGGTGCGAAGGGCTGGGGAGATGGCTCAGCAGTTAAGAGCACCACGGCTGCTCTTCCTGGGGACTCAGGTTTGATTCCCAGCACCCACACGACAGCTCACGATCCTCTGTAACTCCAGTTCCAGGGGATCCAATCTTTCTTCTCTTCCTCTAGGACTGCCAGTCACACGTGTGGTACATGAACGCGCATGCAGGCAAACACCCATACACACAAAGGTTTCAAATAAGTGAAAGGGAGAGAGAAGAGAACCTGGATGGGGAGAACAGAACCCCACCCTTCTTCGATGCCAACCATGCAAGACCTGTCATGAAGTTTACAGAGCTCGTCAGCAAGGCTGTGGCCACGGATTCTGTAGGCTGCCAGCCTCGTGCAGTCATCAGAGGGAAGGGTCACTAAGGAACCCGTGCACAGTATGCAGGACTTCCCCGATCACTCTTTCTGAAACTTCACCTTGTGGAAACAATGCCCCCATGGTGGGGACCTCTTGGGCAGAGGAGTTCAGATCTGCTGAATCCTACCCTCCCCTTTAGATCTGGACCCGGAATCAAGGCTGGAGGGCAGAGGGATCTGAACCACACCAATCAGGAAGGAAACTGAAATCCTGCTCCCAGGGCTACACCCCAGCTGACACTCCACCCTCACCAAATCCAGGTTCCCCTAGACCTGAGGTAGATGGTACAAGAGGACTGTTCTGTGGAGTTTATTGTCCCATCTTTTATAACACTGACAATGAAGGGTTTTTTTTTTTCTCTCGATTTCCCCTTCCCTCCCTCTCTCAGCCTTATCTATGTTTGTCATTTTGTTTACGTATAAAGACTTTATTTTTCCCCCTCTGTCACTCTCTACTCTCTACATGAAGTTCCTCTGATGAACTCCCAGTTGAGTTCAATTCCAGGAAAAAGTTTGTTCTCAAAGTTCATTTGTGCGCTTTCTGTTGTCCCCGGTCCAGAGCTATGCAATCCAGCGCATCTTTGTTTGTTCCTAAGCTGCCAGAAAACTGGAAGCCAAGCTCACTGTCCAAGTGCTGCAATCTGCTCCACTCAGGCCATTCAAAATGTCCCCCTCTTCTGCTCCCTCCTGCCGAACATCTCCAGGTTTGGGTTTAGTTTGAGGAACCTCATCCTGCGCCCACACCCATCGCCCTTGCCTTCTTCTTGACCTCCGGACTCCATCCATTCCTCCTGCCTCACAGCTTCCAGGACACCAGGCTGCAAAGCCTGGGTCTCACTGGCCTCAAAGCCAGAGTGAGCTTTCTAAAGCCGGTCCATCGTTCCTGCTTTGAGGAACTCCTCCTTCTACATACTGCCCTGCCTTGCTGAGACAGACATCAGAGAGACAGACAGATAGATGCATGCACAGGGGAAGTGTCGGGGAGAAAGGCAGAGGCTCTGACTCTGACTGACTCCAGGCTCAGACACAGAGTCTCCCCCATGCCAGCCTCTCTCCTCTTCCGGTGACTTTGCATCAGTTGTTTCCTCTATCTATGACCAGCTTCCCTGCGATTCCATGGTGAAGTGATTTGCAGGGCATTCACACGCGTCCTCTCTGAATTCTCCTGGCTCTACAGCATACGACACGAATAGCCCAGGCCATGCTTCTGGTAGCTTCTTAACCACTGCGTCCCCGGTCACCAGCACACAGAGCCATTTCTATGAGTGAAGTAATGTCCAGGCAGGTGCATTCTTCCAGAATGAACATCCAGACACGAAACACTCTTCCAGTTTCCTCATCCCCATACCTTACAGTCTCTGAGGGATGGCAAGCCAGCTCAGTGGGCTTTTTGCCAAGCCTGATGTCCTGTAAGATCTATCCTGACCACCCACATGGAGGGAGGGCAGAACTGACTCCTCCAGATTGTCTTCTGATCTACACACATGGCTGGTAGCACATCCACAATCAATAAAAATGCGGTAAAATTATTTTAATTAAAAAAATAGTCTCATGGCCGGAGACACGGCTTAGTTGGTAGACAGCTTACGGCGCATGCAGGAAGCCTCCGGTTTGAGCTCTGGTATCTCCTAAAGGTTTGTGCCACGATCCTGTAACAGTGCTTTGGAGGCAGACTCAGGGGCTAGAGCGATGGCTCATCAGTTAAGAGCTCTTCCAGAGGACCCGGGTTTGAGTGCTAGCACTCACATGGCAGCTCACAACTGTGCGTGACTAACTCCAGGCCTAGGGGATGGGCACCAGAGCCTCTGTCGGCACTGCATGAACATGGTGTACAGACATACATTCAGGCAAACTCATAAGGATATATTAAACTTTTAAAAATTAATTCAAAATCAAGTTCAAGGTCTGTCTAAGCTACCGGAGACCCCATCTCAAACGAGTTCCTGAACTGAGCCTGTCTGTGCCTACCAGTAATCCCGAATTTAGAGAGTTAAGGAAAAAAAGAGGACTGTAAGTGTGAGGCCAACCTGGGTCACATACTGAGACCCTGTCTCAAATAAATAAACAACAGTCTGTTTCTGTTTGTCCTCGGCTTCCTCTCAAAATCTCCACTTCTCTCCCCGTTTAGGCCATCCCCTAAACAGTCTATTCAACTCTTCAGGTGTTTGGTACTGAAGGCTTCTCTATAGTAACCACAGCAGGTGCAAGTGTTTCATAACAAATTACTGTAAAGTGCCTATTATAACACTATTACCACACCCCACAATTACCTGTCTTTTGGAGAGCTTAAGTCACGACCCTGAAAGCCATCAGAGCATGGGCCAGAAGTCAGCCTGCTCCTTCCTCAGCAGACTGATTAAGTCAAGGGACCCTGCATTTTCCTCGTTTCAATCCAGGGCCAAGGAAGGCACTTCATAGCTTCCTGTCTCTGCCCCTCACTATAGGATTCCAGGCGCTGAGCTCCCTCTGGCTCAGCGGTCTGACTCCATATCTCAGTGACTCTCTTGCACAAGACTATATCCTGTGTTGTTAAGAAACTTACCCCTAGGCTCCATCTACTCCCAACTCCATTCTTTGGGGGTTGGGGGGGAATGGGAGAAGTAAACTTCAACGTACCCAACTTTCCAACACGGCAAATCCTGACTAGAGCCGTCTGGACTCCCCCACCCCGGCGTACACACTCGGTCTCACACACGCTTACTCACTCACAGGCGCCCGGGAGCTCCGGCACAGCGCAGGGCCCGGCTCTGCCCAGATTCTGCAAGTTTCTTCGGCCCTAAAGTTAGCCCGACCCGGGGAAGAACTATGGATCGCTCCCCGCGTCGGTCCCCAGGGCTCCGAGGAAGCGTCCCCAGCGCCGCCTGCAAGGATCCCCGGCTCCCGCCAATACAGTTTCCTCGTCGCCCCGGCGCGTACCCTCCTGGGTCTCCCGGAGCTCGCCCCGCACTCTAGCGCCCAGCCCTACCTCTCCACGGGCGGCGGCTCCGCGGGTTCTGGGACGCAACTCGCGGTCGCCCGGGGCGGGGGCGGCGGGGACCTGGGGCGCCATGGCCCGCTGCCCTCCGCGCCTTTGTCCGCGCGGCCTCCCCCGGCCGCCGCGAGCCCCTCGGGTCCCCGCCGCGCGCGCTCCCGTCCGGTCCCCGCCGCCTCCGGTCTGGGAGGCGCGTTGCGTCCCCTCCGGCCTCTGGCGCGCGCGGCCCCTTCCTCTGCCTTGGGCTGCGCCGCGACCGTCTGCAGTGACGCGCGCCCCCTCCTCCCGACCCATCCCGCGGCTCCAGTGAGCTAATCCGCAGCTGGCGGGCGCCCGGCCGGTTGCCACAGCAACCACTCTCCCAGGGCCCGCCGCCGAGGGGAGCCACGGTAAACAGGACCTTCTGCCGCTCTCACTCGCCCCCTCGCCTTTCGGGGGGTGGGGGAGACAGCGTTTAACCTTTTCTGTGCTGAAGATCGCCACACGGGTTCTCTTCTATCCCCGGCCGAGGTCCATTCTCGAGATGCACTGAGCCAGGGACCGAAGACCAGATTTAGACAACACCAAAGCCTCAGCCACGCTCCCTGCCCTAGCTTTGTTTCTGGGCAGTTAGAGTGGATGCCTTAGGCAGAATTGGGCTCCACATTTGCCCCCAAGCAACCGACAGTCATGAGATAGGCCTTCGAGACCCACCGCCTCATGTTTGCCCACAAGCAACTCATAGTCATGGGATAAGCTATTAGGACCCAAGGGTCCATATTTGCCCCCAACTGACTCACTCAGGAGATGGGACATAAGGATCCAGGGGCCCACCTCCCTACAAAAGTGTACCAAATGGGTCCCAAGTCCTGGTCAGGAAAAGTGATCAAAGGACTGGCTTTCCCTGGTCCCACTTCCACAGGGCACAGTTAAAGCACATATACAGGAGGTTTTAAGACAGTATGATTGCCAAATTGAAAATGCTGTGCCCCTCCCCCCACCCCCGCGCCACGAGGGAGCCAACGCAGGCTGGGGCATTCTTTGGGGGCTTTGATGGCCAGCGATAGTGAATCAGTTATAGAAGGTGGAGAAACAGGACAGACAGAGTAGGCAGCCTGGAAGAGGAAAGAGTATGACTAGTGACTTTGGGGGAGTCGCCTCATCGTATTTGGGGAACCCTTAAGTGTCCCGGGCAGAATTTGAATATTGTGCTCAAGGCAAAGAGGTCCAAGCAGAGGAATACCAGATAAGTGCTCAGGCCTGACAGTGGCAATTTGTCTGCCCTGTGGGGAGGTGACAGCCAGTCTCCTTCCTGGCTATTAGAGACCCTCAAGAGTTAACCTATGTTTCTGGAGTGGTCTAGTGGCCTAAGCTTAGGTTAGGGTGGGCAGTTGGGGGTGGTGTGGGAACAGACCCAGACCTCTTACAACTTCACAGAGAGGGTCCCTCAGAAGAAAAATAGAGCTGTATATAAAGAGCAAGGCCTGGCCAGGCATGTCTGTAATCTCAAGACTCAGGAGACTGAGGCAGGAGATCTCTAGTTTGTGTGCAGGGGTGGAGGTAATGAGAGTGGACTTCAGACACCAGGGAACTGGGTCCCAGACCGGGGAACAAAAAGTTGCATGTCCTTCATAGCTAAGCGGTTTGCTCATTGCAGGAGATCTTTGAGGCCTTCCTAAATTCTTCATGCCACACCCATTTCAATGAAGCACTGTAGACTTTCAGAACAGACATTTGCCAAGTGTAAGCTTTTTTTTTTAAGTGTTAGCATTCAAAGTATTGCTTTGTTTGCATCTTTCTAAGTTCTCCCTTTCTAAATAAAGATCAAAGGCTTGGCTTCTTGGGGGTTAATTACTCCCAGGGCCACAGGGTACCCTACAGCAGCAAACTGGCAAAGTTCAATGGGAACTGGGCCAGGAGCCCAGCTGGCTGCCTCCCCTGCCCCAAGCGCAGAAGCGGTAGCTCCGGGGCCTTTGAGTGTCTGGCTTTCAGATAGCCAGTCTCATCTTAGGTGGACCTGACAAAGCACTGGCTGAGGACCCAGTCCTTTGACAATTCCCAGGCCACAGTTTTATCGTGGAATTCTGGGCTCTAACTCGTCTTAGGAAACTTCGTCTGCATCGCCCCTGGGTCATATTTTGATGAATGTTACTGGGCCTTTCCCATCCCAGTCGCCTCACTTCCGGTGCTCTCTTACTGCTGGGTCATCCTATGGCTCTGTCTCCAAGACCCAGATCCATTCATTGTCCTGTCCCTCTTGATGTGGCTTGTGCCCATTTTCTCAGCTGCTGGCTTTTGGTCCAACCCAAACCCTGGTGAGTTTCTAGTTTCAGGTAGCAGCCCCCACCCCCACCCCCACACAGGGTAGGTGCTCTGTCCTGGGGATGCTCCAAATCACATATCTCCTACCTTCCCTGTCTGTCCTCAACCTCTCACCAAATGAGACCTAAGGTAGGCATAAGGTCAGCTTTCTGTATCTACAGGAGTGTGGCTTTACCACCCCCATCCCCCCACCCCCATACCAAAAACGTTTGGATGTTCCGAACAGTTCCTTGTAAAAAAAAAAAGAGGTTTTGGGGTTGGGGATTTAGCTCAATGGTAGAGCGCTAGCCTAAGAAGCGCAAGGCCCTGGGTTCGGTCCCCAGCTCCAAAAAAAAAAAGAACCAAAAAAAAAAAAAAAGAGGTTTTGCATTTGCATATATCATACGTGAATTCTTCCACACCCTTTAACGTATCTCTAGATTATTATTAATTACCTCTATCTAATCCAATGTGCCGTATAACTATACGTTTTTGGAAACCGTGTCTCATATCTCTGGCCCCCAGTTTTCTGTGTAGCTGACAAGCACTTTGATCTCCTGACCCCTCTTCTCCTCCTCTCAGGTGTTAGGACTGCAGGTGTGTACCACTGTGCCTGACTTTAGACTCTAATGTTTAGGAGATGGTGACAAGAAAAGAAAAAGATTATGCATGCCTTGCATGGTGGTGTCCATCTCTAATCCCAGCACTCGGTAGACTGAGGCAGGAGGATCATGAGTTCAGGGCCAGCCTGAGCTACATAAACCTCCTAGGAACCCCTACCACACATTTCCAGTTGTACATTTCAGGATATTTCCTACCAACCATGGGCTGAATCTAAGACTTTAGAGCACACAGATACAGAATCCACAGATGTGAAGGGCTGACTGTATGATCTGGTTCTAGAGGGTAAAGGTAAGGATGAGACAGATGACTTCCTATAAACCTTTAATTCTGCTTTCTCTATACATCACAGCATTGGACCGCTTCAGAACAGATGTTATTTCCTTTCCCCCCTCTTCCTTCTGGGTCCTATTGAAGAACATAGGCTTTGGATTAGACAGCCAGATCCAGCTCTGGAACAGGTTGCTTGGTCTTGAGTCCTGTATTTTCAGGGATAAAGTGGACATAGAAATAGTTGTGACAATGTTGTTGGGTTGGTGAGGATGACGTCAGATAATGGAGAAGAGGGTTTGCTGCTGTGCCTGACCCAACTGAGAAGAGAACTCAAAACTGGGTCCCTGTCTCCTGTTTTCTCTCTCTCTCTCTCTCTCTCTCTCTCTCTCTCTCTCTCTCTCTCTCTCTGTCTGTGTGTGTGTGTGTGTGTGTGTGTGTGTGAGAGAGAGAGAGAGAGAGAGAGAGAGATAGGAGGTGAGATGAAGGTGTGGTACCTGTGTGGGTATTTGAAAGGCTAGAGGAGGGCAGTGTCAGGTACCCTCAATCACCCTCCACCCTTTCCCTTTGAGGCAGAGTCTCTCCTTGAACCTGAAGTTCACATTTTACCTTTTTTTTTTTTTTTTTTTTTTGGCTAGAGTGGCAGCCAACAAGCTCCAGAGATCTTCCAGTCTCTGCCTTCCCTACCCTGGACTGGGGTTATGGGCTCATGCAAGAACATACCCAGCTTGTTTTGTGGGTGCTGGGATCCAAATTCAGGTCCTCATGGTTGCTCAAGTCCCCTTAACCATTGTGCCATGTCTCTAGGGTTTTTTTTTTGTTTTTTGGGGTTTTTTTTGTTTTTGTTTTGTTTTATTTTTAGTTTAGTTTTCCCATTTTCTCTGCTTTCTCTTTTCCCCCGTGAATACAGGGTGTGTCAGGCTGGAGATAAATAGGGAGGTTTACTTTTCTCCCAGCAGAGCCTTCTACCAAAGAGTGATAAGCAGCCAAGAACTCACTCACCTCAGCCACCAGCCAGGGCGGATGAGAGGGAGCACCCCAGGGACCTGAGCAGCTTAGCTCTACTGAGAAGCTGGATATCACTCGAAGAATGAAGCTTTGGACATTGCCCTCAAATTTTCTCATTTTGGATGCTAAATTTTTCCTGAGTAACTTATTTGTCCTAAGGCACTGTTCCCTGTCGTGTCATGAATCTTATCAGAGAGCACATGAGCCTAGGCCGCCTGTCCGCTGAACCCAAGTTCTTTCTTTGACACCAGACTGTCCGGGAGAGCAGTTCTACACAGCACCGCCTACTTTTCTAGAGCTCTTGGTCTGCATCCAATCCTTGTCTTTGCCATGGTTTCTCCTTGTGGAAGATACAGGTAGTGCCACGACTTGGGGAGCTCTTAGACCTCTTAGTTCACTCCCAGCTTGGAATGTGGGGATGGACTCCTTTTGGGCTCTTGTCAGAATCTTTATTTTGACTCACTGACACTTGTCTGCCAGAAACGTATACACAGAGTCAATGATGAACAAGACCTTTGGTTAACTATTCTCTTGAACGTGGTGTGGAGAGCACGAACACGTTTCCATCGGATAAGGTAGAACAAAGGAGGGACCTAACAAAAGTATGTCTTATGTTGACACAGTGTCATCTCATCGACCATGCATACCCACAGGACTTAGAGTCTGTGGAGACATTCTGGAGAGCCCTTTTCTAGTCTCCTTTAGGGCCCTGTTCCTTTCCCCCTTTGGAGGCCACCTCCTCAGACCTGTCCTCATCCCACGGCCAGGCCCATCCTTGGCTCTGTCTCTCTTCTCGGGGTATTAGCAGAATATCTGGAAAAAAAGTTGGAATGGTGGTTCATGCCCTTAATCCCAGCACTCAGAAGGTAGAGGCAGGTTTCCCTGAGAGTTCCAGGACAGTCTACAAAGCAAGTTCCAAGGCTGTCTCGGAAGAATGAGAGAAATCAGCCAAGAGAAACCCTGTCTTCAAAAAAAAAAAAATCAGGGTTGGGGATTTAGCTTAGTGGTAGAGCGCTTGCCTAACAAGCACAAGGCCCTGGGTTCGGCCCCCAGCTCTGAAAAAAAAAAAAATCAACCAACCAAACAAACAAACAAACAAAAACTGGCTATGCAGGCCTGCATTCAGAGAAAAAGACTATATGTATGTATGTATGTATGTATGTATGTATGTATGTATGTATGTGTATATGTATGTATACATATGCAAAAAAATAATTTACTCATTTTTTTTTTATCAGAAGTGGGGATTCCTTTTTTTTGTTTGTTTGTTTTTAAGACAGGGTCTCTCTGTGTAACATGCTGTCCTGGAACTCACTTTGTTGAGGCTGGGCCTGGAACTCATGCCTCTAGTATTAAAGGTGTGCGAACACCACCACCTGGCCAGAACTGATCATTCTAAGACCAGGAGTTCTGGATCACGCTTAGCTACACGGTGTGTTGGAAGACAGTCTCAATAAACAAAGCCAAACCCAGGAAATACGCATATGTAGATTTAGCTGAGTCTTAGTCCAATAGGGTGGGCTCTTGGCTTGGCCCCTGTCACTCCTAGTGCGGTATTTCATGCACAGAGTCCAATTCCTAAGGAACCTTTAATTGAGGACTTGTAAGTTCACTCAGGTCCTACCTAGTTGTCTCCCTCAGAGAGAACAAAACACAAGCAACTTGACAAGGGGGATGGTTTACTTTGGCCCAGCGTTTGAGGTATGGTCCATCATGGTGAGGTGGAAATGGAAGCTTGAAGCAGCTGATCACACTGCACTGGGCAGTCAGGAAGCAGGAGAAACACGGTTGCCCAGCTACTCCTTCGATTTTTTTTTTTTTTTTTGAGTCCCACACCTTCCAGACCATGGAATTGTGCCAGTAACATGTAGAGTGGGTCTTTTCATTTCAATTCACTTAATTATCTGTCTCTCTGTCTGTCTGTTTCTCTCTCTCTCTCTCTCTCTCTCTCTCTACACACACACACACACACACACACACACACACACACACACAACTGTAATGGTATTTTGGGTTTTTTAAAAAGATTTATTTTTATTTTATGTTTGTGATCACACTGAAGCTGTCTTCAGACACACCAGAAGAGGGCATCAGATCCCATTACAGATGGTTGTGAGCCACCATGTGGTTGCTGGGAATTGAACTCAGGACCTCTGGAAGAGGGAGTCAGTGCTCTTAACCACTGAGCCATCTCTCAGCTTTTATTTTTTGAGACTGGATTTTTCCATGTAGCCTTGGCTGCCCAGGAACTCGATATACAGACCAGGCTGACCTCTAACTCAGAGAGCCTCCTGCCTCTGCCTCCCAAATCCTGGGATTAAAGGTGGGTGTCACCACAGTCCAGCTCCTGTGATGTTTTAGGTTTACGGTTTTGGTTCCCATTCCTAGCTATCCTGCGGTGTATGTAGCTGGAGCAATGCGTGTCTGCATGTCAGTCCGGGTCTCACATACTCTTGTGGGACTTCCTCTGAGATCCAATCGAACACTACCATGAACAAGAGTAAAGGTGTGGTGGCACCCACCTTTAATCCAAGTATTCAGGAGGCAGACACAGGTGGACCTGTGAGTTCAAGGCCAACCTGGTCTACATCTTGGGTTCCAGAACAACCAGAACTATCTGATAAAGAGACTCTGCCTCATCCTCTTCCCCCTATACCCCCCTCCCCTTCCCACAAAAGTGGCTTGGACCTTTGGGAAAGTGGACTCATCTGTGAGTGAATGCCGGCCGAACTGTTCATGCCAACGATGCACCAGGACGTACGATGTCAGTCGAGCGATACTGTGAGTCCACGCTTCTCTCTTCTCAGGTCCCCGGGCAGATGGGGTCCAATGGGTCTCTGGGAACTCCAGCTCCAGCACTACGTAGCTACCAGTCTGACTCCCATTCTGCTTTCCCGGAAGCAGGTATCAGGTGGTACTGATTGCAGAGCTTACCTAAAAGGCTCTCCTAAACTGGCTTCTCATTTAACAGAGGCAATGAGACAGAGGTCGGCTGCCTTATCAAGGACAATATCATCACGCTTCAGAGTCATGGCTACTAGTCAGGCTTTTTGTCATTGACAGGTTTTTTTTTTTGTTTTTGTTTTTGTTTTTTTTTTTTTTTTTTGGAGCTGGGGACCAACCCAGGGCCTTGTGCTTGCTAGGCAAGCGCTGTACCACTGAGCTAAATCCCAACCCCGTTGACGGGTTTTGTTTTTTTTTTAATATTGTTTACTGATGGGTGTGTGCATCATGCCTGCAGGTACCCACAGAAGTTGGAATCTGTCAGACACAGGTACTGGGAACCAGATTCTGGTCCTCTGAAAGAGGAGGAAGTGCTCTTCAGTATGGAGCCATTTATCCAGCCTCTGCTTTGTTTTTGAGACCAGGAACCACTCTGTAGCCCAGGCTGGCCTGAAACTCATAGCAATCCTCTTGTCTCAGCCTCTTGAGTCCTGGGATGCAGGAATGAGTCACCAAGTTTAACCTGGTCAGGCTTTCAGAACAGATAAGTCCCAGGTCTCCCGGGCAGCAGAACTACTGGGTGTAGCATATTGGAGCTGGAGGGATCTAAGAGATAGGCACACCTGTACTTCCCAGACAGAGAAAAGGGGACTGTCCCTGCAGTGTTAACACAAGTCTAGAATCTGGGAAGGCATAGCAAGGAGAGTGACAAAACTTCAATGGGAGAAACTCTGATGCAAAGAATGACTATGACTCCAGTGATGAGCAGAGAGAAAGGGAGAAGTCACCGAACCAGCCCTCCCTAGGGAGGGATATATAGGCAACACCACAGGGCATGGTTGACAATGGCTTTCTCTTCTCTTCAGAGTTCTGATTTTTTTTTTTCCCTCTGTGTATACGGCTGTATGGGATGGCTGAAAAAAATGATACATATTTAAAAAACGCTGGAGATGGGGCTGGGGATTTAGCTCAGTGGTAGAGCGCTTGTCTAGCAAGCTCAAGGCCCTGGGTTCGGTCCCCAGCTCCGAAAAAAAGAAAAGAAAAAACAAAAACAAAAACAAACAAACAAACAAACAAACAAAAATGCTGGAGATTAAACACACACACCAAGCTCTGCTCACCTGAAGCTCTATTCCATGACCAAAATTTTTACACCAGGCTCCAACTTTCTTAGGGACAAATCACAGGTCAGGTGTTTCACACAGGACTTGGAACAGGGTGGAGGGGGGCTGACCTCAGACTTTTCTTTGTCAGATAATTACCTTGACCTTGTGGAAAAAGAAAAGACGGGAAAAGACAGATTTTAGCTTCTCATTCATCATTTTGGACTATAAGAAATAAGGGTTTGCAGTTTATAGGCTGCTAGTTATGGTATTTTGCTAATGCAGCCCAAAGGGACCTGCAGGAACAGGGTTGATTCTGACATTGGTTGCCAAGAGGTTGGAGCTGCAGCTAAATAGCTTCCAGTTATAGGACACTCCTCCTGCACCATCCCCTCTGCAAAGCAGGGGAGCGTCCTGCTCAGAATGTCAAAAGTACGGAAATCAGGGCTGGAGAGCAGTTAAGAGCAGCCTGGTTATATTCCCAGCACCCACACGGTGGCTCACAATCGTCTGCAACTCCAGTCTCAGGGATTCCAATGCCCTTTTTGACTTCCACCAGTCATGCATGCAATAAACAGATGTACATGCAAGCAAAACACCCACACGCATAATATAAGAAAACCAGCTTCCTTCCCCTGAGCACCGTACGTGCCCTGCCTCATATCTTCCATGTAACCATCTTACGTAGGAGGTGCTAAAATGCTAGGCTCCTGTGCAAAGAGACATCTAAACGGACTTGACATCCCTTTGTTTTTCCTTCCTTGGCACGTCTGGAACACTAGGGGAAGCCTGGTGGCACTTCAAAGTGAGTAGTGACACCTAGTGGAAGTAATGCGAACCACACTAGAAGGGACGCTGCTGAGAACTGGAGATTTTATTTGTGGGCTTTTGCTGTTGAGAAGAATCTGGAAGTCAATAGAGGATACCAAGACAAGGACAAATGGGATGTTTACTCAGACTTAGCTGAAGAAGGGAAGCTGGCTACCACTGTGGGCAGAAACCGATACTCAAGTGGAGCAAATGCTGGTGGGCACAGGTGTGTGGAGGTGTGCCGGACCCAGGTGCTGTTGTGGGTAGGGTGAAGGAAGGGACGTAGTCTAGTTTCATTTCTGCTGACTGTGATAAGACATTTTTTTCCTCATTATGTAGCTCTGTCTGTCCCAAAACTCACTCTGTGACCAGCCCTGAATTCATGGAGAGCCTCTTGCCTCTGCCTCCCAAGTGCTGGGATGAAAGGCATGTGTCACCATACCTGAATAATTTGGTGTACATGCCAGGTTCCATTCCGTCATTGGACAGAAGTCAAGGCAGGAACTCAAACAGCTAGTCCCCGAGACGGGCTGATTAACAATCAAGACAGTCTGTCACAGACGTGACCACAGGCTAGCCTGATCTAAGCAATCCTTCACTTGGGCTTTCTTTCTAAGTGATTCTAGGTCATTGCATGTGGACATTTAAAAGTAACCCTCACAGCTGTGCAGGAGAGAGGGGAGGCAATTGTTAATAGCCAGCAGCGGTGGCTGACCCCAAGGAAGCTGAGTCTTCCAGACACAGCAGGAACGAGACACACATGAATACACAGACTGTGACAGCACACACAAGACCCACACAGATCAAACCAGACAAAATCAGCACTAAGAAGGGGAAACGGACACAACGTTTCACTAGCCAGGAAGCTGTTTGCAACTGAAACCTGTTAGAAACGGAAAATCAGTTCTCTGCAGTACTTATCAGCCGCAGTCCAGGGCAAGCCCCACGTCTACCAGTAGTGAACATGACAAAGCAGACTCCATGGTTTTTGCTCTTGATCTTTTTGTTTTCAATTTGTTTTTTTTTTTTTTTGGTCTTAATAGTTTTCTTTTTGTTTGTCTGTTTTGATACGTGGATGAGTTAGGGGAGAGGAAAGAATATGCTTAAAATGTATGAAAAAATTTTTGAATAAAAGCTTAAAATTAGTCATTGTAGGTACATTATGTGATTGACTGTCT
The DNA here is from genome assembly GCF_011064425.1 of Rattus rattus. NCBI lineage: Eukaryota > Metazoa > Chordata > Mammalia > Rodentia > Muridae > Rattus > Rattus rattus. The sequence goes on along the minus strand of NC_046159.1, from coordinate 100,230,846 downwards.
ACAGTTGGTTTTGAGTTAGAAGCAGGGTGAAACTGGGAAAGTAGAAATCTTTGATTTTCTTTTTGTAATCAAAACTTTAATTCCAAGGATTCTCACAAACATATTACAAATGACAGCATGGAAAAAAATCTTGCACACAGCAACTCAACAGTTCAGCTCTACAACAATGTATCCTTAAACTGATAGGGCACTGGTATCTTAGGTTTTTTGTTTGTTTGTTTTGTTTTTGTTTTTTTGTTGTTGTTTTTGTTTGTTTTTGGTATTTTAGTTTTACATTTCCAAATAAAGATGCTACAACAGCTCTCCGTCAGCAGACAGCAACCAGGAAGGAACCGCTCTGAAAACCTTCAGAGTGCGGTTCCTTCCCTTTATCTGTTGGCTTGTGTTCACAGCAGCTTTGAAACACCGTTTCTCATTTCACCCACAGCGACACATTGTGTCTCAGCTACTGGAGGAACGACAGCTTCAGTCAACCCCAGCCAGCTGCTTCATAACATTAGAACATCACACTTAAAACGAGGCTGGATCTAGGTTTATTTCAGTCTATGAAAAACTAAAGTGCAAAGAAAATTCAATCTTGCTTAAGGGAACATTGTAAAGTAACAATTCTTGATATCACATTGCCTCTTATGATCCATTTGAAACAATAGAGAATTACATTTTGTGTGTCACTGTTCCAAGAGACAAAACAAACTTCAACAGCTAAAACAGCTTAAAAATGCACCAAGTCTATGAAGTCTCAAACAAAACTTGAATTTCCTGTACATACTCCCGTCAAATGAAGTTATTTTCTGTACTTTTGCAAACTGGTCTTCTATTTCCTTTCATTTGACCTAGATCGGCTACTATATGTAGAGAAGAATCGAAATGACTTGTGATTTCTCTCATGAGACAGAGACCTTTCTCTTCTCCTCTCTCTAGCTTCTCCTTCTTGGGGATCTGGGCAGAGGTGGAGGACTCCTTCGGTAATCATCTCGAGGATGATAACCTCAAGAGGAAGGCAGGCCACAGTTCTGTTCCACTCTTACACGGCAGCCACATAGCGTTCTTCCATCTAGCTCGCAGACAGCATCAGTAGCATCTCGGGGATCCTCAAATTCGATGAAAGCAAAGCCAGGAGGGTTTTGAGCAACCCACACATTTCAGAGTGGTCCACAACAGCCAAAAGCCCGTTTGAATTCAGTCTTGTTCCCATTGTTCCCTAGATTACCTACATACACCTTACAGTCCAAGGGACAGGAATCACAATGCATTTCAAGATCCTGGGTTCAAAAGGTCCGAACAGGCCCACCCACTTCCCTCTTGCTCTCCTCTCACAGAGTGAGCATCCATGAAATAGCCAAGACTTTTTTTTCAACTTAATTTTAATTTTTTAAAGAATTATTTATGTATATGAGTACACTGTAGCTGTCTTCAGACACACCAGAACAGAGCATCAGATCCCATTATAGATGGTTGTGAGCCACCATGTGGTTGCTGGGAATTGAGCTCAGGTCCTCTGGAAGAGCAGTCAGTGCTCTTAACCTCTGAGCCATGTCTCCAGCCCCCTTAATTTTCTTTTTCTCTGTGTAGCCCTAGCTGTCTTGGAGCTCTCTCTGTAGACCAGATTAGCCTCACAGAGATCTGCTTTCTTCTGCCTCCCTGGTGCTAGGATTAAGGGCGTGCTCTATCACTTTCTTGACTCTGCAGCTGCATTCTTATTGCAAGCCTATAGCTGTTGCAGGGTTCAGAGGTCAACCACAGCTCCACTGTGAGATATGGTCTGGCCGTCCTTTCCTCTCCAGTGTAGTCCGTCTTATGGTACCACGCAATCTTCGTTGCTTTCACGGCCTTTGCTACACTTTGAGACTGCACTTTTTTTTCCTTTTTTTTCTCGGAGCTGGGGACCGAACCCAGGGCCTTGCACTTGCTAGGCAAGTGCTCTACCACTGAGCTAAATCCCCAACCCCAAGGCCCAAAATATTAAGAAGTAAAATTTGTATACTTACAAGAAGACTGCACTCATATATGTTCTCTCATTAGTTCTTCCCCTTCTAGAAATGCATATTCTCCTGCCCTGTTCCTAGGTGTACAGATACAGAAGCTGAGGGTGGGGCTAGTCCTCTAAGTATAGTTATGACAGATAATATGGTACCATAGGTAAATGTCTAGGATGCTACAAAGGCACCCACTCCTGTCCTGAGAATTGGCTAAGATGTTTTTACTCATTTTTATGGGTGGGATGGGGTCGAGTGGATGTGGGCTTTAACAAAAGCAAACTGGAAAACATGATTTATTTATTTAGAGGTAGGGTTTCCTGTACCCATGGTAACTTTGGACTTTTGTTCCTCTTGCTTCGCTTTTTAAGTGTTGGGTTTCATTTGTGAGCGACTATGTCCACCTGGCACCACTTAGACAGGGTTTCACTATGTAGCCCGGGCTGGCCTGGAACTCACAGAGATCTGTCTGTCTCTGCCTCCAGAGTGCTGGGATTTAAGGCATTTGATGTGACACCATGACAGGTGAGGACTTCATTTTAAATGAGATCTTCTGGGCTGGAGAGTTGGCTCAGCGGTTAGGAGCTTGCTCTTCCAGAGGTCCTGAGTTCAATTCCCAGCAACCACATGGTGGTTCACAACCATCTGTAATGGGATTTGATGCCCTCTTCTGGTGTGTCTGAAGACAGCAACAGTGCACTCATATACATAAAATAAATCTTTAAAGAAAAATGAGATCATCTTCTACTGGGCATGGTGGCACATGCTTATAGTCATAATCCCAGCACTCAGGAGGCAGAGGCAGAAAGACCAGAAATTTAAGGTTATCCTCAGGAACATGTCAAAACAGAAGCCAGCCTCGGCTACTTAAAATCCTGTCTTTAAATTATTTATTTATTTATTTATTTATTTATTTATTTACTTGCTTCACGCGATGCCTTACAACTATAAGCCAAGCACTTGGAGAGCTGAGGGAGGAGGACCTGAAGTTTGAGGCCAGCTGGCTCTATCCTGAGATGCAGACCAGCCTGGGCTGCGAAGTAAGGCTTTGTTTCAAAGTAACGGTAATGGTGATAATACTGCTAAATAATAACATAGAGAACAGATGAGGTCTCCCACAATCCTCCTTCCACACCTGTTGTACAATGAAGGAGAAACAGAATTGTTTCTGCTTTTATTTAAATGATAAAAAAACGACAAGGTTTGCTAATTGTGGAGATCAACACATTACATACACCCAGCTTGCTGCTTCTTCTTCTTTCCTACTTTTTACTGACTCTTTGTGAATTTCACACCGTGTCCCCTAATCCTACTTATCTTTTCATCCCTCCATATCTAACCCGTCTGCCCTGGCGACCTCCTCATCAAGAGAAAACACACACACAAACAAACAAACAAACAAACAAACAAACATCCTGAAGCTGCATGGTGCCATGGTGTGTCACACAGAATACCCCTTTGCCCAAACGTCTTTCCTTGCAATTCATTACAGTGAGTTATTGGTCTAGGTTGAGCCCTTCCCCTTCAGCATACCATAAATACTCGACCTGCATTGGTGCTTCTCTCAGATATCCTGTTGTTGCCTGTGCCATGGAGATCCTGCAGCCTTGGTTCTGGAGGACCAGTACCTTCACACCCCGCAGCAATTTATAGATGAGGTAGATGTTAGGGTGGGACAACTCAAAGTCCTGGATCTGGGCCTGGGTGATAGCTCAGTCAGCCAGCCTGACGGCTCTTCAGCACTGTCCATGTGTCTTAGTTAGGGTTTACTGCTGTAAACAGACACCGTGACCAAAGCAACTCTTATAAGGACAACGTTTAATTGGGCTGGCTTACAGGTTCAGATGTTCAGCCCATCATCGTCATGGTGGGAGGCATGGCAGCATCCAGGTAGTACATCTTCATCTGAAGGCTGCTAGCAGAATGCTGGCTCCAAGGCAGCTAGGATGAAGGTTTTAAAGTCTAAGTCCACAGTGGCACACCTACTCCAACAAGACCACACCTTTTAATAGTGTCACTCTCTGGGCTAGGCATACTCAAATCACCATACTGTGCAAAGGGCAGGGCCAGCTCACCCCAGTGCCATAGCTGGCAAGAGGCTGGGCTAGCTCTCCTGCTCTCATGCCCTCCTGGCCAGCTCTCCCACACTGTACAGGCAAGCAGTAGGGCCAGCTCTCCATGAGCTTCCTTTTTTTTTTTCTTTCCGGAGCTGGGGACCAAACCCAGGGCCTTGCACTTGCTAGGCAAGCTCTCTACCACTGAGCCAAATCCCCAACCCCATGAGCTTCCTTTTTAAACTATTATTTTATGTGTGTGGTTGTGTTGCCTGCATGTATGTATGGATATCAGACGTGCACAGATGTCAAAAGAGGGTGATGGATCCTGTGGAACTGGAGTTACAGACAGTTGTTAGCAGCCATTTGGGTGCTGGGAATGGATCTTGGGTCTTCTTAACTGCTGAACTCTCTCTCCAGGACTCTCTGTGCCTTTTTGAAACAGGCAGTATTGCTGATTGGCCTGGAGCTCCCCGTGTAGACCAGGCTGGTCTTGAACTTTACCTGCCTCAACCTCCTCATCTCTTCTACAGATGGTTGCTGGGAATTGAACTCAGGATCTCTAGAAGAGCAGTCAGTGCTCTTAACTGCTGAGCCATCTCTCTAGCCCCTAAAAGTTCTTCATAAATAGATTTATTTATTGGAGCCCAGAACTAGGCAGCATTAGGAAGGTTGAAAAACACTGCCTTAGGGGAACTTGTCTAACTTTAGTTGGATTTCTCTCCCCATGTCCACCCTCATGTGTCCTTTTTGGAGAAATAAAGGTCCAGAAAAACTTGTCTGGGGTCACACTACAAGGTGCCATGGCTTAAAATGATGTACTCAGAACTATTCAAGTCTTTTGTGAACAACTTGGGGACAGGCAAATGAGTCAGGAAAAAGGGGATACTTAGTAATTAGGGTCTGGCCACATTTCTTTTCTAAAAATTCTTTTTTAAAAATAAATTTATTTTATTTTATTTGTATGAGTACACTGTCGCTGTTTTCAGACACCAGAAGAAGGTATTGAATCCCATTACAGGTGGTTGTGAGCCACCATGTGGTTGCTGGGAATTGAATTCAAGGCCTCTGGAAGAACAGTCAGTGCTCTGAACTGCTGAGCCATCTCTCCAGCTCCTAAAAATTCTTGACAGATAGATTTATTTTTTTTCTTTTTTTCTTTTTCTTTTTTTCTTTTTTTTTTTTCGGAGCTGGGGACCGAACCCCGGGCCTTGCGCTTGCTAGGCAAGTGCTCTACCACTGAGCTAAATCCCCAACCCAGATTTATTTATTTTATATTATGTGTGTTTTGCCTGTATGTGGGTCTGAGCACAGATCCCCCTGGAACTGGTAAGTTAGGGATGGTTGTAAATCATCGTGTGTGTGCTGGGAATTGAACCCACAGCTTTTGCAAGAGCAACCACTGAGTCATCTCTCTCCAAGCCCTATTTTGTTTTCTTGGAAAAGGGTGTCACTATGTAGTTCCTGTTGGCCTGGAGCTTGCTATACAGAGCAGGCTGACCTCCAACCTACAGAGGTTCTGCCTCTTCCTCCCTGTTGGAATTGAAAGTGTGGGCCACCATGCCTGGCACCTGACCACGTTTCAAAGCATGATTTCCCAAGATGTCATGTCTGCTTTGGGAAGCCCAAAGGGTGTACCCCCATCTTTTAGAGTTAGGAACTGGGTTGTTATTGACAATATGTGTTTTGGGCCACTCTGCCATTCCTGACCTCCATTTGTGGCTCTGATCCTACATTTGGGGAAAATTACTGTATCTTCTGAGCCTTCTGGATGGCCTGGGGGTGTGTCTTAAAGTTGAGTGACATGTCCAGACAGGAATCCTGGATCTTGTCCTTCCTTCTCTTTTCCCCATAATTCTTTTCACCTGTGATGCCTTTAAATCTACCCTCGGCCAGACTTTTGTGCAAATTTCTTTCCACACAGGGGCAAAAGCTGTGGATTGGTAGTAGGGACTGTGGTGCTCCAGGGCAGGCAGCCTTTTAAGTCCCACAGTGCTGAGAAGAAATCGCGAGACCTTTCCTAGCTGGGTAGGCTCAGTTCCCATCCTACCAATTCCTCCTCACCTCCTACAACCCCACAAGTCCAGGCTGTCCAACCTGGTTGGTTGGTTATTCAAGATTGCATGTGCTCTCTCTCTCACACACACACACACACACACACACACACACACATACACACACTTTCCTACTTTGGAGTTTCCGTTTGGCCTCTCTTCCAACATCCTTTTTTTTTTTTCCCCCCAAAGCAGACCCTACCTGCTCCTCACTGCTTCCGTGGCCCTTGCTATATTTTTATTTTTTTTTTTATCACATTTATTTTGTATGTGGGGGACACGACTTAAAAGAATTGGTGACCTCCTTCCTTCATGTAGGTTCCACGAATCGAGCTCATTTATTTCGTCGGGCTTGACAAAAAGTATCGTTACCTATCTAGTTTAGTACATATTATTATGACTCAACAAATATTAGATTAAATTTAATAAAGATGGACTTGGCTCAATAAATATTATTTAACTGTATGAGCCATTCCCTAAGGTCTAAACACCACCGCTAAGCCAGTGCAGTCTGAGACTCAAGAACCTTGGACCTGTATCCAGCAGTTGAAAATCTCGCCTTCCCTTTGGACCCAACTACAATATACCGTGTAGTTTAACATTTCTAGGATTTAAGCTACGAGGCTGTGAAGAGGAGAGGCAGACGTGGAAAAAAGGGCTACAAAGCTCGCTTCTGTGCTTTGCTTTAAATCTCTACGGGGACTCCGTGTGCCCAGGCTTTTGCCCTGGTTCTCGCCGCGGCCCCTTTAAGGAGCGTGTCCTAGGCAGAGAGGGCGGACCTAGGTACCGGAAGTCGGGAGGAGCCACGCTGGCTTGGACGCTGAGTGCTCTGTCTGGCTGACTCTAGGCTCCGTGCTGTCCTGGGTCTGGTCCGGTCGGTGTCCCTGCTGTACCCCGGGAGCCCGGAGCGTTCGCCCGCCGGAGCGTTCTTCTCTGGTCTTCCCGCGGCCCTCTGAAGCCTCTCCGTCCGCTCTAGGCCTCGGGTCCTCATCTCCATCCCTGGTGTTCGGTGACTCCCGGCACTCTGAGCTCTGGCGCTGGACAGCTTGTCGCCCGTGGTCCCGGGCTCAGGTCCCCATTCCCTGCGCTGGGGGTGGGGGCGCGGTCGGACTCAACCCTGCTTCGCCACGGAGTGTCTCCATAATGGCTTCCCCTTAGGTAGAGGGCAAGCAGCCTAGGCCTGGGGGTCTGGAGAGGATGGTGAACCCCTGGCGTTTGTCTGTCAGGGTCTGCTTGTCACACTTGAGATGCTTTGAGTTCAGAAGGGAACTTGGGCTTTCCAGATCCCTGGGATGCTCTCGAAATGCCAGATTATGTTGGTTTCTGCTAGGTGCTTTACCCAAATTCATCTCAGCCCAGGGCAGTGTTGGAGAGGCGGCGCCTGGCAGCTTGTGCCAGCGAAAGACTCACTGGAGTAACCTGCCTGAAAATGGACTAGTGAAGGTGGCCCAAGAAGGGCCTCTGGCCCGCATATTACTGTGTCTCTGCCTAGGGCTCCGCGCTGGTGTGCTCTTGGTGAAATTCCTCCCCCTCCTCTTCTTGTACCCTCTCACCTACCTGGCCCCTGGCTTCTCCACCCTCTGGCTCCATCTGCTTTTCAAAGCTACAGAGACCTCAGGCCCAACGTACATCAAATTGGGCCAATGGGCCAGCACCCGGCGTGATCTCTTTTCAGAGGCTTTCTGTGTCCGGTTCTCCAAGCTGCATGTGCAGGTGACCCCCCACCCTTGGGCAAGGACGGAATACTTACTCCAGCAGGCATTTGGGGAGGATTGGCACAGCCTCCTCTTTTTCGAGACCCAGGAACCTGTGGGTTCAGGTTGTGTGGCCCAAGTGTACAAAGCATTCGCAAATATTTCATTGCTGGAGAAGGGCAGAATCTGGAGACTTGGGGAGCTCTCTGTCCCAGGAACTGGGACAGTCGGGACGCAGAGAGACCCCTTTATGAAAGACTGGAGGCCTTCAGAAAACCTTGCCGACGAAACATTTATAGAAAAGCTGCTTCTTCCTAAAGCTGACCTTGTTAGGTCAGAAGTGGGTGTGTCTCAGGCTCCTGGCCAACCACCCAAGTCAGATCACCTCATCCCAGTGGCAGTGAAAGTAAGTGCTCTCAGGACCTGGCCTAGTACTCTTCATCGTTAATCAAGTGCCCACTGAGCTATCTGCCCCAGATCAGAAACTGACCCCAACGAGAGTCACATTGCTTTCTGTTCAAAGATGGAGTATTCCCTCTCCAAAGATGCTTGGGAATGGAAGTGTTTTGGATTTCATATGTTTCTGGATTGAAGAGGATTTGCATATCTTTGATGAGATATCCTGGGATAGGACCCAAGTCTAAACATGAAATATGGAATTCATTTATGTCACACACACACACACACTCCCCAACTTACACATGTAAGGGATGTGCCCTCATCCCCTGAGGTCTGGTTTGGAATTTTTCACTTGTCAGTCCTTAACCGTGTCAGATTTTGAAGCATTTTGAGTTTGGATTAGGGCTGCTCAACCTTTTTTCTCGTTACCTCTGCCAATACCTGTTAAATTCAGGCTGTTTCAGTCAAACTTAGTTCACACATGCTAGGCAAGCCCTCAACCACTGAGGTGTATTGTGAGGCCTCACTCTGCCTTTTATTTGTAGATAAGGCCTTGCTATGTTAATTGTCCTCCCAAATAGCAGGGATTGCCAGTACCCCTAGGCCTCCTGGCTCAAGCTTGCTCCTCCTCCTCCAACTCCTCCTCCTCCACCTCTTTTTTTTTTTTTTTTTTTTTTTCTTTTTGAGGTAGATTTGTACTATGTAGCCCCTTGGCTGTCCTGGAGCTTACTATGTAGAACAGGCTGGCCTCAAACCCACAGAGATCTGCCTGCCTCTGCCTCCTGAGTGCTAGAATTCAAGGTGTATTCCTCCACAACAGGCCCTGATTTCATTTCTTGACTTCAGGGTACATTGGTATGAATAGTCTGAAGGAGGAAAAAAAATGACTTGGGTTTTGCTACTTCTGGGGAAGAGGGGCCACCCCCCCCCCAGAAGTGTCATGGGTATTGGGTTACTTCCCTTTGTTTTGATGGGAAGCACTCTGGCTGTCTTGAAAGTGGGAGCCTGTGCTAGCTAGGTAAGATGTTCTCTCCTGATCACCCGCCCTGTCTCCTGGTTCTTTCTGGCAGGTGTTACACCCAGGCTTGCTCTCTCAGGTGTACATAGATTTACTGCTGATGAAGATTGGAAGCCAAGCCCTGGGGCTCATACCAGGAGTCAAATGGCTTAGCCTGCCTGAGATCGTGGAGGAGTTTGAGAAGCTCATGGTCCAACAGGTTAATCCTTTTCTCAGCTGTAAATGGCGTGTAACATAGTTCTTGCCGTTAGCAGTTGCTCATGAACCAGCTAAATGATGAGTGAGTCTGTAATTTCCCATTCTGTCATGCAGAACATAATCTATTAGTCAACGTGGGTAATGCTGGCTGGCGGGTGAAACAAGGAACGGTCCAGTTCATGCAGCTAGGCTATTTCTTGCTTATATTCAGGTAACCTGAGGGAAGAGGGGAGCTCTGCTTTGAAGTAGTATTAGGACTCATTCCCTTTGCAAGATTGGCACTGTCATTACAACTGGGAAAACAGAGCCTGGGCTGCCTGTCACCACAAAGGCCAGTGAATAGAGACAAGAATTGGGCCTTAGGGGTTGGGGATTTAGGTAAGGGGAAGAGCGCTTGCCAAGGAAGCGAAAGGCCCTGGGGTCGGTCCCCAACAAAAAAAAAAAACAAAAAAAAAAAAAAAAAAAAAAAAAAAAGAATTGGGCCTTAGCATTTTTTTGTTGTACCTTTTTTTTATTTATTTATTTATTTATTTATTTATTTATTTATTTATTTATTTATTGTGGGCATGTGGTGATAGTAGGCATGGTCATGCTATGGCATGTGTATGTAAGTCAAAGGACACCTTTGAGGAGTCATTCTCCCTTTCCACAATGTGGGTCCCCGAGGCTGGCCTCCCATGGCACCAAGTGTTTTTACCCAGTGAGCCATTTTACTGGCCTAGAATTGAATCTTTAAATTGTGCTTTATTTAGAGAGCCTGTGGAAGACCTGCCTTACATATTTTCTCCAGTTAGCAGACTGTGGAGTGGGTTGGGGGTGGGGAAACATAGTCATTTATCTGGAGCTCAGTCTTGCCCCTGTGGTCAGCCTGTTGGCTGTAGTTTTGAGGCTCTTGCCTCTCTGGCCTTGCACTCTTCCCTCACTCTGGGCAGTTCTAGAAACATCAAGTCTATCTAGTGTCCAGTTATCAACCTTGTACGTCTCCATGACATCTGAGGTAGAGAGAGCCCAGTATCTTTTAATATTGTGCACCTGTTAAGCTGTTAATAACAGGGACATGTAGGTTCCTTTTTGCAATACAGAATACAGGTCTGATACAGAATGAAACTGCTCTAATCCATCCCCTCTTACCAGCTTCAACATAGTCAGTTTGGAATGGAGATGACATAGAAGATGTAAGAGATTTTATGGGTAGGCCAGGAAGTGAGAAACATCTCTTCCTTCCAGTCTACCAACCAGATTTCCCAGAGCCCTTGTGAAACACAGTTTGAGGGCAAAGTAAGACTAGATGGGTGACATTAACTGTGCCACCTTCCATGGCTGACCTCTAAGACAAGAAGCCTCATCTTTGTTTTCAGAGCTATGAGTACACATGGACCCTCCCTGTTGGAGACTTTTGCAGGCGTTTGTGTGAGCAGACAGACTTGGTAAACTAAGTTGGAGGTATCTGGGCCTTCAAATGAGCATCTGGCTCCCTGTTGGTAGCTTAGGTATGGGTAGGGTTTCGGAAGCTATGTACTAAGACTTCATTTATAGCCTCTGATTGAAGCTTGGCTTCAATCCTTTTCAGCTTCTAGGCACTTATTTTAATGTTTAGGAAGTATTTGGGTGGCTCAGGCCCATAATCCCAGCACAAAGGAGGCAGAGGCAGGCAAATGTCTGTGAATTCAAGTCCAGCCTGATATAAATGAGTTTCAGGTAGCAGGTCCTGTTTCAAAAAAACAGAAACAGACAGTAAAGTATCTGGACAATACAATAAAGGAATTTTTGCCTACAGTCCCGAAGACTAGGCCCAGGCCAAGAGAGATTCTGGTTCATCAATGCCTTCACATGGTAGAAGGTGTTAGCATCTCAGGCCTCTTGTATTAGGACACAGAGAGCTCTACTCAAGGCCTAATCACTCTGCGCAGCAAAGCCCTAATTGGTTATACCATATTCTTGGGAGCTAGGATTTGAACATAGGGATTTGTGGGGAATGGGAGGTGTATGTGGAGGGGTATGGCATTCAGACCAGGGTAGAGAGCTTGGTTTCTGTTCTGGAGTATAGCAAGTTCGATAGAAGAGATTACAGAGAAAGTAGCTTCTAGTGTAGCCATCTCTTTATTTTGACTCTTGACTTCACCTTCTATCTGAGCTTCAGCTTCCATTAAAAGCCTGAAAGACATCAGGGTCCCATCGCTGAAACTCTCATCTCTATGTTTTACTCATTTGTCTTAAACCAGTCTCTCCTGCTAGCTCTGACCCCCAACAGACCTCGCACATGGCAGGCTAGGTGTGTGTGTGAGGTCTGTCTCTGTTCATTTGTAGAGTCATGTCATAGTTATTACAAACTCTCGGGATCGAGGAGTGTCAGGTCAGGCTGTTCCACTCCGTAAGACTTGAGTGAGGCTGGAGTTTGGGATGGTAGAGTAAGGTGGGCGTCACCAAAGGAGGAGGATCTAGAGAGGAGCAGGAGCCAAATCTTCACCTACCTGAATGTCACTCTAAAGAACGTTGATTTCAGGGCTGGAGAGATGGCTCAGTGGTTAAGGGTTGTCTTGCAGACAACAGCCCCCAAGCGTACAGTGGCTCACAATCTTCTGTAACTCCAGTTCCAAGGCCTCTTTTGATTTCCATGGGCAACAGGCATACAGGTGGCACACATACATATATGCACACAAAACACTTATACACATGAAATAAATCTCTAAAAATATTTAAAGAATGCAGATGTCACCATTCACATGGCATGGATATAGTCAAACAGATTGGGAGAAAATTTGGGAAGTTGAGTAAGATAAAACTGGGGTTGGGCATTCAGCTGTAGCAGTTGGGCCAGTGGGTGGAGGGCAAGGCCCTCCCCATGTGGAACATTGATCATAATGGAAGGAGAGAGGAACGGGGATGGACTAGTTGGGCAATGAGGTCAGATCATGGGAAACGAGCAGAGCATCCTTTGGTGTGGAGGGGACCCAAATCCTCTCAGAGGATCTGAGGTCTGGCTTAGAGGAGTTCATGTGCACAGTGGATGTTAGCACCTTCGGTGGTAACTTTGAACTGGCTGGTGTATCTTCTCTGAGGTACCTGGTATTCTGTAGAAGCCAGGGGAGCTGGTGAGGAAGGAAGCTGACCTGGTCCTCCTGGTGTCTTGAAGTCCTCCTTGTGTCCATACTGACTCATCTTTCCTCACCATCCCTGCAGACAGACCTGCGCTATGAAGCTCAGAATCTAGAGCACTTTCAGCACAACTTCCAGAACATGGCATCTGTGAAATTCCCCACCCCGCTGCACCCCCTTATCACTAGGGATATACTGGTGGAAACATACGAAGTAAGGACCTGGTTCTCCTTGGTACTCATAACTGGCCGTTCCCACAGACGCTTCAGGCTGGAGAGAAGATGTGGTTTTGTTGGTAAAACTGGGAGGAGGTTGGGAGTGATGGAGGGTTTGTCCAGCATGCGCGAGGCCCTGGGTCCATGATCAGCACTGCGCAAAACCAATCTACTATACACCCAAAGCCTCGGAGGAGCAGGAAAGGGAGTGGAGTGAGCTGGTCCCGAGAGCCCCAGGTAGCCTCAGACTGAAGCCTTGGATTGAAAACCTACTCTGCTCTCTTATTAGCTGGTGACCTCACGGTGCTGTCCCAGGAGTAAGTGACACATTGAAAACACATGTGACTCAGAGAAAGTACACTTACCTTAGCTGTCCTCTAGATTGTCTTATTAGCGATTGGTATGAGAGGCCCAGGGCTGTTTCCTAGCTGTGTCACTCAGAGCCTGTCCCTAGACTCTCTGGGCTGTTCTGTTACGCTCCATCTCAGTGGGTTGCCGGGACAAACTGAGCCATCTGTTGATTTGCTAGTTGCCCATTCTTCTGGCTGCCCTTTCCCAGCTCATGTCTCTGTTGATTATTATTTTCTCGTTTTATTTGGTCTTGAGACAGTCTCACACATCCCTGGTTGGCCTCACGTTTTCTATGTAACAAACACTGATCTTAAACTCCTGTTCTTCCTGCCTCTGCCCCCCAGGGGCTGGGGTTCCAGGCTTGCACCACCAGGCCCAGCTCCTGGTTGACTGTCAGCACCTTCTCCTGCCCTTTCCCAGGGCTCACATCTCTTTCCTCTTAGTAGCAGAGTCGATGGCTGCCAACCCTTGGGCATTTCTTTTGAGAAGTATATGAAGGAAATATAAATAGATTAAGAACAATGTGTGAGTAACAAATAGGAAGACAGCACAGATATATGACCTAGCCTGGAGAGGAGGTGGGCAGCCATCTGGATTAAAGCTTTCTCCCTGCTGTCTTCAAGGAGAGTGTCCCGGTGTCCAGCTACCAGCAGGCAGGCGTTCCCACCGACCTGAAGAGGAAGATTGCACAGCTGGGGATTAACATGCTTTTCAAAATGGTGAGCAGGGGGCGCTGCCTGGGTGCTGAGGCTCAGTACACAGCGTGTGTACGGGAAAGTGCCAGGGCCAGCCAAGCAGAGAGCTGCAGGTTGAGTGAACCAGCTGAGTGGAGCCCCTCCCCAAATGCTTCTGTGACCCAAAGCTTGTGCTGAGACCTCGCTCTGTGATGTGCATTCTGTGTGCTATGGAAAGAGTGGAAGCACACAGTCTAGCCCATGGTGCTGCATGTCAGATACTGTTTTATTCATCCTTCAGTGCTTATGGAGTACCTGCTCTGTGCTAAATGCTGGACTTGATGCAGAGCAGACCTGACTCCAGTGTTCACTGGGTGAACTTGGGGAAGAAGCACATGGCATCAAGGGCTGGAGCCCTTGATGGGGACCTTGATGAAGCTTGAAGGGACCTTGTTTGGACCCGAGGTTTCATTCAGGAAGTACCTCCGGGTCAGCCAGGGTTGGGGTGGGGAGGCTGTGTCAACCATGGTAAGACAAATAGGGGACTCATCTAGAGACAACAGCCTATGACAAGGGTGGGATGCAGTGGGAGATGTGAAGGTGTATTGTGCAGAACATCCCAGGGAGTCAGGATTTTAATCTGTGGGCAAGGGGCCCATTTGAGTTCTGTTCCCTTGAAAGGATTTCACTATTACAATATTTGCCAAAATTGTGTGTGTGTGTGTGTGTGTGTGTGTGTGTGTGTGTGTGTGTTCAAATTGAGATTAAGTTGAGACAGCTTTGTTCCATGTAGCTTAGATTGACTTAAAACTTATTATAGAGCCCAGGATAACCTCAAACTCACATTAATCCTCCTGCCTCAGCTGTTTAAGTACTTGAATTACAGGTCATTGTGCCAGTCAAGTATACCATCTTAAGTATATTCTTAAATTTGCATGCTTTTCAATTTATTAAAATGTTTTGACTTTTAAAGGTTTGTCTGGTACCTAGAAAGCCAGAAAGGGCATTAGTTACAGATGGTTGTGAGCTCCCAAGCTGGTGCTGGGAATCTAACCCAGGTCCTCTGGAAGAGTAGTGAGTGCTCTTAACCACTGAGCCATCTCTCCAGCTCCAAACTTTTATGTAAAAAAGCACAGCGTTATTTTTAGTGTTTGCGTATTTGTGAGCCTGCACACATTGTGTGGCATCATATGGGAGCCAAAGGACAGCTTGTAGGATCATTCCTCTCTTTCCATCATGTAGATCCCATGAATCAAACTCGGGCGATCATCAGGCTTGGTGGCAAGTGCCTCTACTTACCGAGAAGCTTACTAGCCCCTTAATGAATTTTAAAGTATCATTCTTTAATCCAGACTCAGACGGTGGGAGAGTGTGAATGAGGCAGAGAGATAAGTTAACTGTGACAACTGTGACCTGGAGATGGAGTTGGGTTGGAGGAGTGACGTGAGGCAGGGAGGTAGGTTAGGGTACTTTTGTGGAGGAGTCCAGAGGCAAATGGTGACTCCTTTTCTTTTTTTGAGGCAGGGTCTCGTGTAGATGAGACTGGGCTTGAACTTGCTCTGTAGTGGAGAGTGACTTTGGAACTCCTAATTCTAGTTTCCCTAACCTCTCCAATGCTAGGATTACAGGGTTATGGTCGGAGTGCACTGTCATGCTGGGATTAGAGGATTGTGGCCTGAGCGCACTGACTTACATACTGGGCTGATGTTGACTCTGTAATATATTTGGGCCTCCTCATCTTAGAAGCCCGCATTGAGCTTTTCTCATTCCTGTACATCAGGACGAGGTGGGGGGATGAGTAGCAGGCACCTGGCCTCATCACAAGGATTTCTGCCTTTCGTAAGACTGCAGCAGAGCATCTCGGCGCACTTTGAAGCACCAGGAAATGCCTGCTATATTTGGAGACATAATTAGTGGTCAGAGCTGGGTCTGGGATGTGTCTTGAACCAGGTGTGTAAAAGAAGGCTATGGATGCTCCAAACACTCAGGGCACATAGGAGAGCACTTGGAACCCAACGATGAACTGAGAAGCCTGCTGAGAAAGGGCAGGGAAAGTGAGTGGAGAGGCATTCAGAGGCTTCTTGCCTGGTGAGTCAAGAGTTGAGGTTCCCTACCAATGGAATGGGACGCAGAGGAGAAAGGGAGGTTTGAAATTGCTGCTTTGGTTCTGAGAAGAGAGTCAGGGGGTTTAGGAGGCCGCCTCATGTTGTCTAAGTCACATTGTCATTTTGAACATTTGGAGGCACATTTGAGCTATCTGGTCTACCCAGGAGGTCTACCAGTGGTATTATCTGAATTAGTTGTGTTACCTGCTACCTGGGGACAGGGAGGGACAGCTGGGGCAGGACTCTGAATCTCTGCCCTTAATTCTAGCACTTGAGAGGTAGAGACAGGAGGATCTATCAGAAGTTGAGGGCCAGAGCGGATGACATTAGACCCTGTCTCTTAAAATTAAAATCCAAACCAATTGGAATCAAAGTCTCCTGCCCAAATTGTTGTTTGAGAGCATCCAGCAGCAAGGGCTTTATGAAATGCCCACCTCCTTGCCTTGTCACAGGCAGCCCACTGTTCCCTAAAACTTTTTCTGCAGGTATCCCAGAGGTGCTAGGGTGGGAGGGTTGACACAGACCTGAATGGTACAGTCTCTTCCAGATATTTTTGGATAACTTTGTGCATGGAGACCTACACCCTGGAAACATCCTGGTCCAGGGTGCTGATGGAGTGTCCTCAAGCCTGGAGATGCAGCAGCAGCAGGTGAATGTCTATGACACACTGGCGGCTACCATAGCACCTGCCCTGTGCCCACTGCGCCTGGTGTTGTTGGATGCCGGCATTGTGGCAAAGTTGCAGGCTTCTGACCTGAGGAATTTCCGGGCAGTTTTCCTGGCTGTAGCGATGGGACAGGTAAGACTCACTGGGGTTGGTCTTTTAGGCTCTGGGGAACTCATCCTGTGTCACTGGTGAAAGCCCACCATTGCCAGACTCTATGGTTAGACTCGAGTGGAACAGGTGTGGGCATTGACAGTGTGCTGGTTCTCAGGCTTGGCAGTGTAAGGTTGGAACCCTTAGTTAGGAAGGCATTCTCTCATGTATTTTGCAACTGTAGTTTCTCTCACTCTGTCAGCAAATTTGTTGGCACGGCAGTGACAGGAGGCTACCTTAAAAAATTATCATTTTATGTGTGAAGTGTGTGTGAGTACAGGTGCACAAGAGACATGGTGTGCATGTGACGGGCAGAGGAAGACTTTGGGAGTCAGTTCTGTCCTGTAGCCCTGCACTTCAGAGACTGAACGCAGGTCATCAGGCTTAGGTGGCCAGCATCTCCATCCACTGAGCCATCTCACTGGCTGCTCTAGCTTTTTGATCAAACAATGGCTGTCTTTCATCTGTGAACTTTGTTGCAAAGTAAAGGGTGGGAAGGCTCCACACTGTAGAGAACATGTCCTCTACGTGGGGCAAGATGGTTGGTTTCTATGGTACGGGGTATGAGTAGTTTCCCCCAAACACTCTGAGGGGCTTTGGAAGTTATCGTTAGACAACAAAAAGTCTGACAGAGCTTCTGTGGAGCTCAGATGATGTGTTGTAGCAATGAGGATGGGAAAACACTTCTGACTGCACGGTAGAGAATTTTTCTGTGACAAAACTCCGGAAAAAAAAGAGCACCCCACCTCCACCCCCAAAACAGGCTCTTTCTTTGAACTCACAGAGATCCACCTGCCTCTACCCTAGAGCACTGGAATTAAAGATGTGCTCCACTACTCACAGCTCGAGAGCTGTTTTCTTTTTAAAAGAAGCAGGATCCAGGGGCATCCCTGCTTGGCTTTTGAAGGAGCCAACTGTAGCTGTAGCCTGAAGCCAGTTTGAACGAGTCTCCTGCTTAAACAATGGGATGCTATGTCTGAGGACATCTTCCTATGCCTAGATTTGTGTGATGGTCAACTGTCACAGCCACTAAGAAAAAGCTTAGTTCTTGTGGCCATGAATTAGGAGGTGACAGACATTTGAGGGGATCACTGGGGACGGGCTGTGGAGACTGTCCTGGGTACTTTAGTCGGAGGGATTCAGCAATCTGGGGAAAGGTCTGAATCACAGGGACCAGGAACGCTCAGCCTTTCCAGCCTAACCTGTAGGGCCTGGTGGCTCCAATTGGTCATGGAAGCACCCCATGTGGCCCAAGAGGGAGATAGCTGCATCATTGTCTTAGCAGAGACCTTAAAATCTTAAAAAGGCCTAGTGGATGGCAGCAGCTGAAAGGGATTGGGGCCCGAGAATGGGGCTGTCGACAAACCAGGTGGGAACAACTGAGATCTAAGAGCATTCAGTATGCTTGATAAGACACTGCTTGCTCCGCTCTACAAAGCCACTTTTCTTTTCACCATCCAGGGCCACAGAGTGGCTGAGCTCATGCTGCATCATGCCCAGGCCAATGAGTGCAAGGATGTGGAAAAGTTCAAGGCTGAGATGGCTACACTGGTGACCCAGGCCAGGAAGAACACCCTCACACTGGAAAAGGTAGAGGCTGTGTGATTGGTCAGAGCAACTCTTACACAGGAGTGAGGGAAGGGTGGGGGATGTCCTCTGTGGGGAGTTTGCAAGGAAGTATCTTTTTGTTTGTTTGTTTTTCCTGAGGCAGGGTTTCTCTGAGTAGTCCTGGTTGTCCTGGATCTTGATTGTAGACAGGCTGGCCTTGAACTCAGAGATCACCTGCCTCTGTCTTCCAAGTGCTGGGATTAAAGGGTTGCACCACCATTGCCCAGCTGGAGGTAGGGTTTTTAGTATAGGTAAAAACCAGTCAACCAACAAACCCCCAAACTTATCTTGTTCCCATGTCTTCTAAGAAGCTCAAGGGGCCTACTGAAATCACAGGCTTCTTGCTGGTAGAACCCTGCTTTACTCAAGGAATAGCTGTTGTCTGAACATGCAGGAAAGCAGCATCCCAAAGATGTGCCATAAGCCTGTGTCCCTCGTTTGGCCTCCCCTAGTCTCTGGTGTACTTACCTTCAGTTAACTCGGGTTGGTGGCCTGTATTAGCAGGACTGGCTATGCACAGAGTAGACACTACCGCTGCTGATCTGGCTTATTCAGATGGTTACAAATCACATGCTCATGTGTTCGCGCGCGCGCGCACACACACACACACACACACACACACACACACACACACACACACATGTTCAGACACCAGGCAAACCTCTTGTCTCTGCTATCTTGATACAACTTAGTCTGTTTCCTTCCAGAAATTCTGAGTGTGGTAAGGGACAGGGAGAAGCATGGGGTGGATATGGCTCTGAGATTTCCTCTGCAGGCATTTGTGACTTGAAACTTGAGATGGGAGTGAGGCCCCTATTGGTAAATTCCTTTCTGATGTTCATTGGGTAGTGTGTGTGCACACTTGTGAGTGTGGCAGTGGGGAGGGGTAAGTGTCAAAGGACAGGACCCTGGAAGGGAAGAGATGCTTCTGGGATTCTACCGGGACCTTTTGTCTTGCAGCTTCATGTTTCCAGCCTCCTGTCCAGTGTCTTTAAGCTACTGATGACCCATAAGGTGAGGTGCTGTTAGAGGGTGGGTGGGGGAGAACCCCATGGACAGCTCAAGCGGGGCTCAGTGATGTGGTTGTCCCGGATCCTGAGCTGCATTCCAAGGTCAGAGAAGAACTGCTGTTTGTCTGTTCCAGGTGAAGCTGGAGAGCAACTTCGCCTCCATTGTGGTTGCCATCATGGTGCTGGAGGGGCTCGGCCGCTCACTGGACCCCAAGTTGGACATCCTGGAGGCAGCAAAACCCTTCCTCCTCAAAGGGCCAGCATCCTTCCTGTGACTGTGGCAGTGGACACACAGTAAAGGCAGATCCCGAGGGTCTGTCCTTTGGCAGCTGAGACGTCTAAAATTGGGATGTGTGGCAGAATCAGCACCACGTTCCCAGCGACCTAGCCTCAGGGCCTGCTTAAAAAACTTTGGGTTCTTTTAGGGTAAAGGGAGGGAAACGGAAACTGGTGCCAGGGACACTATTTCAGGAAAGAAGACAAAATACATTTACTTATTTTGTTTTTCTGTTTTCTTCTCCTTAAGTCTGCCTGTCTGAGTGTATCTATATGTATGTAGATGCCTACTGAAGGCCAGGCGAGAGCATGGAGTCCTTTGGAGTTACAGGCAGTTGTGAGTGCTGGGAACTGAACTTAGGTCTTCTGAAGAGCAGCAAAGTGCTACTAACCACTGAGCTGTCTCTCCAACCCTTCTTTGGCCCCCCTCTCCCTCCCTCCCTCCTTCCCTCCCTCCCTCCCTCCTTCCCTCCCTCCCTCCCTTTTTAAAATTACACATACTTGTGTAGGAGGAGGGGCTGTGAAGATCAGAGCCACAGGGATTTCTAGGGATTGGATGCCTTCAGTTCAGCCATCTTGCTGCCTGCCTTTCTTGTTTCTTAACTCTGCAGTCTTTGGTCAGGTCCTTTTTGCTGGTGGTTCCTACCTCTTCCATGTAATAATTAAAACCAACCCACACTATTGCCAGCTATGCTCTAGTAATGCGGTCTCCCTATCCCTATGGTCCCCATGCGGCTGCTCAACTCATGGTTTTCTTGCCTTGCTCAGTACAGCTCACATTTCCAGTCATCCACGCCCTGCCGCTAGCTGTCACAAATCCCTATAACCCAGTAAAATCAAAAGTCTAGAAGCTTGTAATTTATCAGTCAGATTTATATCAATTAATTCTCAACCCACAAAATGCCTACACAGTGAACTCAGAGCCAATATATATTGATACAAGCTGCCCACCTAGACTGGACAAATTGCCCTATATTATTCTATGCTCTTCTATACTATCCATAGCTACCTGTGGCTTTTTAAGCCCATGTGATTGGGTTCGTCCTCTTATTCCTCCATCTTCTCTGTCCTTCTGTCCTCTCTGTCCCCTGTCCTCTGTCTCTGAAACTCTCAGCCCTGCCTTCCTTTCCTGCCCTCACCTGCGTATTGACAGCAATCTACACCTACCTTAGGTTAGAAAATGCCATGAAATCCTGCAGACCACAATTAATAAAAACTTTTTTGAAAATAATGTATGCAGTTGGGCAGTAGTGACACACACTTAATCCCAGTGCCTGAGAACCAAAGACTGGCAGATCTATGGGTTTGAGGCCAACTAGGTTTACAGAGTGAGTTCCAGGACAGCCTGGACCACATAGAGAAAACCCTGTCTTGAAAAACCAAAAAAAAAAAAAAAAAAAAAAAAAAAAATCTAGATTTTACAAAAAGTTGAAAGTCATTTTAAGTTTTATATGGGCACTTTCAATACTAAGAAAATTTTAAAGGTATAATTGGCAATTTGGGTAAATTTTATTGGGGTTCAAATTATCTTGACAATTTCTAACATTTGCTAATTTCTTTCTGAAGGTATTTTTCTTTCTTTTTTGCCACCAGGTATGTTTTATTTTCATCAATCATACAAATAATTTTCTATAATATCCTAGGGCAAGCTGGTGAAATTTGGCAGTCGGATTAGTGGAGGGGTCCCCTTCAGAGACCCACGGGCCGGTGGCATCGGCACGGAGTGCCCGGGTTCACAGTGGAGCTTGTGGCTTGCGTCCATCTTGCAGGTGGCTCTTCCTCCACATCACGAGAGGGTCTTGGAGATGAAGGGGTGGGGTGGGGGAATCTTCACAGGCTTTTAAGAGATTTCACTCTTTTCCTATTCAATGGTCTCTTTGGTAGGCAGGGTGTTCTCCTGTGTCTCGGTTTTCTTCAGCTTGGCCTTATCGAAGCTGGCGATTTCCCCATGTCCGTCTTGTCTGCCATTTTCTTACAACTTGTAGATCCTCATTCCGAGCTCATGCTCCTAATGCTCCCACTCGAGTTGCTACAGCAAGAGACCCGGAAGGTATTTTTCAATGTTAAAACAGTGAGGCTGGTGGTATAGCTCCACAGTGGAGGCTTGGTCTACCAGGTCTGTGGCTCCAGGGTCAACCCCAGCACCACCTACCCCATCAGTGGCTGTTGTAGAGCCAACAGCTTCCTCTCTTCGTTGGTGGGGAGGCGACGTAGCAAGCCTTTGGGAAATAATCATTTCTGTTTTCTCATACATCCACTTTGGGTGACTTACTAAGAAAGATGAGTGAGGGCTGGGGAGACAGTCCAGTGGTTAAGAGCTCTAACTGTTCTTCCTGAGGTCCTGAATTCAATTCCCAGCACCCACATGGTGGCTCACAACCATCTATAATGGGATCTGATGCCCTCTTCTGTCATGTAGGCACACATGCGGACAGCACTCATATTCAAGAGTTAATGAACTCCAGCCTACCTGTAATACTTTAATACTAGGAAAGGAGAGAGTAACAAAGGAATAGGAATTTCCTGAGAACAAGCTCTGAGCTTGATAATATCTTAAGTGACTTGTGCAGATGAAAGGCTTTGGTGTTCAGAGAAGAAAGATTTCTTGTCCTAATTCACAAGGTTAGTTGCCCCAGCTGGGGTTTGACTAGATGCCTCCCACTTTCTAAGGTCTTTTCACTGTGTGTGAAGTGTACATGTGGATGTTGAGATCAGAGGACAATGTCAGGTGTTGGTTGTCTCCTTCCGTCAAGGATTCTGAGGAAGACCCAACCCTATAAAACAACTTTTATTCTTTTGTTGTAATTGTTGTCTGGGAAGCTTACAGCCTCTGTCTGCTAATGTAAGCCTAGTCCTGGAAGCTTCTAGCCTCTGTACTATCTAATCTGGGCCTAGAATGTTTTCAGCCTCTTAGACTTGTTGCTGAGTAAGCTCACCCTCTCTACCCTTTTCTGAACCCTGGCTGGCTGGTTCAACTCAGCTGTTCTGGCTCAAACTCCTCTCCCAGCTGATTTATTCCACCCGGCTTTTCTCTCTGCCTCTGAATTGCTCTGCTTTGCTTCAAGCTAACTCAAGCAATCGTTTTGAATCTTCTGATTCCTTCTCATGTTCGTTCTGAGTTTACCGGTATCTAGCTTGTTCTCTCTTCAACCTGTCTCTGTAAAACTCTCCCAGTAAAATTGCCTTTTCCCTCTGAGCTGCTCTGCTCTTCTTCTCTTCCCCCCTCCTGTATTCCTGTACTGTACTCTCTTCTTCCTGTGTGATCTCTCCTTTAAGTAGCTTCCCTTTCCCCTATCTTCTCGTGAGAGTTGGGCAGATTCTATTCTGTCAAGTCTTTCTGTGATTCATCACTTTGTCTGTCACTCAATTAGACATCACTTTCAAACATGGGTGCTTCCTTCTACAAGCTAACTGTACCTTCATTGTTTGGTATTAAAGGTAAGTATTAAGGGTGCGTTTGTATTCCAGCCAGAGGGGTTAAATGTGTGTCCTAAGGACTGATCCACACAACTAGAAATAGGTTCAAATATCCCATAACAACCCAGGTTATCAGGTATGCATGGCTAACATGTTTACACACTGAGCATCTCATGGGCCCTCTATGACCTTTTAGAAATATAAACTGTGTGTGTTCCGTAGTATTGCCTAGAACTAGACAGCTATGTAGTTTGAGAGGTGAGCTTTCCAGAAAGAACTGAAAAGTGCCCTTTCCATTCATGAGCTGTTTCTCTTAGTGGGTTGTATGAGTTGTTAAAAGGAGTGGTGCACAGTAGCCCAGAGAAAACCATGCCTTTGACTATAAACTGCAAAGTCAACTTCCATCCATAGAATTCTACAGGTTCAGGGTTCAGCCGAAGGCTTGTATTTAGCAGATACAGTTTGCCAGTCAAAGTCAGCATTTGGGAGCCAAAAGTTGGTGGGATGGACTGAAGCTTAGAAAATGGAGGGGCTATTATCTTTAAAACTGCAGCTTTGGGGAGCTAAAAGCTAAAGAGAAACTATTTCTATTTAGTAAAGTCAGTGAAGTAGCTTAGCAGGCTCAGTGAGTGAAGGTGTGGGCTGCCACGCCTGCCGACCTGAGTTCAGTCTCTGGGACCTACATGACAAAGGAGAGCCTACGTCTGCAGATTTCTCCTGACCACGTGTATACAGTGGCACTTGAGGATCCACAGACATAACAGCCACACACAGACACACATAGACACACACACACATACAGACACACACGCACAGACACACACACATACAGACACACACACACACACAAATAATAATAATGCAAGCCTGATCGCAGATGGCAGGAGAATAAACTGATTGTGCTCTGACTTCCTCATGCATGCCTTGGTACATGTGAGCCCACACATAACACTCAAAACCCGGAGTTTTGTTTGGGTTTAACTCCTAGGGCAGGTTTCCTGTAACATACAAGGGCAAAGAGGTCCATATGTAGGCACAGAAGGCAACTTGTTAGTCATATTTGATGTTCCCAAGTCACTAAGTTCAGGTCTGGCCTTGATGAGTACTTGACTCTTGAAACTGAAACACCATAGTGATTTTCTAGTGTGTGGAAGGCTAATGTTATAACCTAAAAGTGCATGTTCTGCAAACAACCCCAAACCATAAGGTACCAGGGACGATCTTGTTGGATCAGTATTCTTGGTATCACAAAGATCCCTACTAGAATATAGCGAAAGTAATCCTACAAGGTAGTGTCTTTTTTTTTTTTTTTTTTTATAAAAATGTGTGCCATAAGCCAACTGACCTTGCAAGCACACTAGGGCAGGAAGTTCAGTTGTTATTCTAACATAGGTGATGACTGTGTCTCGTCCTATAGGAGAGAGCTCCACCTCAGAATCTGCCATGGTTAGATAGCTCCCTATAGATGCAAAGGAAGGAGGGAAGGGGTCAGAGGCTCTTGTCATCAGAATGAAAGGCCTTTGTATAAACAAGTTTTCCAGGTGATTAAAATACTTGAATAGAAACTTTACAAGGTGGAGATTTTTAGAGTATTGGCCCTTTGTATGTTAGCCACTTTTTATAGAAAAAAAACCTGTTTCTCACAATCTCTTGAGGTTGTTAGCACAAGTCGTAGGTTTGGAGTCTATCCAGATTTGGACAGAGGCAATATTGACAGAGAAAAGCAGGCTGAGGAAGGACGGTTATTTTGTTGGTAGCCAGTGGAGCCTTTGTTTCTTGAAGGAAATCTGAAGTGAAAGAAAAAAAATTAAAGTTATTCGGAAAGATGACAGTAGGCTATTCTGTAGATCTAGTAACTAAGAACAGAAATGCAGGTTTTGTTTTATGGAGATGAGCTTGAACATTCATGTTCCCTACCCACTCAAGGGAGGAGACTGAGTGCATCTGTGCGTCTACGTGATCCATTTGTGCTGTAGCTCCCACTGCAAGTACGGCTGAGGTCAGGTCTCAGATTTCTTGGTGGTTGTTAGCCTTAACCGGACTGCCCTCACGTCCTTGTTTTTCTGCTTGCTTATTACAATAACAAGAGAAAAAAAAACAAAAAAAGCAAACCTAAGAACCCCGAATGGTCTAAGGATTAAGGCGTTAGAAACCTTTACTCATATTCCTGGCCGCCTTATTCCAAGGACGCAGGGTTAGGTTCCTCAGGTGACTCTGACGCCAGCGGGCCCCGTTCTGAGATTTAACACTTGGCTGCCGGTGAGTCATCAGGTTTCGGAACAGTGCTGGAACAACGATGTTATAAACTAAACATGGCATGGTTCAGAAAGGACTTAGCCTTTAACAAGGGCCCACAGTGGCAAGAACACGCACGAAAGCACCGTTCATAAGAGCCGAAGCAATAAGGTCAGCTAAGAGCACCTTGCCACGCTGCGTCACGAGACAGCCAGAGCTCCTCCCAAAGGACGATCTATCTGCCCGTTAACCCGGAGCCTCTAAGGTCCGCCAAATGGTCTGAGCTTGTCCGCTGAGGCCTACCATCAGCCCGGATAGAGACGCGCGACGCAGTGACGTCACGTTCCGGGACTCGGGGAAGTGACGCATCAGGGGTGGGGACTGCTCTCCCGCTAGGATGTCTGCGCTGGCCCGTCTGGTACCTTTCGGTCGCGTTGGAGGCCGCCTGCTTCGGGGCTGCCGCGCGCGGGCAGCTGGAGACGGTGGAGTCCGTCAGTGAGTGTCGGGTGGGGACCAGGGCTCGGCCGGCTCGAACAGGCAGCGCTGCCATCCCGACGCTGTCACCTTGAAGCAGTCGCCCGAGCGAGTGCTTGACACTTTGCTGCCGCCTGAGGCATGTTGGGTCTTGTAGTCGGCCTGGACGGAGACTGTGGCTTTTTGGTCGGATTGGTGGGGTAGAGGTGATTGGATGGCACAGGGTTAGGGGAGAGAGGCGTTAACTAGGACTTGAGTGCTAAGAATCCAGCCGTGCACAATCTCCGGGCCTGAACCTTCCAAGTCGCTGGCTAGTGTAGGTCCGGAGCGCAAGGAGACCAGTGGAGATGGGCTCTGAGACCAGAGTGGGCCAGGCAGGGAATGCCTTGGAGGACTGAGGATTTTTCCATCAGTCCTGGGCTGCCACGGGAGACCTTAAGGTAGTAAGGTATTAAGTTTGTTATTTTCACCATTAGGTACATTTTTACTATTAAAATTTGGCACTTTTTTTTGAGCCTCACTTTGTAGCCTCTACTGGTCTGGAATTCGTTAGTGATCCTTCTGTCTCTGCCTTGGAGTGCTGCGATTAAAGGAGTGGCTTACTCATTTTGCCTTCTGTATCAGATTTGTAAGACTCATAGCTTTATTTGTTGCAATGATATTTCTCTCTCTGTCTCTATGTGTCCCACACCCCCACCCCATAGCTTTATTTGTTGCATTGATATTTCTCTCTCTGTCTCTATGTGTCCCACACCCCCACCCCATACTATCTCTCTCTCTTGACTGAGCTCGCATACCCCGGCAGGTTTTGTCTATCGAGAATTCCTTTAAGATCCTCATACTCTTACCTTCTTGAGAATGCCTCCAGCTCAGTCTCACTCTAAATCCTTCGCTTGGATTTCCCTTACCTCCAACCGGGGAAGGGCTCCGCTATTCGGCTAAGTCCCCAGCCCTTGGTTTGGATTTTTGGGCCACAAAAGGTCCAACCCAGGTATAGTTTAGGTGCAAACCTACTTGAAGTTTGGGCTCTGGTAACGAATTCCAGCTCTCTTCCCGTTGGTTTACTATTTTTTGCCCTTTTATTATAGGGCTACAGCTTGATTCAGAAGTCTAATGATGAGACCACTTGTTGTGGGTCTCCTAGTTACCTGAGTGGAATTCCTGTGAATGCCAGCTCCAGTACTTGCTTCCCAGCCATTTGTGCTCCGTTATTGATGCTTGAAAGAGAACCTTTATTTATTTCATTTGGCATCATGTTTATTTTAATTGGAAGTTTCCTCAGGGTATCTAGATTGCCACAGTGCATTTAGTCTAGTTTGTAGCATGACAAACAAGTATTTGTTGAAATTTTTGTCTTCCTTCCTCCCTCCCACCACTGCCTTTTTTTCTTTTTTTTTTTTTTGGAGACAGGATTTCTCTGTGCAGCCCTGGCTGTCCTGGAACTCACTTTGTAGACCAGGCTGTCCTCAGACTCAGAGCTCTGCCCACCTCTGCCTGCAGAGTGCTGAGATTAAAGCCTGGCTGCACAGATAGCTCTTGAGTAATAGCTGTTAAATACAGTTGGCATGGGAATTCCAGAAGCCGTTCTGCTATCTTCTTTAAGTGGTGAAGCAAGGACTCCCGACAGTGGCTGAAAGTAATAGCTGAGCATGATGTGGGGAGGCCTTGCCAGAGGATCAGGAGATTGAGGCCAGCCTGGGCTACACAAGAAGATCCTGTCTGTAAGAGAGTAGAGCAAGTGATTACACTCCTTTAATGTCAGCATTCAAGAGACAGAGGCAGAGGATGATGAATTCCTGGCCAACCTGGGCTAAATAGTGAGTTCAAGGACAGCCCGGGCCACACTTTGAGGATAACTAAGATCTCATTCGGAGCCTTCCAATTGAATGTGCTAAAGGCTGGGTAAATATTTACACAAGAATATAGAGCTTTATCACCAAGATGGCTTTAGGCCGATTGGAATTTCGAGGAAGGTTTTGTTTTTTTGTTTTTTTTTTTTTTGTGTGTCTCCGGGGACCAAACCCCTGTTAGGCAACTACTGTATCATTGTGCTACACAACAAGCACAAGAGTTAGGTCTTTGCTTAATAAAGTGAAAAAGAAAACCAAAATTATTGATGTTATTTGCTTGTAGGCAACATTCTTGGGCTTTGTCATCAAAATGCTTGTGTTCACATTTGTAAAACAGTCACAGCATCTGTCTCATAAAGTCATAAAGTTAAGACAACAGATAACAGTCACAAAGTCCAGTGTGGTACTTGCACATGTGAATACGAGTCCCTGCCTGCAGTCTTTCAGAATGGGAGAGAATAATAAAAACAGCCCCAGCTCGTCAGAGTCGTCAGGGCTGAAGAGTTGGTTCAATGGGTAAGAACAGGAGCAGCAGAACTTGAGTTTGGATGCTGGCACCCGGAGGGAAAGCCAGGAGTTGCCCTCTGTACATATAACCCCAGTGCTGCAGGAACCGAGTCAAGAGGATTCCTGGGCCCAGCCCCAGGCTCAGTGGGAGATCCCATGTCAAGGGGATGTGGTGGAGAGTGATTGAGCAAGGCTCTCCCTCTTCTGCTAGGACAAAAAGATGGGCAGAGGTTGGGGAAGAACCATAGGAACATTGCTATTTACAAATTCTACAGTAACCTATAGGACATTTTAGTGCGTTTTTGCT
The DNA here is from genome assembly GCF_011064425.1 of Rattus rattus. NCBI lineage: Eukaryota > Metazoa > Chordata > Mammalia > Rodentia > Muridae > Rattus > Rattus rattus. The sequence goes on along the minus strand of NC_046159.1, from coordinate 100,202,511 downwards.
ATGCTGGGCTGAAATTGTTGAACATGTATAGGCATTTTTATATCTGGTTCTTCACATCAGCATATGATTTTACTGCTGAATAGGTCACATGCCTTAAGTATATATGGTTTAATTAGAGTTAACTTATACGCTCACAGTCCAGTAGAATAAGTAAGGCCCTGACGGACTGTGTTCCACAGCTTGCCAAGAAATGCCTGAAGGACAGCTGGGATCTTCGCTTACTGTTGCAGCTTCTTTGCCTTTTTCCAGAGGTATTGGAGTTTTAAAGATTTTCTAAAGGTCACCTTCCTGTCTGATGGTCTTTTTAGATGTTTAAAGAGTTCCTGGGATAAGGTCTCCTGCAGCCCAGGCTGACCTTGTGCTGCTGCTGCTGATCTGTCCCCAGCCTTTCCCCTCCTAGTGCTGAGTACAGGTCTGTGCTCCAGTGCTTGCTTCTGGATAAAGCTTGCACTAGGGCACATATGTATGTCATCTCTGAAGTACACTGAGAAAGTACACAGAACAAAAATAATTTTGATTTTCTTTTTTGGGGAGGGTAAGTTAATTACCGACTACTTCAGGTTCTCAGTCGTTCATACAAAACTTCTGGGGTAGCACCCCATAACCATCACCAATTTTTCTGGTACAAAATGGTGACTCTTCATGAAATGAAACCATACACTGGCCTCTTGTCTATTCAGCTCCTTTTCCTGCTCCCCAAATTTAAAGCAAGCTAAGTGAAAAGCCATTATACAGAGGGAGCAGGAGCCTGCCAGTCTGTATTTTTGTGATGAGATGTGCTAGCTTCAGTTTTAAGGATGCTACAGAGAGTTGAGATGAGTTCTCTGAAAATGGAGTAAAAAAGCGATTTTTTGTATTGCTCTGTCTTCTAGTGTTGGCAATGGTGAACACATTCAGCCCCGGTACAGGGAGTTTCCCCAGCTTACCCAGTCCCAGGTGATCCATGGTGAGGTCTTAAGCTCACTCATGTGGTTCTGGATTCTTTGGCGATTTTGGCATGACTCGGATGCTGTGCTGGTAAGTACAGGAGAATGGTTCTAGTCCTGATTTGACAGCAGGAGAGGGGAGATTCATGGATAGCTTAGCTTGTGTTTGGAGATTTTTTTTCTGTCCAGGTATATCCCTTTACCACCATATTGTCATATAACCTAGTGAAACTTGTCACTTTTGGATCTGTTTATATGACAATGTACATTTTGGGGATCTGTGATTTGTGGTGTCCATTAGGTAGCCACATGAGGAAGGGTGGTTAAAAAGAATTCTAGGGGGCTGGAGAGATGGCTCAGTGGTTAAGAGCACTGACTGCTCTTCTAGAGGTCCTGAGTTCAAATCCCAGCAACCACATGGTGGCTCACAACATCTGTAATGGGATCTGATGTCCTCTTCTGGTGTGTCTGAAGACAGCTCAGTTTATTCACATACATAAAATAAAAACATCTTTAAAAAATTAAAAAATAATAGTTCTAGGATTGGTGAGTTACACATCTTCATTTGTGGTCAGATTTCACTTCAATGGTTTTGGGTAGTGTGTAGCCCAGGCTGCGCTCACTTTCCATATAGGTGGGACTGGCCCTTAACTCCCAATCCTCCCTCCCGTCCCTGCCTCCTAAGCACTAGGCAGCCTAGCATTCAAATGCTTGGCATCCTCTAGTCTGTCTAGAGGCCCAGAGCAACTAGATTTGGTTGACCTCAATAGAAGATAATTTGTCTTGAGAAAAGGAGTTATTGGTGATTCTGTTATTCTAGTGCTTGTCACATTTTTAGACTCTTGTTTTCTAGGAAGTTTCATCCCTAAGACTTTGAAACCTTGAGGTTGGTGGTTGAGCATGTTTAACAAGAATGAGTCCCTGGGGTCCAATCCAGCACTGAAAAAGACAAGAAAGATGGACGTTGAAACTTACGAATCTAGGACACTTTGAATTTTAGTAAATTTAGATTTGTTTTCAGGATAGATCGGGAAAAAAAATCCAATAGCTTCTTCAGTAACAAAACTCTCTTTAGCTGGCAATATGGCAGTTTGGGCTTGACAACCTGAGTTCCATCTGTGGGACCCATGTAAAGGAAAAAGAACAAAGTCCCACAAATTGATGGTCTTCTGACTCTCCAAGGTGTGCCGTGGCATGTGGCATGCATAAGGCCACATGCATGACAAGGAAATGTAAACAAAGACAGTACACAAGGTTTTATAGGTTCAGAACTGTTAGGCTGCGCTGCTCTGTCCTCTTAGCACATCTCTGTGCCCTTGCTTCTCGGGAAGGAGCTTTGGCTGCACATTTCCCTGATGTCGGAGGAGACATCAGCGTTTCACTGTAGATCAGTCATAGTAGGCAGTAGATGGTACTGCAGCAGAGAGGGCTCCAGGTCAGGATAAGGCTGCATCCACTTGAGGCTCCCAAAGCCCAGAGCAGGAGTGAAGGGCTTTTGTGAACATTTCTGTTTTGCCATGACAGTAATATTGCTGAGATGAGTATATATGAAATCTGTGGCCTCCACTTCTTATTCTCCATCATAAACATACGTATTGGCTTAGGCTGCTACCTCTAAAAGAATCCGAGCCCCTGGGTGATGTCATTGAAGTGGGTTGAGCTGGTAACCGGTTAAGGGAGGATGCCGCATGTTGTGTGTGGCAGGTGTTAGCTGCAGTAATTACATTGTTCATTCTTCTTTCAACTTTTATCTTGAAACTTCATTAGCTGCATTTGTGAGTACAGACCCTTGACTTTGTTTTCTTTTGATCCGTTGTCACCAGGGTCACTTTTCATATCCAGATCCATCGAAGTGGACAGATGAAGAACTAGGGGTCCCTCCTGACGACGAGGACTGAAAGTGTAAACTCCTCTCTGTACGAGTAGGTTTACCCTAAAGTTCTTGTTTTTTTTTTAAAGATACACACATTTTTATATGCATTGATGTTTTCCCTGCATGTTTGTCTATATGAGGGTACCAGAACCGGAGTATACACAGTTGCCACGTGGTTGCTGGGAATTGAAACCAGGTTTTCTGGAGGAGCAACGAGTGCTCTTAACTGTAACTAATGAGCCATTTCTCCAGCCTCTAAAGGCTTTAAATTCTGACTTGTTTTGCACTTTTTTTTTTCTTTTTTTAAAGATTTATTTATTTATTTTATGTACAGCATTCTGCCTGCATATGTGACTGTAGGCCAGAAGAGGGCACCTGATGTCATTACAGATGGTTGTGAGCCACCATGTGGTTGCCGGGAATTGAACTCAGGACCTCTGGAAGAGCAGTCAGTGCTCTTAATCACTGAGCCATCTCTCCTGCCCTGTTTGGCCTTAGACAAGTATATCCCAACAGCATGAAGCACAGCCACCATGTCCGTGTAGCCATTTTCACATTGGCTAGCCTATGCCCCTTTAGTCCTTCTTTTTATCATATATTAGAAACAAAGAAGTATTTTTAATATTGGGTTATAATTTTGGAATACTACACTCAATTCTGCACAAGTAGATCCCTGGGTTCAGTTGCCAGCACAAAATAAAGTGTAACTAAACAGAAAGGACCTTGTTGGTCCTTTCTTGAAACACTCGGGATGTGGAGGCAGGCGGAGCAGACAACAGTACTGCAGCCTGAGCTTAGAAGACTCTGCCAGGAGCAGCTGGGTGGCGGAGCAGCCACTGGGAGGCAGAGGCAGGCAGATTCTCTGAGGTACAGGCTAGCCTGGTCTACAGGGTGAGTTCCAGGACAGCCAGGGCTACACAAAGAAACCCTGTCTCAGAAACCAAAACAACTAAACACCAACAACAGAACAGTTCTCCTCTGGCTTCTGGAATACAGTGGTGAGTTAGAGTTGGTGGCATGTGGCTGCGAAAGGACGCCTGTTCTCACTGTTCACACGGGACGATGGGGTCCTTACTAATTTGCTGGCCTAGAAACAGTGACTTTGCTTCTCTCTCTGAAAGGCTACTCAGAGCTCAAAGATAAAAGCTTAACTGGGTAAACAAAATTATGCATTTGGATTAGTACAGGCAATAGTTCTTAAAACTTAACTACTTTTCTTTTTCTACAGGAGCAAGGTGAGACAATTCAAGAAATTACAGCCCTCATTAAAGGTGTAAATTAAAGTGGCTTGCCAAAATGAGGAACCGAGTTCTGTTTCTGATGACAAGTGTCCTTTATTTCCTATTCTCTAACTGCTTGCTGGTCCAAGTGGTTTGTGCCCTTTCAGCTGATCCTCTTGGGTCCCCTGGGATGTAGGTAGGTATTCTCTGAGGCTATCAAAGAACAGATGGTTCCTTGCTAAGCACCACACACTGCATAGTTAGGTTACGTTGTGCTTAAACATATAAGGACCATGCCTCCGCCATGTGTGCCCACAGGTGATGTGACCATTGGATGTGACCAGTCCAGCTTGATTGCTGCCCCAGAGGTTAGGGGTCAGGAGAGTCCATTGCTTTCAAGTGGCCTCTGGTAGGACTGAGAGTCACACCTGACTTAGATAAAGTTTTCTGTTTTTTTCTAAAATGTTGTTCCAAAGTCCCTTCCACTTTCTGTGGCACCAGAGCAGTTATGAGGAAGTCCTCCATCTACAGAGAAAAGTCTGCTGTCAGGTACCTAATCTCTCATCAGGTCGGTCACTTTGGCCATCGGAACAGTGCCAGGATTGGGGGTGGGATGGAGTTCACACCTATAATGTCAGCCTTATGAAGAGTGAGGCCAGGGGATGACAACCTGTCTCAAAATCACCCAGACAAAAAGATTTTTTTAGAGTACTTTAAGAAGGAATGACAGGTGGTAAGTCAGCAATCAGAATTGTGAGAGAAGTCCACTGGATGCTGTGGTAAGGCAGTGCCTTAGGGTTTCCACTGCTGTGAACAGACACCATGACCAAGGCAACTCTTATAAAGGACGACATTTAATTGGGGCTGGCTTACAGGTTCAGAGGTTCAGTCCATTATCAAGGTGGGAAGCATGGCAGTGTGCAGGCAGACATGGTGCTGGAGGAGGAGCTAAGAGATCTACATCTTGATCTGAAGGCAGCAGGAGACTGTGTGCCGTTCTGGACATAGCTTGAGCACTGGAGACCTCAGAGCCTACCCCACAGTGACACATTTCCTCTAACAAGGCCACACCTCCTAATAGTGCCACTCCTCATGGGCCATGCATTCAAACACAAGAGTCTGGGTCCAAACCTTTTCATATTACAGATGATTTAGCTGTACTGAGTAGGAAAGGTCTATAGAAGAACAAAATGACTTACCAAGGTCTAGAGGAAGATGAGGTTCTGTTTGAGAGACAGTCTGAGGTGGCTGTGGACAAGGAAGGAAAGAGTGGGACCAGGTGGTAATTGTAAGCTTCGGTCAGTCATTATGTATCCCCAACCAACTTGTGGCAGGCTTCATACTGTAATACGACAGGTTTTCCTATAACACAGATAACTACTTCCTTTTCTTCGGTTACCACAGAGACCACAGTAGCAGTAGAAGCTGAAGTAAGTGGACAGCTGCCTTTCTCACTGGCAGAGTCCTAGCTATAGCACTAGGGACATGTCCATGGGGCTGTGTTCCCATCTGTGTGAGTGCAGGCAAACTCAACCAGTCCAGTAGAGGGGTTCTCACTCACGGCAGTAGAGCCACTTAAAGTCACAACAGTGAGTTCAAGCAGGATAATCCCGGTAGTTCTTTACCTTAAAGGCAAAAAACAGGAGAGTTATGGGAAGATGGGGTGGAAATTTGCCAAGCTCTTCCTGTTAGTAGAAAAAAACCAAAACCAAACAACAAAACATGGCCAGTGGCTGCATTCCAAACTGCTTTACCTACCTACTTGTGAGTCTCCATGTACAACCTGAGAGATAAAGCACTTCAAGCTCTGGGGGTGTTACCAGGTGTGACCCTAAGTCTGTTTTACTTGCTCTTAGTGTGGGGAAGTACTCAACTTTAATCTTGTGCCTTAATTTATTCCTCATTTGTAAAGCAGCTTAGACTATGCCCAGCAGGAAGGGAATATGCTCTAAACCAGTGGTTCTCAACTTTCCTAGTGCTGCAGCCCTTTAATAGGATTATTCATGTGGTGACCCTCAGCCACAGAATTTTTTCACTGCCACTTCATAACTGTAGTTTTGCTACTGTTGATTTGTAATGCAAATATCTGTATTTTCCTGATGTTTTTGATGACCCCTAAAAAGGGGTTGTCCGACCCCTCAAAGGTCGAGAACCCATATAGGTCAAGGACCACTAATCTAAATAAAAGCAACGGTTTACTTTTGTGACGAATATTTTTAGAATATTTCATCTAACATTTCTGACCACCCTGGGATCGTGGTGTGACTTTTGCAGGAACAGGATGGCTCTGTTTCCCACTACTACCTTGCCATCTGCAGGATACAAGTGTGTACTGTCAGGGAACCATGAGCAGCCCAAGCTGCTGTGAGGACCTAAGGAGCCTCCACTTGCTGTCATTTTCTCTGACTTACCTGATTGATAAAGACAGCAAGTGCAAGTGCAGCACTGTCTGGCAAAAATCCTCTTCTGGGAAGTCAACACTCTAGGTTTCATTACAAACCAATTGTGTATAGATGGGTTCTGACTGCTTAGGTAAGGCACAGCCTTCAGTTTCCTGGGATGAAGGTTCTCTTTCTAATGACTCTCAGCTAGTATTGTGAGTTTGGGAGATATTCAATCCAGGCAGTAAGATACACTGATCACAGCCCTTTAGAAGAGCTGGCATGATAGAGATCTTTGTGAAGGCATTTTGAAAGGTAAATAAAACATCCGCTTTTTACTGGACACTTATTTACATTTCAAATGTTATCCCCTTTCTCCTCTGCAAACCCCCTATCCCATCCCCCATGCCCCTGCTTCTATGAGGGTGCTCCCATACCCACCCACCCATTCCCACCTCACCGCCCTGGCATTCCCCTACACTGGGGCATCGAGCCTTCACAGGACCAAGGATTTCTCCTCCCACTGATGTCAGATAAGGTCATCCTCTGCTATATATGCAGCTGGAGCCATGCAAACCATTCATATTCTGGAGATGAGTTGTATGGAAAACTTCCACGTATGATACATAGAAAAATAACTTTTGTAATTAGACATGGTCATTTAGGAAGCCAGTTTGTAAATACAGAATAGGTTTTTTTCAGCTGAGGAAACTGTAGTTCAGAAATGCTAAGTCTTGACAGCATGTGTAGGTTGGAGAGGCACACACAATGGAAAGGTCAGAAGTGGATCCCTCAGGCCGTGCCCTCCTGCCAAATACCCTTCGCACTGTTCTTGGGGTTCCCAGGGATGGCGCTTTATTTATTTTTAAAAAGATTTATTTATTTAACGTATATGCACTGTCACTATCTTCGGACACACCAAAAGAGGGCATCAGATCTCATTACAGATGGCTATGAGCCACCATGTGGTTGCTGGGAATTGAACTCAGGACCTCTGGAAGATCAGTCAGTGCTCTTAACCGCTGAGCCATCTCTCCAGCCCCCAGGGATGGCGCTTTAAAGCTATCTTTTTTTCTGGAAACTGTCTACTAGGTTGATGTATTTTATCCGAAGTTATTTCAAGTGTTTTTCAAAATAAAAGATTCTGAAATTAAATGCATAAAGTCGATGGGTTAACCAGCACCGAGTGAGCACAGTTGTTCACTTTCAGATGTGTTTGTGGACAAAAATCTGTTACTATAGAAAGGCTGTGATTGCAAGCTGGGTCACAAGGGGAAAAGAGTTCTGAGATCATTTCTACACATCCACCTGCTTTAAAATTTTAAATTAGACCTTCAACTGTGTGTTTACACAGAGAACAGTTACTTTAAACCAAACATGCAGGTCACAACACTGTTAAATGTTTGAGGGTCTTTCTTCACCAAAACTGGATGAAAAGTCTACTCCAAGCTGGCTTTACTTTACCATGCAGGAATCTGGCCAACTTTAACTCCACCCATCAAGGAGCCATCAGCATTGTGAAACCATGTGTGCATTTTAGCCTGGAAATGACTGGCAGCAGCCGGTGCCTTCTATTATTGGATGGCAATGCTAGAAAAATAATCTTAAGGTTTCTCCATGCAGTCAATCTTTATTATAGCAGTATTCGCATATTCACATCAATTACATAGCACTTTTTTGGGGGCCTTTTTTTTTTTTATAATACAGAGTTTTTAAATAACTTTACACAGAAATAAATTTCTTCAATTTGATTTTCAGCTATCTTTTTTTATTTAATTCTCCATGCTTTCTATCCAAACTGAACAATATTTTCCATTATACAAATTTACATGAGAAAAACTCCAGAGTACAAATGAAGGGACCTGAGCAGGTAAGAACTAATGAATTAGGAAGTAGGAATAGGGAAGAAAAAAATTCAAGCAAACATTGAGGAATAAGGGATAAGAGACATCATCCATTTGATTGAAAATAAATGTCTTTTTCTTATGAATTGAAAAATAAGCTTTAAAAATAGTTACTCCATTATAATTTTTGCAAAGCAGGTATAGAGAGGTCTGTGGATAATGAAAAAGTCCCCATCTTTTCACTGGGCACACCCCAGACTCCATGAGAACCTTTTCAATGCTTGAGTGGAACTGAAGTGACATAAACCCAACCTTTGGCAGTTATAGACAAGAGGAATGTATGAGTTGCCATGGGTTCCGGTGGTGAAACAGGAGCCATAGTAATTCACTGCAGTTCAAACATGAAGCATTTCCTCCCCTCTCCCTCACTGGAGACTTGCCCTCAGACCTTTTAGGGTGAGGCTTGGTAGATGCTCAGAGTTCTCTTTTTCCCTGGTCTAAAGCCCAAGACTGGTCTATTTACTAGAACTGAGGAGACATGATGAATGGTGAAGTCCATCCCCTGATGAGTTAGTTGTGTGACTGACTATCTTAGGAGAGACAAGCGCTGTAGAAGCAAAGGGTCAGAAGGACACCCAACAATGGGAACACCATAAATTCTGGTACCAGGACACAATCCATTACATAAGGTGACAGTGAAAGCCAAGCCAAAGTTGTGGAATGGCCAAGGAGATGACCCAGTGAAAAGTGTTTTCAAATAAAGCGAGGAAGAGTACAGCGCGCGCGCGCGCACGCGCACACGCACACACACACACACACACACCTGGTATGTAAACTAATACAAAATGAAGATAAATAAGAAATCAAGGCTAGCCACTTAGACTGGAAGTTAACTAAGAAGGCATATGCTCACAAAGCTGGTCCTAGTCAGCAACGGAACACACATAAACGCATTAGAAAGGAATGGTTTAAAAAGTTCACAGCTTAGAATAAGCACATTATTGCACTCTTGCATTGTATTCCGGTGATTACAGCTCATCTTCCTCCTTCAGTTTTCTCTGAGGCCCTAGATTTAAGTGTCACCCTGCCTTATTTTGGTCCATTTTCTTCCATTTGTGCCCAGTCTGTGAGCTTTGTCTGCTTAAGCTAGCTTGCAGTTTCTTCATGTAACTCACAGCCCAGCCAAACACACATGGGTTCAACAGTCTTAAAATAACAGTGATTTCCAAGGCAACAATAGAACTATGTAACTCACTCACAACCCCCATTCCAGCTCTGTAAACACAGCCTTCATGTCTGTATCCCCTGTGTACACTGGAGATGGGAACCAGCAATTGTGGGTGCTGGATAATGTACTCAGCCTGCCAGGAAAAGCAAATGATTTGCACAAAATGTTTTTTGATACTAACAAGAATAAATATATTTCAGTTCTGTTTTCAAAGAGCACTTCAATCTACAGAATTCTTTACAAAAAATGCACCACAAAAAAAAAAAAACAAACAAAAAAAACCAACAACACACTGGCTGTTGTCCTCATGCACAACTGGTTATATAGCTGCAGTTAGTCAAACCAGGTAAATAAAGTAAACGGTTTAGTGATACTGAGTAATTCATAAAAAGGACAGTTGGAATGGTGGAGACTGAAACAAAGGACCCACACTTCTCACTTTACTAAGGTGTTAATGTTTGTGTATTTACGATTGTGTGTGTATGTTTTAACTGTTAACATTTTATACTGGGAAATGTGGCTTAGTGGTAGAACCTTTGTCTAGTGCATACAAGGCCCTTGGTGCAAGCCCAGTGAAAAGAAAAAAAATTAGGACGTCAGATTCTATCTCAAAAGTACCTTATAGGAACTGTTAATTTTTCCTTTCAAATGACAAAAGTTAGGACTAAGTTTCCATTTAAATGTTTCTGTCAAAATGGAAGTAAAAATAAGTTATCTGAAACTATTAAAGTTATTGTCCCATGAACTGATCCACCACACAAATATGCTGGCCCTTTCCCTGCTTCTGGCATCAGTAATTCACCTTGGTGTCTGAGGGAAACAGCTGAAGGACAACTGGGGAAAGCACACGGAGTTCCTTGGGGATGGTGAGGACAGAGACGCAAGTGCCATAGCATGGAGTGTCCAGCGGCCACACACTGCCAGGTCTCTCACATTCCAACGTCCCTGTATGAAGACACTTCAGGGACACCCCTGCCTTCCATCATGCACCAGAGCAGTCAACAGCACTAGCCAACTCCATTTGCAAACAGGACTTGGGAGGCAAGTTCACACTTGACGCTCTGAAAGCTCAGTGTCTAGGTTGGCAGCATTTCTCTGAAAACAGATCAGATCCACACTTGTCTTTTTCTCATTGAGTTAGTACACGGTTGCTGCCCAGCACACACTATTTCAAAACTAAACTACAGCAGCATCTTAAAAGGTCAAACATTTTGTATAAAAGTTCCATGCTTTGAAGAGCCTATGGGAGTAGAAAAAGTTTCTCTAGAAATGTCACTTAACTGTATTTTCAGTCTAGTTGCTCTATGTGGTAAATATTTCTGGCTATACTAGGGGTTATGTGCTTTAAAAAATATTTCACTGAAAATTTACCATTTTCTTATTTTTTAAATGTGAATTGGCTATAAATTCTTTAGTGCATTTATCTTCCCAGTCTAAATTGCACTCTAAAAAATATTATCACAGCTGAGTTAAACCAGACTGGCCATTCTCTTCACAAATCACTGATTTCTGCTAAAATGTTAGCTTTTTTATTGCATCATGAAGGCACAGTAAGAACATTTGGCAAATTGTCACGATATTTTTCTAGAGCCTCCTTACACTGCTTCACTCCTGTAAGCTTCCTGCTGTCTCTACTCAGAGTGAGCTCCCCATGTGTACTCAGTGAGCTCCCCATCTGTACTCAGTGAGCTCCCCATGTCTACTCATGAGCTCTCCGTCTCTGGCTGTGGTTTTAGAAACAGCTTATTGGTTGACATCTGCTGGCCAAGGTGCTGATATATTAATACTAACAGTGCCAACATGGAAAAGAAGAGAATCTTAGGAACAAAGGGTATTCTTCTACCCTCTTAGCTGGGCAGTCTCTGGCACCAATTCCAACAACAGATACTAACAGTATCACTGCTTAAATGTATAATGCCCTTTAGGACAAAAACGAGTGCTCAACGACAAGTACACATAAAAGTTAAAATTGTAAATCACCTTCATGTTCTAGAGCTCCTGACTTTTCATACTCTAAGATAAATAACTATTCATTACCTCATTCTGAGGAGGTAGTTTTTTTGAAGAGGTCACCTGAACCCTGAACTGTGTTTCCAACTAAAGCTAGACGCTGAGGTTTGCAAAAGGCTGGAGGTGGGTGTGCAGAGGGACAGGTGAGATCTGCAGAGGGATGAACAGCAGCTCTGACAGTGCCTGACAAGCACAAGACATCACGTGATAAAAGGGGCGGGGCTGCACCAAGACAGGAAGTCTCTACAAGGTTTCTGGTTGACAGTGCTGAAGTCTTAAACCACATCTTTACAGAATGCTTTCTTCCATACCATCATCAATCTAGCACACAGTCTGTATTCCACTGTCTTTAGCATGTTTCCTCATGCCTTCCCCAACCTCAACTGTAGAAACGGGCTGTTCAGGAGCCAGAATCTGACAAGTTACAGAGAATCTTCGTTGAAGATGCACTTAAGTACAGATGCTATCACACTGGATATTCTATTTGCAAATTCCTTCTATAAACTACATTTTGAGGTTAATAATATCTCAGTAGTAGAGTTTGGGTCCTGTAGCTGAATAGTGAAAAAGTCCATCAGGAATACTATTTATTTAAATAAAAACAGTTCTATATAGTTATACTCAAACCTTTCAAAGACTTCACTCTAAACAAAACAGATCTCAGGAGGCACTGCAGGCATTCAAGGCCTGGCAGCTGTAGCCTTCCAGGAGTGAAGCAGCCACATTCTGTCTATACAGTCACCCATAAAGTGCTCTGCACAAACAAGGACCAAGACTTCCTTGTATTTTCTTAGGAGCTCAATAAGATTATCTGCAGTCTAAAACCAAAACCAATAAAACCCACAAAAGAAACCCTTTTTATGTTGTTTGTAAACGATAAGAAATAAACTATTTGATAGGAAATAAGGTTTAAATATTAATTTCTATCTTTTATAGTCTCTATTTAAAAAAAAAACCAAAGCAACCCTCTCCATACCCTGAGCCTGGTTTCTGGGCACAGCTTCCTTTAGTATCAACTCTGCTTTCCCTTTTCAAGCGAGACGCCACCCTCTACTGAAATGAGAGGAAGGAGCAAGTCTGTCCCTTTACATTTCGTCTGGACCACTCACATGCTAAGTTCCCTCTCTAAGTGCTGGCCCCGTTCTCCAGCACCGAGGTGGCCTCTGCCACGGCAACCCTTGAAGGCTCTCACTCCTCAGCAAGACCTAAATGTGTATCTGTGCCAAACCTAGCTCTTTCTACCTGATCCTGGGTAAGGGGAGCCAAGCCATGTCCAAAAGCATTTGGAAGGTAACGACGCCTTTCTGTGTGGCACATCACATGGAGAGGCTATTTTCATAACAAGCACAATATCTTCTCAGCTTTGAAAAAATCTAAGACTTTTTTCTATTTATGTAAGACTTAAAAACACACTGTTGTTAACTGATTAATAACTTCAGAACACTTTCTAATTTACTGGGAATATATAAAACTTTCAGTAGGTCTTCTTTTGATGACATTTTAGTTTTTACTTTTTATTATCAATTAATTAATTTTGTTTTTTTTCGAGATAGTGTTTTTGTTTGTGTGTAGTCTTGTCCTGGAACTACGCTGCAGACCAGGTGGGCCTTGTACTCAGAGATCCACCTGCTTCTGCCTCCTGAGTTGCTTGGAGTAAAGGCGCACACCACTATCACCACCGTCTGGCAATGAGTTTAGCAAAATTCATCTAACTGCTGTGAGTACGCTTAAACACATAGTGGTATCAATTATAATTTGAAATTTAAAAATAACTCAAAATTCCATTTTATTTTAGATTCGAAAGTATATGTGTGTGTGTGTTGAAGTTCTTGGTTTGAAGTTGCTAAGTACATATCCTTTAATTTGCATCTTTAAATCCTGGAGATTCAAGCTTCCTGGATAGGAGAGGTGCTGGCCATTAACACATGCAGTTATTTTCTTTACAACTACAGTGACTTTCTATCGCCTTGAGTAAAGGCTATGGGAAGCTGTGGCTAGGCTGTACTTCTAATCTGTGCAAAGACTTAGCGATCTATAAGAACAACTGGTGACAGGCCTCACGCTTTCCTACAACCCCAATGTCCCTAATAGTTCTATTTCTACCTAGGGAACTCAGCTACTAAATTACCCAACCTTTTGAAGACCAGGCTTGGGGAAAAAAGGAAGAAGAAGAATGAATGGAGACACCACCACTTTTATTTTAGGTTGCATATTATAGATAAAAGACTAGAAAGAGGATGGAGGATGTAGTGTAGGAGTGAAGTTGGAAGAAACAATGGGAATGTTAGCAAAGATGTTAGTGTGGATCCAGCAAGTACCATTTATTTAAAAAGTATAAATAATTGTCATTATGCTAAGATTTCCCATAATTTTAGGTAGAGAAAAGGATAATAACCATTTTTTAAAAGTTGTTTACAATTAACAAAAATATAATTTTCAGGGTATATAGTCTTTTGGGAAGTATTCATTTATTCCAATTAAACCTGAAAATTATTTTCTTCGTTTAAATAAAAATAGAAGAAACTCAGAAATTAAGACCTGTACCTTACATTTAAATTACACAAATGTCTCACATTCAAAACTGTCAGTAAGCAGTTTTGTAGGCTTTTAATTAGGTGCTGTCCACGGTGTTTTATGTCCCGGACAAAGGAGCCACGGTAAGTATTTGGTGACTGGAAGAGCTGAGAGGAAGCTATGGACTGTATTTTCCTGAGAATTTGCTACATTGTGGAGGAAACAATCCCCCAACCCTCTGCTCAATTGCTGGACCCAATGAGAAAAGAAGGCAATGTGTGCCAGCACTGCCCAGCCCGAGTGGTTAGGCGGAGCCCAGTGCGCAAGGCAACCCGAGGTGAGAGAGCTGGAGGTGAGGAAGAAGATGCAGCATCCCCTTTTCTCTGCCCCCAAGGCAGTCTCTCCTCAACTCTCACCCACCACTTAAATTTAAAGAGCTTCACTGTGATAGCATTGGTTGAGGACTGGACAGGTGCTACACAAAGGGTATGCTGCATTTACTCCATCCCTCGGAAATTAACGGTGGTGGATAGGGAAAGTGCTCCACGACATAATCCCACAACAGGCAAGAACGATGCTTGGTGATTGAAATCGCCCCATCAGATGACCAGCCACAAATGGATCTGGTGGTTAGAAGGGCAAAGTTGACTGGCAGACTTTCCATAGCAATTTTCCCAAGCTGCAGCAGCAAATTCTTTCCATCATGCCTGACCACCAAAAGGGCAGAATTCGGGGTCTCTCCTCTTTCTTCTTGGGAATGGGCAGAGTTGTATGCACGTGATATTTGTGTTGAAGAAGAAACACGGGCAGCAGAGAATTCTGGTTCCTAAAACATTCTTCCCTCTTTTGTTGAATAGGAAATTCCATTCTGTTCCACACGAGCTTATGCATTGAAAATTTTGTATCTTTAAAAAAAAATTTGAGGAACAGAACTGTGTTTTGATGTTAACAAATTGTATGAACACAAGACTTAAGAAATAAAGAGTAGATGCTGCCATGATGGAGTGGCTACTTGAAGGCTGCAAATTCTCCTGTAGAGGGAGGACAAGAGCTGATTTTAAAAAGTTATCTCGAAAGAACTTCAAGACAGAAAAGCCTTATTTGGATCTTACTGGAAAGGTGGTCAGTTAAATCTATCACAAACCTTGTAACATAAGTCGCTGGTTTAACCCTCACGCCCTAGAATCCACAAAAGAACAGTTCAGCTGTACCAAGAAAACAACAAGCTCCAGGGACTGTCACAGGTAGGGGTCAGGCTGCAGGTCAAGTCACAAACTCACAGCCTTGCAGGCCTCACACAGTGACCTTCCTACTTTGCCACTTCAGTACTGGGATCATAGGAGTGTGTTACCTTGCCTGGCACTAAATAATTTTGCTGTTTGTTTTGTTTTTTTAAGATAGGGTTCTCTTGTGTGGTACTGGATGTTTTGAAACTAGCTCTGTAGACAAGGCTGACCTCAATTTACAGAGATCCGCCTGCTTGTGTCTCTGAGTGCTAGCTAGGATAAAAGATGTCCCATCCCTCACCCCGAGTCATGTTGCTAGTCCCAGCTACTTGTCTTTGTAAGTGCTGTCACGGACTTTTTTATTTTAAAGAATATCTTGCTATATAGATGACCTCAGATTCATCAACTTCTGCCTTAGAGTCCTGGATATTATTACCATTGATTTTCTATTATCTAGGAATAACCTCTCCGGTGTTTAATTTCTGTCAGATTTGGACTGGTTGCTAGGGAATGTTGGCATGTCTCATATATAGCAGATTGCTAACGACTGGTGGACTGAATCCTAAGCTTTGTATGCTGACAGATCAGCAAGATGGTCTTGACCTTGCCACCTTCTTTCTCTTCCTCATGCTGGGACTACCAAAGTCTCAGCTCTCTAATCAGGTTTTACTAATTAAATTTTGCTTTCCTAACCTGAATACAACTAACTGGGCTACAAAGAGTCATACTATTTCTATAAAGGATTCTTTTTAATGATTAACTAATAAAAGGCACTGTTGAGCCAAAAGACCACAGAAGGCAGTGAGGCATAGTGGTTCCCACTTGTAATCCCAGCACTTGGCAGGTAATGGTAGGAAAACCTGAAGTTCCAGACCAGCCTGGGTTGATTAAAAAAAAAAATAGCACCACTTAACAAAAATATACAGAAAGGGAAAGTAATTTAATTCTAGTGCTTCCAATTTCTTTGTATCTCTGTTACCTACAAATTTTACCTCCCATATTTTAATATACTTCCATTTTGGTCACTTTCCCAGTGAGCCAAATGGGAAGGGGAAATGAATTACTATGCACTCTATGAGTAATGCTTGGGAGCCTATGGGACAGCACATGAGTTTCTGAGCAGCTTGAGAGAGCCTAGAAATGCCAATGCTGGTGAGCTAATACAGGAGAAAAGGAGAAAGACAGGAAGGGAGGGGAAGGATGAAGTGTGAGAGGGTCATGAAGACTACCAGTAGGGATGAAGGGTAGCAGCGGTGAGCAGAAAAACAAGGACAAGGACAGGAACACACTAGTAAGACAGGTATGCTGGGAGTTAGAGAAGGAGCTCCACTAAAAAACATTGCTCCATGTTCTGTATTTCATACGCTTAAAATGTTCGAGTACTCTATGGACCAAGTAAATGTTGTAAAAACTTCATTAGGTACATATACCACCACCCACCAATAAACTCATCTTAATGGCACCAAAGATTTAGAAATCCTGAGTTTTGATGGTTTCTAATATATTACATTGTGTTATCTCTTTTCCCTCATTTCCTTTCCCATGCCAGTGATCAAATACTATGCAAACACTCGCACATTGTATAAAGTCATCTACCACTAAGCTGTATTCCCTAGTCCGAAGTTTTCTGAGACAGGGTCTTTATGTAGCCCAGTCAGACCCTGAACTTATCACCCCAATTGCACTGTGCTGGTGTTTTTTGTTTGTTTTGTTTTTGTTTACTATGAGAAAGGTTCTCTTATATTTAGAATCATGAATCAGTATATAAGATTACAATGGCATTCGTAACTTACCCAAATTAGGGACAAAAGGTAAGTCATAATAACTAACATGCAGTTTTCTTATGTGAAATCTAGCAGTACAGGTAGAGCGAATATTTCATAAGTTTATCTATGGTACTTACAAACTCAATTACCATTAAAGTTTTCCCGATTTTCTGCTCTATTGTTTTCAAAGGAGGATAGCATGTATGCAATATGACCTGTCTGCTGAGTGATGCTTGCTGTGGGTTGTACTAAGCATTATCATAAGCCTAAACTAAATAAATATCAACAGGCTTTGTCTTTAGGTGACTATGAAGTAGAGATGGCAGCATTTTTTTTAAAGACCACATGATTTCACTTTTCTGCTTTTAGATTTTTTCCAAGTCACAGGAAAATTATACTCCATCACAGTTACACACTCATTTTTTATACATAAAAAATGTAAACATTAGAGGTACATGAAACTGTGGAATGCAAGAAGAGAGTATCAGTTATTCACCATGGATGGGATCTTCCTGGACAGAGACTATCAGGGAGAAAGTTTATGAGACACAAGGCTAAGTGACTGCTGGCTGCCGTAAGTACACCAAAAAGGTAAGGCTAACCTAATACAATCACTTAAAACCCATTACGTGCTTGTTTGGCAACCAATTATCTAAAGAAGCAAAACAAAAACAAAAAGTAAACACCCTAAAGATCCTTGCAATTTTGTAAAGTTTTCTTTTGGGGAAGGAAGTAAGAATAAAGGGCAGGGTATCTGCAAAAGAAATTCGACTTTTACACATGTACGGCATCTTTAACATAACTGTCACCTAAGAGGAGTCTTAACTTGTACTTCTCTATTAAAATCCAACGTTAAGTCATTTACCCAAGTCAAATGTGCCACTGTGATATTTTTGGCACTCACATCCACAATTTATTAAAAGAAATGATCTATTGCTTCAAGGAAATAAAGGACTTCCACACACTCTAAACCATAGTTAAAAAAAAAAAACAATGCCTATAGGAAATTAAGTATAAAGGCCAAGCCCGGGATTCTGTGGTTCTATTATCTGTCAGTTCACAGAGCGGACAGACAGAGGCTAGCCTACTGTGGACTTCCCACCTGTACACATGCAGAGGGAAGGGAAGCTTCCCTTCCTCTGGAGTCCCTGTGACGAGTGACCATTCATAACGAGAACTGCAAGAGCAAACTGAGGGAGACCTTGAGCTCAATGATGGGAACACTCAGAATAGGAAGTAAGACCTCTGGAAGGGGCACTGAAAATGTTTATCAGTGTTTGTGCATTTTTATGCATTGATGTTGAAAATTCAGTGTTCAGTATAATTTTAAGATTTGGAAAACAATTTCTAAGTTTTTAAGCATAAACACTCTTTGGCTCACCTATAACTATCAGAGTACCCTATCTAATTTAAATGTAAGGATAACTGTTCATTTGCTTTTGTTGCTACCTTACTCTAATGTCTGACTCATTCAGTTTGTTTCAGTGGACTGGGAACCCACCATATCCCCCTGCTTGGATGGGTGTTTTTGGAGAAGCACAAGCATACAGACTAAAATCTTCTGTTTGGAAACCAGCCCGATTCAAGGAGGGTTCTGATGCACTGCGGTGAATTTTTGGCAATGAGCGGGCCAGCAGCTCAATAGAGGCGAGAATCTGTAAGAAAGAAGAAAGGGGTGGGGGAGGGGACAAAAGAGAAAACAAGAAAAAACAGAGTGCAGAATAAAAATCTGGGTAGTATAAAGTCTTAAGAGCTCATCATCTTAGAATGAGATTTTACTTGAGCATTGTTTTCAGCTTGACTAATGAACAAAGAGAAACTGTGTATTTCTCCATCAGCACACAAGTAAAAAATGCTAACTAGCACAGTAACAAGGTTTTAGATCCGTGCACAGCTGACTGAGTAAGTCACTCACAGTTACTGTTTGCTTCTATTTCAGATCATTTGCTAGCCTCAAAATGAATGGTCAGTAAACATTTAAAACTAATTACAACCCCCAAACTCTGGCTCTAGGGGATCTAATATCCTCCTGTTTCCTTCCCAGGTACTTCAACTCACCCACACACACACAAATTGTTTTAAAGACTATGTTAGGTGTTGTAGCAGACACCTTTAATCCCAGCACTCACTGAGGCAGAGGCAGGAGGATATCTGTGAATTTCAGGCCAACCCAGTCTACAAACTGAGTCCCAGGTCAGTTGAAGTAAGACCCTTTATATAGTGCATATAGTATGAATATAATAAAAAACAATAAAATTAATAACATATTAGTATATAATAAAACAATATATAGATATAATTAAAATTTTAATAAATACATAAAAAGTTTAAAAATCTAGCATAAACAGAAAACTTATGTTTATTTTACCATCAAGAATAACACCTGGTCAAAACTGTAAGTAGAAAAGTAAACCATCAGAGGCAACACAGTCTAAGGTTCTAAAGCACCGTGAGTACAAGTGTGTTAACTGTGTAAAAACAATAGGAAAAAATCAGTATCAACTGTTCAGCTTTTCATTGTTTATAAACTCATAATGTTATTTTCAACTTATGTGAAAGGATTCTAAGATCAAAAAGTTTGAGAACTATGGCTGGAGAGATGGTTCAGTTCCCAGAACCCACAACAGGGCTCCCAGGTCTTTCACCTAGCCTTCAGGGCACCAGGCACACAAATGATACACACATACATGCAAGCAAAACACCCATACGCAAAATAAAATAAAATAATTTTAAGAGTTTGAGAACTGCAGGAAAAACGCAAGGTCTTGCTAAAGAGCTTGTATTGGGATCCCAAAGTTCTTTCAGCTTTCATAAAGTCACTGCCTTGTTTGCTCATCCGGATCTGCAGAGTCCCAACTCAAAATCCAAACTGTATCTATCCCTCTACTCCCCTGCATCACACTACGAAGCTGCAAGTACAGATTATGCAGTGAGTAACTTTGGGGTGTCAGGATGTCTTTCTTACTTGGGGAAAGAGTGGTCTCTCGTCTCTTTTCTTTTTGAGGCACTCTGCCATTAATCTCTTCATGGCTTTTGGACAGTTACTCCGTACCTTACTGAGATCTGGAGATAGGTATCCTCGTCCCACCATAAAAATTATCTGAAGGGAAACAGGCAAGTCATACATTCTTATTAATAACTAATAAACAATGCAAACTTAACCAACTATACATTTATGGCATTTGTACTTTCCTATATGTACATTAGACTCTGAAACACTCAATACAAATGTTAATGCCTGGCCTCCTAATCCATCACAAACTGTTGGCAACCCATATCAACAAGATGCGAGTTTATTTGTGGCTCCAGGCCTATAGCAAACCCTTCTAGTGAATGAATCCACTTTTTTTTTTTTTTTTTAGGGGCTGGGGACCCAACCCAGGACGTTGTGCTTCCTAGGCAAGCGCTCTACCACTGAGCCAAATCCCCAACCCCATGAATCCACTTCTTATATCACTCCTTATCTAGTGGTATCCCACTGACAGTGCTCAGAGACATTGGTGAGATGAAATAGTGCTTATTTCCTTTACAAAAGATGACTGAATACTATTTGTTGTTGGGCGCCTTGGCTGGTAAGTCCTTTATGCGTGTGTAAAGGGAACAAAACAGTTAAGCACATTATAGTTGTCACTTGGCAGCTGCAGTTAGGCACTACTGTCCTAGAAAGTCATTTACCTACACCACCAGAAGCAGAGCGTCCTCCAGGAGAAAGGAGGTCAAGAGAGATGAAGCTAAAAATCGCCTGTCTTGTAAAAAGGCTGGTCTTCATTAGAGCTTTTCTAATTTCTTCAACTCTTAAATATTTGGCTCCTTGGAGGGTGGGCAGAGCTAGGTTAAGAATATTGTGTCTGAGGGAAGAGGGGGCCGAAGAGAAAGGACTTTGAGAGGGGCAGATTAGAGGGTAGCATGAACAAAGTGAACTCCATTGTAGACAGAGCTGACGAATTTTAGAAGTGGTCATATCTGAAAGTTATTTCCTGTTTGATGACAAAATTTCATTGATGAACCAGTAGTAAAGCTTTACTTCAATGTTGTCTCTGCGATCCAAGTTAAAGAGAACCCTGAAATACACTGGAGCAGTAGGAGATAAGTAATAACTGAGGACACGTAACTACTGCTGAGGCCTTCATCTAGAGGAAGAGACTGGCCTGCCATCACACAGGACAGCAGTTCAGATAGCTTATATTCCTAGAAAAGGCACGGGAGATTTAAAAAAAATAAAAAGTCTGCAGGGCTGAAAACCTTGGGCTTTTGGACTATATATATTATCTATTTTGGTATTAGAAACAATTCTCTGAGGTGTAGGGATTGATCCCCTGTTTCAGATTAGGTATTCAGTGCTCAAAAACCAAAAACCAAGGGACTTGTCCAAAATAATACGGCTAAGAAAGTGACAACAAAGAACTGGGAGACCATGCAGGTGCAAACCCTGCTCTGCCTGCAATGACTTCCCGTGCTCTGTCCAGCTAATCCGGAGTATGGAGAGAGCAAGGCCTAACTAAACTCCCCTTGTTTATCATATCATCCTTTTTCTAGAGTTCCACATCTTTTAAAAATGATAATAATGTTCTCTTCACCAACAGCTGTAATGACCATATCTACTCCTTTATTTGATTATTAACATTTTTGAATATGTCTCATCCACATCCTCTAATGAGACAAGCGGTCCTTGGAAAACAGGGCTGTCTAGCATTTATGTACTTTTTTTTTTTTTTTTTAAACAGAGCTGGGGACTGAACCCAGGGCCCTGCGCTTGCTAGGCAAGCGCTCTACCACTGAGCTAAATCCCCAACCCGTACTTTTTCTTTTGACTTGAATCTTAAAACTAATTTGCCAGAGAACCACTTAGGTGTATATGTCAAGAGTTTTCCCTGTTGTACCTAACCACTATTTTAAAAAAGGCCTTTACACTTTACCAATATGGACTCTAGTACATATCATTTTAGGTTACAAAGATTACGGGACATCAAGAAGACCTTCCCAAAAATGAGTGTCTAAGTAGGCCTTAATGAACTACAACAAATTCCTTTCAAAATTTCTTGGTTTCCAATTCCTCACTTTCAACAGTTAATTTTCAGCTGACCATTAAAACACTTTTTAATGACAAATTACAATTTTTAGTATGTCATAGAAATGAATTCAAGTAACTGAGAGACATGGTCTGCTGTAAAGAGATAGTCTTGTCATCGTTCTAAGCCCTGTGACTTTTACAACTAGAAGTTCTTTAATCCAAACTCCTGTTTTCATAAAAAACAAACCTTGGGGTTGGGGATTTGGCTCAGTGGTAGAGCGCTTACCTAGGAAGCGCAAGGTCCTGGGTTCGGTCCCCAGCCCCGGGGGGGGGGGGGAATGCTAACAAACCTTGCAGTAAGATGACCTGTTGATACAGATATTGAGTCCAAGGCCTGCCATTGTATCAGAGTCTTGCTTTGAGTTTACATGCAAAACACACCCTCCAAACCATGGAAGGGAGAGTACAGACGGATGGTATCAACACTGCACAGTAAAAAAGGTAGTTGTTCTAACTTTCCATATAAAAGAAGAAAATTCATGGATTCCCAGAAGTCTAATCTGACAGTCCTCTGAAGGAACAGTTTGAAGAATTTAGGGTACACAGGACAATCAAGTAGAATTGAGTGGAAGAATTTAAATTTTTCCCTCCCTCCCTCCCTCCCTCCTGCCTTCACTAAACACAAACTTGGCTTTAGACTGGAAAATTCTAGGAACTTCAACTATACTACCAGGAAAAATTAAATGATGAAGGCTTCATCCTTCTGCTGGTCACTCACTTCTCTCAGAGAAAACAAGCCTTTCTGTTACTTTCATTTATTATACTCTCATGGAGACAAAGCACCTCAAATGCCAGTAAGTAGCCAAATTCAGCACTCTAGTATGCTTCAGATTTCTCGCCCTAAACAAAAGCTAATTCATAGTGAACCATGATCTTACTACAAGGCCTTAAACCTTAGACTGGTAAGATAGCTCACTGGGCAAAGGCATCTGTCATCGAACCTGACGATCTGAATTTGATTCTAGGGACTCACATGGAAAGAGAGCTGACTCCTGAAAATTGTCCTCTGATCTTTATGTGTCACTCAATCACAACAACAAATAAATAAAAGTGAAAACAAAATGATCCTCCATCTACCTATTCTCTGTCTGTCTGTCTGAATCAAAATCCTTGTGGGTTGAAGGTCATACAGAGACTCAGTATTCTTGTCTGCTGAGGCTAAGAGCTTTCTTCTTTTTTTTTTTTTTTCCGAGCTGAGACCGAACCCAGGGCCTCGTGCTTGCTAGGCAAGTGCTCTACCACCGAGCTAAATCCCCAACCCCGCAAGAGCTTCCTTCTTAACGTTCTCTTTAATCATAACCTTCTGCTTTACTGTGGGCGCAGAATCAATGCAGCCATGAACAGCAGACTGAAATCGCTGAATCTGTAAGTCCTTACCAAATCATCACATAAAGTACAGGCTTAGAACACACTTCTTTCATACCATATCACAGCTGAAGTTTAAAAGTCAGATTATCAACAAAAAACTGAGAGTTTTATCTATTGACCAAAGCTAACATACAGGGCCAGAGACAGCTCAGTTAATAAAGCTCTTGGCACACAAGCCTGGCAACGTGAGTTCAATATCTAGAATCTACATAAAGGCGGAAGGGAGAACTGAGGCCACAAAGTTGTCTTTGATATGCACATAATGCTTTACAAACACACAATTACAAAATAAGATTTAAAAATCCCTCAATGAAGGAACATAGTGATACATAAAGCCTATCACTTTATTTGCTTGCTTTTACAATTTGGAATGATAATTCTCATCTTTGGTATCCTGGCTGGGTTTGTATGTCAACTTGACACAAGCTAGAGTCATTAGAGAGAAAGAAATCTCAGTTGAGAAAATGCCTCCATGAGATCCAGCTGTAAGGCATTTTCTCAATTAGTGATCAATGTGGGCGGGCCCAGCCCACCATGGGTGGCACCATCCCTTGGCTGACAGTCCTGTGTTCTATAAGAAAGCAGGCTGAGCAGGCCATGGGACACAATCCAGAAAGCAGTACTCCAGAGGCACTGCATCAGATCCTTCCTCTAGGTTCCTGCCTTATTTGAATTCCTGTCCTGGCTTCCTTTGGTGATGAATATCAATGTGGAAGTGTAAGCTGAAAAAACCCTTTCTTCCCCAATTTGCTTTTTGGTCTTGGTGTTTTGTTGCAACAATAGAAACCCTAAGACATTTGCTATGCTTCAGAACTATTCCTGAAGCATAAAAAAGTGTAGGTACTTGGACTCTATCCTATGCAATCAGTCTGCTCTAGAATCTCCATTTAAAATTTATTTTAGCCTTTTGTGGCCATCGCTGGATCGCAGCCACTAAAATGAAGTTCAATCCCTTTATGATTCTGACCGAAGCAAGAACTGCAAATGGCATCTCAATGCACCTTCTCACATTCGGAGGAAGATCATGTCTTCCTCTTTTTCCAAAGAACTGAGACAGAAGTATAATGTTTGGCCTATGCCCATCCAAAAGGATGAAGTCCAGGTTGTTTGAGGACACTACAGAGGCCAGCAGATTGGCAAGTGACCCAGGTGTGGAGGAAGAAATACGTCATCTACACTGAATGAGTCCAGTGAGCGAAGCACAACTGTCCATGTGGGCATCCACCCCAGCCAGGCTGTTATCACCAGGCTAAAGCTGAACAAGAACTGCGAGAAGGTCCTGGAGAGGAAAACCGAGTCCCGAGAAGTAGGAAAGGAGAAGGGCAAATATAAGGAAGAAAGGATTGAGAAGACGCAGGAGTAGAGATGCTGCATACACGCCTTTCATTAAAGATGGCTTAAGTTGTAAAAAAAAAAGTTTTTATTTTAAATTAAATGTGTGAATTTACATCTGTATGGAGATGAGTATGTGTGTGCAGTTGCCCATGAAGGCCAGAAGAAGGTGTTAGATCCCCTGGAGTGGGTTGTGAGTGACCTATGGTGTGGGTTCCGGGAACAGAACTCAGGTCTCTTCAAGAGCAGTATACTCAGATGTGCACCATCTCTTCAGCTCTTAGGATCGCCATTTCAAAGCAGTCTTTTAGGTGATTACAGTGCTACCACAACATAAATACACTAAACACCGCTTACATGTTAACTATCTTAATGATGTTTAATTGCTATTACCCTCCTCTTTACTTATACACCCACACACTTAAAAAAAAAAGATTTATTTATTTTACATGTATGAGTGCTTTGTCTGTATGTACATCTGCACACCAGAAGAGGGCATCAGATCATATTATAGATGTTGTGAGTCGCCATATGGTTGCTGGGAATTGAACTCAGGACCTCTGGAAGAGAAGTCAGTGCTCTTAACCACTGAGCCATCTCTCCAGCCCCCACCCACACAGTTTTTAAAAAATGTTGAGGCATCACTTTAATGAATTGTAAAGACAATTCATTCACTTTTTGGCACTGGTAAATTGGAACTGATGGTACAAACTACAATTCCCAGTACTCTAGACATGAAGGCAAGAAGATCAAGATCTAAAGCCCTGCCAAGATTACAGAATACTATTCTGTTGAAAGGCGAAGAAAGAGTGGGAGAAGGGAAGCAAATACAGAAGGAAAAGCCTAGGGAATTTGGTGTGAAAACACAGATGAGCAATGTTTTGTGAGGTGTGACTGGTATCTTTAGGAAGAAGAACAGAGTAAGAACATAGGAAAGGGAGAAGGAAAGATGCACCCCTCTGGTAGAATTTTCATAACAGACAAGTCACAACATTATGGAACAGCCATTTCATAATTTCTTCTCTAGTTTTGTTGTAAAGGTGTGTGTGTGTGTGTGTGTGTGTGTGCGTGTGCGTGTGCGCGTGTGTGTGTGCACCAGCACAGCAGGTGCCAGAGTTTACTCCTTTAGTTCTGCTTTAGTCAAGAGACAGGCTACACTCCACTGTTATACTTGTAGTTTCTAGTCACAAGATTGGGGATGTCATTCATTGTAGCATTTCTGACCAACATTTCAAGTAAAAGCCTCAATACCAACAAAAGCACACAAACATTTTCTAAAGCTGATCAGAGATTGGGAGCGCTATCACTTATATTTACCTCCATTTCCATACTTCCTATAGAGAGCCAGAGCCTTAGGAGAAACACTAAAATAACTCCTAGATGACAGATATTTACCTGATCCCTGTTGTTGATGTTTGAATAAGGTAGCTGACCAGTCATCAGTTCATACAGAACAATCCCAAATGCATACACGTCTGACTGAAAGCTATATGGGTTTTTATCTTGCATTCTGATTACTTCGGGTGCCTGTTAAAATATAAGAAAAAAAATTTCTAGTTTACCTTTAACTTTAATTGAATAAAGACTGAAATAAAAACAACAATTTACAAAGTAACACCTTATTTAAGAAATCATTTACTATGTAATTCTTCTAATGGTCAAGGAAATAAATCCAAATAAGATAAAGGGGAAAATCCCTGTTTTATAAATTCTGTAAGAGTTCTTTTGAGCTGAGATTTCATGGTACATTATTAAGATTTTATAATTTTATCAGCAACCTTCTCTTTCTGAATAAACATCAACATTGCCATGTGGCCATTTCTCAAGGCTATCCTATCAGAATGAGTTTCCACTTCCTAGTCTTGATTGGCCAAGAAATACTAGACTTGCACTTAGAAAAAACTTGGGAGTAGGTACAGGAATTAAATTTTGTCACTGGTATATATGATTTTCCTCAACTCAGGGATTGTTGGAAAATAATGGTAAAATTAGAGGCTGATATCATTTCAAGTTACACCATAAGTGTATAGCATGAAAATGCTTTTTTAACAAAAGTAAGATATTATAGGTTGACTCGTTAAATTTTTAGTTGTTGCTTCTAGGGCAAACAAAAATCATTATCTACCAAATTTTCACACAATTTAGTCAGTCTACTGTACAACTGGGTTTCTTATTTCTATGGAATACAATGAATGACTGCTAAAGAACGAGAGTTTCTCCCTTCGCTTTGCATCCCTTACACTGTTCTGTCAGAAAGGAACTGAGGAAGTGGCAAAGGGTGTTAGTGAAACTTGGCAAACTGAGCAGGAAGACAGCGTTCTTGTTCTTGTCAAGGAAGTATCTTTCCTGAGGAATAAAAGGACTCAACTCTAGCTGCAAGTCAGAATTGCCTGTGAAGCCTACTCAGTGCTGACTACACTCCAGTCTGATACAGAACATCTGAATCTACAAGTGGGACCCATACACTGCTATGCAGAATTCTATACTTGGGTCTGCTGCTTGCCCAAAGTTAAGAAACACTGATGGAAGATCTGTGGGAAACCTGAAGAGATTAAAGGACAACAGCAGAGGAAGATGCTTTCTCCACTTGTTTTTGTTATGGATTTTGTTGACAGGTGCTATTTTTAGTGACATGGGATAAAACAAACCACATACAACTGTGATAAGATGGACAAGTTATTTTTTTGGATTGGGGGATAGATTTTAGTTCAGTTGAAGAACTGCCTTTTAAAATTTAGTTTGCTTTTACTGCTGATAGATGGCTAGACAAAAAGTGCATGCCATCTACTTAAATGAAATGTATGACAGATCTTTAATTTGTTACTTAATAATTTTTAAGGCACTTTCTTTTTTCTTTTTTTTAGATTTTTTAAAATTTATTTTATGAATACGCTATAGCTGTCTTCAGTCACACCAGAATAGGGCATCAGATCTCATTACTGATGGTTGTGAACCAATATGTGGTTGCTGGGAATTGAATTCAGGACCTCTGGAAGAAGAGTCAGGAGTTAACCCTGAGCCATCTCTCCAGCCCAATTTGTTTGTTTATTAAAAATTTCACATAAATTTATTTCTCTTCTAAGATATAAATGAAAGTACAAAAGACTATTGTAAATAATTTAGAGGACCACATAAACTAGTTTATGACCAAATTATTTTTTCAAGTTGTGAATATTCCTCACCCTCAAAAACTTGACAGGGTCTCATTATATAGCTCTGGCTGTCTTGGAACTCACAGAGGCCACCTACCTCTACCTCTGCTTCTGGGATTAAAGGCCTGTGCTACCACAACCAGGCTATTTATTTCAATTTTTATGTGTATGGGTGTTTTGTTTGTATATATGTCTGTATACTGTGGAGGCCAGAAGAAGACTTCAGATCCCTTGGAACTGGAGTTTATAGATATTTTGGAATTGCCATTGGGTTCTGGGAATTAAATGCAAGTCTTTAAAAACATCAGCCAGAGCTCTTAACAACTGAACAGTTTCTACAGCTCCCCATATTTCTTTTCTGAAGGCAGTTATCAACCTGAAAGATTTGATCAACAATGAAGTGCATTATCATCTGGCTATTCTCGTTCTCTTAAGAAACTTCAGCATGATTGAACATAAGATTAACTCATTGATCCAGGGCATCAACAGAAAAGTAATCAGAAGGAACTATAAAACATCTTGCCTAATCCTCTAATAACTATATGAACTAAGGCCTTTGAAAAAGAGCAAACCCAGAGACTGGACCCAGAGCAACCGTTGCACCACTGTTTTTTTTTTTTTTTTTTGGTTCTTTTTTTCGGAGCTGGGTACAGAACCCAGGGTGTTGCACCACTGTTAAATGGACTGGTGAAGCATGTGAACCATCTGTCTCAAGTTTTTGCTTCTATAAATTTCAGAACCAAAAAGCTCCCCCCCCCCATCTCCCTGGGACACACTGTGAACTTTCTTAGAATTATGTGCCTAAAAGGTTCTTGAAAGCCAGATTATTAGTCTCTTCTAATAGTTAAAACAGTTAAATATATGACCAAAGGATTTTAAACAGACACGTAGCTAACTGTAATATAGGGTCTTGTCATCCTCTGGTCTGACCTAACGTTTCAGATGAAGAGGCTCAAGGAAGGCTAGGAAACATTGAGGTTAAAGGCCAGAGGACAGTTCTCTTGCCCACCTCTGAAGGGCAGCTTCTTCTCTCTCACTTTGCCACTTGTGATCCCAGAGATCGTCGTCAGTCTAAGGCTACTATTTGGAGAGTCTGCTTCTCGGAGACTGCTACATATTATTCTGGACGTTTAGGCAAATGTGGGTTTGAAAGCCCTTCTAACTTTTCTTTTTCTAGTAGGGTGACCCAACAGTGTTAGGGAAGATTAATTTAAAGATTAAAACTGCACAAAGATGTTTAGTATACCTGTATTCAGCTCACAGTTGATATTTCAAAGATCTTTGAACTCAGAATTGTTTTTATTCAGATATAATTGAAGATCATACAGAGTGTCTACATGGACTACTCTGTGAATATTTAAGATATTAAAACTCAACTGACTATTAAATTACTAATTCAATTTAAATATTAAACACATATTAGCAGAGAATACCTACTCTTAATAAAAATAAAGCTCAGTGACAACAGAGCTACAACTCTCTGTGCTCTCTGACTTAATAGCAACGGGCTTAGAATCTTGTAGTTGTTTTTATATTTGGCCAGCTGCACTATGTCATTCCGACTGATGGATAGGAAGAAAACTGATTTCACAAAGGAAAGATCTATGGACTCCCTGAGAGGTCACATGGAATCACTGTGGGTTCACAGCAGGATTCCTAGAAATAACTCTTCAATAGCCTGCTGCAGTAACTGTGTTCTTATCTTTTAGAGAAGACAGACCTGCACAGAGGGCACGGGATGTCTAAAAATATCCTCTTTTTCTTTTGTCTTTCCTCTTCCAATTGGCCCATAATTATGAAGTTCTTTCTAGTGTGAAGAAGGTTTATTTCCAATTTTAGCTCAAATAAAAGTGTGAAAGAGCCTTTATGTTACGAACAGCCCTGTCTCTGACTGTGTCTGCCTCTCTCTCTCTCTCTCTCTCTCTCTCTCTCTCTCTGGATAGGTCTCTTAAGATGTGCCTTAAATGGCAATGGCAAACCTTAAAAAAAAAAAAAGTCAGCAGAATACACAGGCCATTTGAACATAAAAGTTTTGTTTTTGTTTCTGTTTTGAGACAAGGTCTCACTCAACTCTGGCTGGTTCTGATCACAGAAATACACCTGCCTCTTTCTGCCTCTACCCTCTGAGTATTGGGACTAAAGGTGTGCACCACCAAACCCAGCAAACAAAATATTTTAAACAATTTTAAGTAACATTTAAACAATTTATGTATTTTGTTTAAATATACCGAAACTGGTATTATAATAACTTTTTTAAAGACAAGAAAAAAGACCATTTACACAAAAAGTAAGAACAATATTTATTCTTTGTTTCTTGTTCAAAGACAAGGTCTCACTTTATAGCTTTGGCTGTTCTGGAACTATGTAGACCAGGCTGGCTTCAGACTAACAGACAACTACCTGTTTTTGCTTCTAACTGCTGGGATTAAAAGCATGTGCCAGCATGCCTGCCTTCCAAGCCTATTCTGTGACTAGTGGGAACTGTAAAGATACTGTCAAGCCCAACAGTGACTTTCTAGTAAGCAGTCACTCATTTAGGATTGAAGAATGCAATCAACTGAGAGACATCCTCAATTCTTACCATCCACAAAATAGATCCAGACAACTGTTCAAACTGATGGGACCCACTCCATCGGGACTTCACTGTGGCTAGACCAAAGTCACCTATTTTTACCGTGAGGTCTTCATGAAGAAATATATCTGAGGTGTAGTAAGTAAAGGAAAACACAGATCTCATTTTCATACTAGAGAAAGCATTTTGAAGATTTCAGGTAAGAGAGCTACTTTCTATAATTCTATAGTAATATTTTCTTTTTAAAATATAGTGATTCATATGATTCCTGAAAGTCAACAAACATGTTTTAAACAAGAATTCGTTCTATTTAGCTTATATGACCTACTTTAAAGATGTCTCAGGCCTGAAATATGTGAGCATAAGGTTAAGACACCTTCCTAAGCCTCTGGGAGATCTGGGAACTTTCTAATTTGACTTGGCCCAGATATGCTTTAACTCTGCTGGGGAAGCTGCCAGGTTCTTTATTAGAAAACCATGATATCAGAAAGGAGCCATGGGGACGGAGAGAAAGAAGAAAAATCGTTTTTCTCATGTTACTGTTAAATAATTTTGAATCTCATCTACTACCCAGTCAGATTAGATGAAGTAAAGCAGTTGCTACAAAATATCCAGTTTATAAGGCACATAAAATATAAGCAAGCAAGACAAAAAGTCCTACTATGATTGACTTTTGATAGACTTTCCTACAGTGCCCAGTCCTGCAGAAACCCGATCAGGCTGGATCTGCTCTATTATACTCTCATGCAAATTGGGTTCATTTTCTTTACAGAATATGAAACTTAGCACGAAACTAGTTTTACATAACACGAAGACAAAATGTAGAGGAAAAAGTCAGGGTGGTTTCAGACTCCGCAGACCAATTTCAGGAAGGATACTATTACTCTTGAGGTCTCTGTGGATGATTGACTTGGCGTGTAAGTAACTGAAAAACAAAACATCATTTTAACCTGAGACACTGAGTAGGACTCCAGCCTCAAAATCTAAAGAACATACTTAGTGGTGTACAGACATACTCAGAATAATGAAACAACTGAAACTGATATATTGTGATAACCTCTTTACAGAATAATTGATGTAGTTTTAGGATTATAGAAACATTGCTATTATATACAGCCCAAATCTTGTTGTATAGAAGAACTCTGCTTTACCTTTTACTAGTTACAAATGCAAATCTTTCACTCAGTCAGGTCTGTTTATTCATAATCTTGAAATACACCTTGGTACTTAATCCTACCTCTTTCAATGTTCCCCTGCTGTACTTTTCCCTAAATCAGCCTCCATTCTACTTTCCATGCATTCATACTCTAAATGAACAACCATTCTTCTTTTCTCATAAGGAACCCAATTACTGCTCAATTATTTAGTAATTAATGCAACAGTTCGATCCTTGTTTGCTTTGTTTTCCATGTACTTTCCATTTAGAATGTGAACTCCCTTAGACTATGAAAGTTTGGTAAAGGCAATTCATTTTAAAGGAGGCATGATGTATTCTTAAAACTTCTTAGTACTAGAGAGGAAGAAATTTTCTCATACTGTCATATTACTATTACTATGATGATGATGATGATGTCTTTTTTGAGATATGGTCTCACTAGATAAATTTGGATGTCCTAGAACTCACTGCATAGACCAGGCTGGCCTGCCTCCATCTCCTGAGTGCTGGGACTAAAGGTGTGTACCAGCAGACCTGCCAACACTATTACTGTCAACACTAAGTCACCTATCTGTAGGTATCTTAAATTATCCTTCAAAACTACTTCAGTTTTAGACCTCATTTCTGTTTATTTCCAATGCGTGGAACAGGGCCTAGCAGGTGTGAAGTATTCAATACATGGCTGCCAAATGAACTACAATAGGTGCACTGGAGAAAACAGATAGAAAGGACTGGAAATGTAACAGTGACCACATTGAATTCTGTCTTAAAATCAGGATATAAAATCAAAATCATGTCATGAGCACTATTAAAAATAGGGATCTATAAATAGTTCACACTGTTCCCACCTCCTTATCTTTATAAGCCGTCCTCATTCTTCCAGGCAGACATCGAGATCTGCAACTATGTCTTTTGAACAAAAATTTTATTTTAAATTGCTTTATCCAAAGTAACCCCTTTCCTCCATTATTCTCACGTCATGTTCTTTCCTTTATAACATCGATTACAATCTAAATGATCTTGTCATGACTGAGCTCTGTGCTTCCACTGCATCTTTAACAGCAAAAGGAAACCAGAGATCACTTAAAGGTCTCCTCTGCTTTAAACCTTTTAAAGATTTATTTTATTTCTTACTTATGTGTAAATATGTGTTCCTACCAGCCACACATGTGCAGATGCCTGTGAAGGCTTAAAGAGGGTGCCATAGGGAACTGATTCCCTCGAACGACAGTTAGAGAGTTAGGAGCTGCCCAATGTGGGTTTTGGGAACTGAACTTGGGACCTCAGAGGGAGCAACAAAGCAAAAATCGGTCGAAAGAAACACAGCACGAACGAAGTCGGTAAGATTTAACTGGAGAGTCGAAGAGAGAAAGTTAGGGTGAGGAACTCGGTGGATGCTGATCAAGATACATCTAACTGCTAACTAGTGACAAACTTGTTAGTAAAAGCTAGGACAAAGCATGCAGAGCCCAAAGTCACAGCAGCTGCCTTCAGGCTGATTGTGTAGTTCTTACAGTATAAACTGCCTTCTAATTTTTTTTTTAAATGTGAGTACACTGCCGCTGTCTTCAGACACACCAGAAGAGGGCATCGGATCTCATTACAGATGGCTGTGAGCCACCATGTGGTTGCAGGGAATTAACTCAGGACCTCTGGAAGAGCAGTCAGCCTCTTAACCACTGAGCCATCCCTCCAGCTCACTTTCCTAATTTTTATTTAGTATTTTCTTTCTGTACCCAAAGTTGCAAAAAGTCTGTCTAATGGAAGGCTGGAAGGAAAAGGAACTGTGTCTGCTTAGCTAGAAGAGTAAGGTGAGTTATTCCACACTATCACACTCAAAATCTGTATTATACATTATTTCAAAGAAATTACTGCACTTAACAGTTCTATACAAATTAATGCTAAAACCTAATTTACTAAGCTCGGAGTGACTGTAATGGAAGGTGCCAAGTAAGTGTAGAGTTGGCTGGGAGTAAGGAAGGAAACAACATTAAATAAACTCTGACATGACAGAGTGTGTGACCATTATTTAGGATAATTACAATGGATTTCCTCCCTACCTTCTAAAAACATTTAATTTAGTGCATGTGTATGTGCATCTGCCACTGTATGAGCAGAGATCAAAGGTCAGCTTTTGGGAGTCAGTTTTTTTTTTCTACCATGTTGATACTGAGCATTGAACTCAGTTGGCCGACTTGAGGACAAGTGCTTTTATCTACTGAGCCATTGTGGTGACCACTGCTTTCTACAATTGTGTGTGTGTGTGTGTGTGTGTGTGTGTGTGTGTGTGTGTGTGTGTGTTTGCTTGCAGCACTAGGAAAGAACAAACATGGTATCAAATAAGTGCCACACTCCTGACAAGATTCTCTTGTCAGTCTCCTTCCTTGGAGAAAGTATGTTAACTGAATCTACTCATACAGCTTCGAAAGCACTTGATAAAAATTGTCTTTATTCTATGTCTTTCAAAATCTTACACAAGATTTACCTTTCCAACATTCTTGGACAAGTATAAGATGCTACCCGAAATTAAGGTGCTTCAGACCTGATCTGATCAGCAGAAACTGGGCTGAGTTCTCGTCACCTCCCTTGTGGTAGGCACGGCATTTATAACCAAGAGTCATGCTCATTCTAGGGATCCTATAGGACTGTATTTAATTACAGCTCTACAATAATTTTGCTTGAATTGCTTCTATGAAATTCTTTCTTGATCCTCCATTTGTACATTCTCGTCTTTGCAGCTAGACAGAATCTGTCTTGAGACATGCTATAAGACTCTAAGCTGTTGGATTTCGTTTTCAGTGGCTATGGCAGCTCACGTCTGTATGAGTAGCACTTGAAAGGCTGAGGGAATAAGAGATGCACCTTCAAAGCCAGCTTGTGATAGAGAGCTTCAAAACAAACAGCAGCACCAGCCACAACAACAGAAACCCCAAAACAAACCCTACCTCAAACAAAAAAAAAATTTCACTACAGTTTTGATTTATTTGTACTTTGAGACATACAAACAAACTTCCTAAACTGACCTTGAATTTAAGACAATTCTCCTGCCTTATCTCCTGAGTGCTGGGATTTCGGATGTGCACTACCAGGGTAGGTGGTAAAAGTAAAACTTTAAAGATCAAAAGGCTAATGACTTCTTGTGTTACCTCCTTTTTTGTTTTTATTCTTTTGATGGGACTCATTCAAGTTGCCCAGGCTGGTCAGGAGCTTACTGTGTAGTTCAGGTTTGTCTCAAACCTGTGGTGATTCTCCTGTTTCAATATTCTTAGTGCTGATAACACAGTCTATCAATTTCTTTTTAGCAAGTTTCCTGCTTGAAGTCTGAGGAACATTTGTGAAATTGTGCACAAAGAGGGGAGAGCAGGCTTTTAAGTGAAGGTGCCTTAGTCAGCCAGGTCTGAAGTGTTGGAAATAACTGGGAAGTACAAGAAAGTACTAAGGAACTCACATGAGCCACTGGGGACTTGCCCAAATGGACTCACTGATATGACCGGTCTGTCAGCTAGGTGATGTACCACAGTATTAATCTCTTCAAAGTAACTGAGTGATATCTTTCATGAATTCTTAAAGAAATGAAAGACAAGCAGCTGGATTTAATTGTGTCAAAAATGGATGAACGACTGTGTACTTGAAGATAGCAAGCTAGAAGATTTCTGACTTCATTCCTTAAATATGATGAGCCTTTGTATGCTTTATTTTTATTATTTTGTGTGTGTAGGTGCTTTGTCTATATGTATATGTTTAAGTGCAATACATGTGTGCAGTGCCAAAGGCCAGAAGAGGGTGTTGGATCCTCTCAACTGGAGCCACACATGCTTATGAGGCTCTCTGTGGCTGCTGGGAATCAAACCCAAGTTCCCTGGAAGAGCAGCCAGTGCTTTTAACCCCTTGGCCTTCTCTTTGGCTTCTCTTTTTCAGTTGTGCTTTATAGTGGCCTAAATTCCATTTTTAGTTTGATTTACAAAATAGTTGCTTTACTTTTAAGAAACCTATTGAGGGGGCTAGAGAGAGACGGCTCAGCAGTTAAGGGCACTGGCTGAACGTCTAGAGAACCTGGGTTCAATTCTCAGCACTCATGGCTCACAATCATCTTTCTCCAGTTTCAGGGAGTTCTGATGCTCCCTTCTTGCCTCTGCAGGCATGAGGCACCAACATGGTACACAGAAATACATACAAGCATAATCCTCACACATTTAGAATGTGGATTTAGAATTGAGATTCTAGAGCAGTTACTGATAGGTAAAACATAATTCACCAACTGTAAGTGTGAGGCGACCAGCCAAATCAAAGAAAAGAATGCCCTCAAAAGGCCTTTCATAGGCAGGCAAGAGGGCTCGGTGGATACAGCAGCATGCAGCTGAGCTTGACAGCTTGCATCCATTCTTGCAGGACCAGCATGGTGAAGAGAGAGCTATCTGCCATAGTTCTCTGACTGCTACACAGCCATGGAGCATACACATCTATCAGAAAGAAATACATGTGCTAAAAATTTAAAAACGAGTTTCTTCATTTTTGCAATTATAATATTCCTTTAGACTTAGGTAACTACTGAAAATGTTTTCTTTCAGTATGGATTAGTTTTTTCTTTACTAGAATTTAAAGAGACACTTACTTTTGCCCAGCCTAAGGATCATGAACTCCACATGATGGCTGCACGTGTGGTATGAATATCCTTTGGTGGTTGGAATATGGGTCGTCTTGAGTTTTAGTAATTATGTATAAGCCTTTGTTGTTGCTTCAGGTTGTTATTCCTTTTGGGTATTTAGGCAGGTTTAGATCTGCTAACATGCTAAGTTTAACATTAGAATACATTATACTGTTTCCCCAAATCTTACCAATAAGGTAAAAGAGTTTTGGCTGCTCTTTATCCTTGCAGAGACTTATGTATTGCAGGTTTAGAAAAATGGGGATGTGTTGCTAGCTCCCATCATAGTTCCCCTGTACCATATGCCTGATGTGTAGCTGTGAAAATTTTGCATGCAGTTCCTGGCCATGCATATAACACCTTTAAGAAAGTGTTTTGTACGCACACTTCTTCCATGCGTAGACGAGGTCTCACTACAATGCTGCATTACAGTGAACTCTGAATCCTCTTTCCTTGGCCTCTGAAGGGCAGGGATTACAAGTGCCACCACATCTAGTTTCTGGGGCTCATTGAGTGGTGTGTTGTTGTTGTTGTTATTATTGTTATTTGTGTTTAGGTGTTTCGTCTGCATGTATGCCTGCACATCACATGTATGCCTGGTGTCTGGGGAGTCCAGAAAAGGGTTTCAGATACGCTGGACTAGAGTTAAGATTGTTGTGGGTGTTTGGAATTAAACTTTGGTCCTCTGGAAGAGCATCTGGTGCTCTTAACTGCTGAATCATCTCTCCAGTTACTATTGGCTTTAACAGTTCTTTATATACCTTGGAGACTTTCTATCAGATATGTTTTCAAACAATTTCTCCAAGACTGTGACTTGTCCTTTCATTTTCTTTTGTTCAGCTATCCTTACCTGTGATCCAGGGGTCTGAACCCAGGTCTCACACAGGCGAGGTGGTATATTTCCCCAGATATATTTTTATTTTCTTAACAGTGTCTTTGGAGGAAAACTAATGTTGGATTTTGATGTACTTCAAGCCCCATTTCTTTTCTTTCTTTCCTTTACCCTTTGTGCTCTAAGAAATCAATGCCTACCTTTATACTATGAGGATTTTCTCCTTTGTTACTTAAAATAATAGATTTTTGTTTTTAATCCACTTCAAATGTTTGTTTTGTGCCATCTAACAGTTAATGGCTTAGTTTTTCTATATGAGTATCAAGCTGTTACAGCAACATTTGTTGAAGAACTGTCTTCATGATTACATTAGTACCTTACTTAAAGAAAATCAAATGAAGAAAAATGAAGAAGAGCTGTATCTAAGCTATATCTATTCTTGCCCAATGATTTGTGTACAGTTATACAAATAGCACACTCTATTGATTACTATGGTCTTATACTAAAATTGGAAATCTCCAACTAAACGCCAACTTTGTTATTTTTCCTTCAAAACTGTCTATTTTCTTCTTCCTCCTTTTTTTGTTTTCTTTTCTCCACCTTTTAGAATTCCTTCCTGAGACAGGGAGTCTGATAGCTCAGTCTGGCCTGGAACTCCTGACCATCCTGACTTTATCTCTGAGGGACTGTGATTATAGGCATGTATCACCACCTGGCTTCAAGTGTCAGGGAGCGTAAATATTTAGCCACTTGCTTCACATAAGTGGCCAGAGTAGTAGGCTAATTTCTAAACTAGCTGCTCATACTGTGACGGGCGTTCTGCTGCAGCTGGAGAGCAACTAGGGAAGAATTAAGAACTTAGTGATATCGGGTCTTCTAATACACCAATATGATAATTTTGTATCTCCTCCATTTCCTACTTTGGACATACATTAGAGAGGGCAGTAAATGCCCCTTTAGAAAATACTTTACTCACTTCTAATAAACAGAAAAATGGCCTCAACAAAATAAATGTATATGTATATAAATATAGAATTTTGTAATATTGGTGGGAATCAAAAAGTGCACTATTCTTCCATTTTTTAATCCATATTAAACACCCACAAACTGAAACACAACCAGAGACATACTACTTACTATTAAAAAAAAAAGGTAAAATGGAGGAAAAGATGGTCTTTTTTAACAAATGCTGCCACAACAACTGGATAGCCACATAGGGAGAAAGAAAAGAGCCCCAATTACTACCTTAGACACAAGTCATCTGAAGTGGACCAAAGACTCAAATGTAAAAGCAAAAATGATACATTTTTATAAGAAAATGGAGAACTATCACTACCTTTTATACATGTGAAATACTTTGACCTTCTCAGATTATTTTTTATATAATCTGGCTGAATAATCCGGTGTGTTTCTTGGTGAGGCAGGTGAAGGGACAATAATTCCTTCTAGCAGAGAGGCAAACTAAAGAGCATAAGTGAAATGAGCAGAGACACAGGGAAGAGGAAGGGGTTTAAACTCCATCTGTGTTACTCACCTTAGCAACATTTTACAATCTAACTTTTGACTACTAATCTGTAACATGGAGATGATGTTTATTTTGAATGTATTCTTTTTTTTTTTTTAAAGATCTATTTATTTATTATGTACACAGTATTCTGCATATACAGCTGCATGTCAGAAGAGGGCACCAGACAGAGCTCATTACGGATGGTTGTGAGCCATCATGTGGTTGCTGGGAACTGAACTCAGGACCTTTGTAAGAGCAGTCAGTGCTCTTAACCACTGAGCCATCTCTCCAGCCCTTGAATGTATTCTTTTTTTTTTTTTTTTGGTTCTTTTTTTTGGAGCTGGGGACCGAACCCAGGGCCTTGCGCTTCCTAGGCAAGCGCTCTACCACTGAGCTAAATCCCCAACCCCCTTGAATGTATTCTTAAAAACTACTTTATATGTTTAATGAAAAAGCACTATGTGCTAATCAAAAGCTGTTTTAGTTTTAGTCTTGGAGACAAAGCAAGATACTTAACACTTTAGTGAAGAAGATGGAAAACAAAATATAAATCAGTAAGACAAGTGTATTGCATACTGTTGACTGTGCCAGGTATGCACAGGACCTGGGTAGAAGACTCTGCAGGGCTGTAACTTTAGGCTTTCACAGGATATTTTGATTAAAGACTTCGAGGGGGTAAGATGGGGTATATTGTTAAGGGATGAGACTATATCAAGGACAATGAAAAAAGGTCAGAGCCTTATGGCAGACGTATGACTCCCATATACACAGAACGGCAAGTCGACATAGAGTAGACTGGAGGGAAAGCACAGATGGTCTGAGCAGCAACAAGCATTGGGGTAGGGGAATAGAGAGTAGGTTGGTGATGGAGGATCACTGTATAATTCTGAGATAAGCAGCTGAACGCAGAGCACTGCTGAAAACAGGCTGGAGAAAGATCAACAGCCGAGTTTTAGATCTAGTAAACATGAGCTCCCACTAGACAATCAAGTGGACATGTTAAGCAGACAGTTTGATAGAAGCTATAAGTTCAAATAAAATGAGGTAGCTGGAGGTTGATACAGAACTGATTTTAAAGGGGATTTTCCCCCACACCATGAAACTGACTGAGGTCCTAGAGGGATGACAACCAGCTGAGGAACAGCTACTAATAGGACAATCAGAAGAATATGCTTTGATGTACATTTCTTCAACCTTTATACGCTTGTGAATTATTTGTAGATCATGTTAAAATATAAATTAACTTCAGAAGATCTGAGCAGTGTCTAAAATTCAGTATTTCTAAGGGTTCCCAGCTAGGTGCTATTTAGACCAGAGTTTGACTAACAAGAGATCAAGAATCTGATTATGCAGAGGACAAAGAACATTCTCCATGAGGAACTGGGCTATCTACCTGCACCCCATATTTCTGACAGATCAATACACTTAGACCTGAGAATTTAATCATGGCTCTAGCAGCATGGAAGTCTAAGGAACTCTTTCTTTTTAAAAGGCAAGGTCTCTTTCTGTGGCCCAAGCTGGTGCACGCCACCACTCCTGTTCAACACATCCCCACCCCACTCCTGTTCAACACATTCTCCCCCCACCTTCTCTCTCTCTCTCTCTCTCTCTCTCTCTCTCTCTCTCTCTCTCTCTCTCTCTTGTGGGTTTTCTTATTGGATATTTTTTAAAATTTATATTTCAAATGTTATCCCCTTTCCTTAAACATTTTCTTAATAAAATGGTAAGCAAGATCACTAGATGGTATTCTTAGAGAAGAGGGTTGGGGGGGGTCTCAAAAAAGATATAGCAGTGTCTAGGAGAGAGGACGAGTAAATGAAGTGTGAACTACAAGAAGAGCTGCATCAAGGGCCAAGGTTGGTGAAAGAGTTGCGCTATTTGGAGAAGTGACATAGTCCAAGGCTCAAAGGACTGTGCTGGGGCACATTACATGACCTTTCTCCATCCACTGAGTTTACCGGTCACTGAAGAGTAAGTGAGGGTGCACATATGAAATACAAAGAACAATGACACACTGTGAGTGCACACATACAGCAGGAATGTAAATGCTGATACAGAAATACCATATTGAAACACAAGAGCATTTGGCTCTTAGAATAAAAGGAGCCACTGAGTAAATCGTATGCAGCAGAGCGTGGTCAGAATAGAAGATTGACTAACTAGTAATGGTGTGCAAAGGGTAAAAGGAGGCAAACCCTGATTCTATGGTGACGGAATCCTAACAAAACCATTATGCACGCACGGTATTAACACACACAGTTATGAAGGACACAAACGCACGGTAAGCCATCAAATGCAGTTATCCGGATGGGAAGTTACTGGCATGTATTCGTGTTTACATTTTTTTCAAATGATTGTCTATTACTCTGTAGTAAATTTACTTTGAAATTAAGACAAATCATCCCAAAAGATAGTGTACGAATCACTGATATTCCTAGCCTAACATGCTACTAAGACTTTTACATGTTAGCTTTCACAGTTTTCAAAGTTTATACTAGTTCTCTATCTTTCTTGTAGTAAACTTGGTGAGTTATCTTCTAATTCCTGTTTCCATTTTTATATATACAACACTTTTATAAATGCAAATATGGGTCAGGAGTATTGTATTGCATGGCTTTAATCCCAGCACTAGTGGGGCAGAGGCAGGTTTAATTAATATTAAACCAGATAGCATGCTGTTGTTTTAAGGCAAGCTACCATCTATTCCAAGCTGGTTTGAACTCAGAGCTTCCTGTCTCCAGCTCCCAAGTGATTGGGGTTACAGAGTGTATGTGCCACCACAACCAGCAAAACAAAATTTTGCATAATAGTTTTAAACTTCTTTTGCAGAAAACAACTCAAATGAATTCTTAACGACTATATGATTCTTTGTGAATTTTAAAATCAAAATTTAAAGGTTAAAATAATTGAAAAGGACACTATTTCTAATATGCTACAAGTATCAACACTTAAACGTCTTGGTATCCAATGACTTTTAGGTGGAACACTGCTTTGGCTGTCCTGGAACATGTTGTGTAGACTAGATGACCTTCCTACCTGTCTCCCAAGCACTGGGGTCAGAGGCATGGGCCACCGTGACTTTTTTTTAATGAAAAAGTCCTTTTATTTGTTTGTTTGTTTGAGACAGTGTTTCTCTGTATATACTGGCAGTCTTAGAACATCTTCTGTAGACCAGGCTGGCCTCAAACTTCAGGGATCCACCTGTCTCTGCCTCCCGAGTGCTGGGACTAAAGCGTGTGCTAACACACTGAGCAGTCTTTTTATTTTTAATCTTGCCATGGAAACTAATACATCTGCTCTTGGTGAGAGTGGTAATCTCTTCTTTCATTGGATCAGTTTCTTCCAGTGCACCCCACCTTGGTGTGTTTTGACCTTTCATTTCTTTCAGACTTCTCTAATGTTTGATGAATCAGAGAAATTGTGTCTTACTCAGACTAAGTGGGGAACTAGTAAATTGTCCAGCTTATTGTCTGTGAACTATACAGTGACACAGACCGGAGTCCCTGCACTCTCTTCCTCCTGGCCTGGTAAGAGTCTCTAGAGAAGACTCCTAAGACTGTCGTGTAGGAAAAGTCAGGTTTGGCTGCCTTTGAGAATCAGAAAGCACTGGGTTAGGGTGTGTCTCAGTGGCACAATATTTGTCCTAGGGATCACCCCAAAGGCTGGGAGATGGGCAGCAGAGCTGGACAGTATTTGGTAAGTACAGTTGCCTACCCCACTGTCTTGGTAAGATGTCCGAATGCTGGACAGTGGAATTCCCACCTTCCAGAGAACTTCAGTCTTCCAGTTGCTCAGAGGCACTTGGTAGGAGAGATGAACAGAACAGCTCCCCTCATCACAGGAACTGTCAATTTCTGAAGCTAATGTCTGCAGAGACTCTTGAAAGTTGTGTTGTAAACATGATGGTTTTCATTTTTTCCACTGGCAGCTAATAATTTAGTTTTTGGGATTTTACTAAAGTCTATCATCGGTTTTCAACCTGCTTTCCAACTTTCAAAATGTTGCTACTGTCTTCTTCCTACTCTAATTACTTTAGTCTTTATAAAACTACTTCTTTATTATATTACTTTATTGTAGTTTTAATGGGGTTGAAAGACAGAGGAAAAATTGTCACTTTAACCCCAAATCTACTTAATCATTTCAATATAGAATTTTCAACTGTCAAAGACTTTAGAAACTAGAATATATTGGTACAAAGCAGGTGCAAATTACCATCTCAACTGGAAGGAACAAAAAAAATGGGAAAGGCATTATGTTATCCTTCATTAGTTTTAAATTAACAATAAAAAGTAAACTGTCTTAGAAGGCTTAAGATTTAACAGTGCTTTCTCAGCTGTGAAAATCTATCTGGACAGTCTGACAGAGGGATGCCAGGGACAGTCTGACAGAGGGATGCCAGGGACAGTCTGACAGAGGGACGCCAGGGACAGTCTGACAGAGGGATGCCAGGGACAGTCTGACAGAGGGATGCCAGAGACAGTCTGATAGAGGGACGCCAGCACTTGCACCAGCAGGGAAGCGGTGTTTTAGAGCTGGTTATAAAAGTACACTGGTAATCCCAGACTGTAGTGTGATGGGAAAGTATCACCTCTTTCTTGAAAACTCTGGAGTTATTCATTTTCATAGGTTCTTCCCCATGGTCACACCTTGTTTTAACTAATCCTGTCACTCCACTATCCTTTCTTCTCAAAATTATTACAAATACTAGTTTTTATTGCCTGTTCATATCAAGATCTTTTCTGTCATTTCCACTCTCTTTTTAAAAAAGTTTAAAACATTTCTGAATTCTGATACAAGCAGAATTTGAATTTTCTTTCTGGACAGTAAATAATACATAGTTTTGTATAATCATGCATATACGACTTGTCTTGTCTGTCTGTCTGTCTGCTTGCCTTCCTTGCTTTTATTCATTTTACTGATAGATACTGAATATCCATCATAGCCCAGGGCCTAGT
This sequence comes from Rattus rattus, assembly GCF_011064425.1. Lineage (NCBI taxonomy): Eukaryota > Metazoa > Chordata > Mammalia > Rodentia > Muridae > Rattus > Rattus rattus. The sequence goes on along the minus strand of NC_046159.1, from coordinate 100,158,933 downwards.
CCAGGCAATAGCCACAATTCAATGGACAAAACAAAGCCCCTGATCTTACCTAATCTGTACTAGTTGGGGCAATGGAGAATTTTAAAAGTCTGTTTGAATAAGCATATAGAAAGTGATAAAGTGAGCTGGGGACTTGGTGGTTATATACAGTGATCAGAGACACAATCTTAAATAAAAGTATTTGTGGTACGAGTATTCCAAAGAAACAGGGCAGATACAGAGCTGCTGAGGGAGAGAATTCTCAGCCTATTCTACAAGTGCTAGAGACGAGTGGGAAAACATAAATAAGCTGTGCTTCTTTTTGTTGACAGTTTCTGGCAGAGACTTTTCTTCTCGAGATTTTAATATACTCTTTTAGATTTGAGTACATTAAAATTCTAGCTTTGCTGAAAGGCGAAGATTGTTTTGTTAGTAGATAAGGATGTTACTACGATAATACTTTGATGTGTGTGTGTGTGTGTGTGTCTGTCTGTCTGTCTGTCTGTCTGTCTATGGTGGTTTAAATAAGAACATCCCCATAGGCTCATAAACTTGAATGCTTAGTCACCAGAGAGTGGCACTATTTAAAAGGTACAGAAGAATTAGTAGGCGTGGCCTTGTCAAAATGGGTGTGGCCTTTTCAGAAGCATATCACTGGGCCTGAACTTTGAGATTTCAAAAGCCCATGGGAGGCCCAGGCTGTTTTTCCGCCTATAGATCAGGGTGTGTTCTCAATACTGATGCAGTGCTGAGCCTGCTGCCATGTGCCCTGCCATAATGGCGAGGGACTAAGCCTCTGGAGCTGTAGGCAAGCCCCCAAGTAAATGATTTCTTTGATAAGAGTTGTCTTGACCAATAGAACTGTCACTAAAGTGATAAGGCATTTTGGTTGAACAAAGGCTTGCGAGTTATTGCTTAGTTTTGAATGAAGAAAGGTGGTAAGTTTATTTACTTATTGTCCTTGAGGCAAGAGTTGTTAGGACATTTATTCACTTTTACCCATTTGTTCTAATTTGATAATGCAAAGGTAGCATAAGAGGTTTTAGGATAACTTTGCTAACTATGACCTAACATGTTCTTTCACTAAGAGCCTGTTTCCTTACTGGTAAAAGGGAAATTAAAGTATCTACTTTATAACATTTAAAGATTAAATGACACAATAATCCAGTCACACAGAAGAATTAACACCTTCTTTTGAACTATTCGTAGAACTTTCAAATTAATATTTTATTGTTTTTCAGCCAAGTACTTTTTTGTTCGCTTATCAGTTTTTGAAGCAGAATCTATTTAGTTCTAAAATCCACAGAGATCCTTTCTGCCTCTGCCTCTTAAATACTGGGATTAAAGGCATGCATCACCAAGCCTGGTTTCAGCTTTAAAGTACTTTCAAATCTGCTTCTTCCTGTTTGTTTTGTGCTGGGGACTGACATGGGTTTGTGAATGGTGGGAAGTGATTTACCACTAACATCTGCAGCCCTAAATGTTACTTTTTAACTGTGCAATTCAACTTAAAGAGTTTTATGCAAAATTTTTCTTAAGCCAGTTTTTTTGTTGTTATTTTGTGAGACAAGGTCTCTTAAAGGAGTCCTGGCTATCATGGAACTCAGAGATCTGCCTGCTTCTGTCTCCTGAGTGCTGGGATTAAAAGTGTGCCCTACACCTAGATCTGGTTCATTTTAACCTGTATAAATCATGAAAAAATGTATCTTTTGGGTTACAAAGTAAACTTCAGTAGATATACCTGTTTCAACTTAAAGTCTTCAACAAGAATTAAAATATAGATATTCATTTAAAACTTTATCAACTGGCCTTACGGTAGAAAATGTAGGCATGTAAAAGAAAATGATTTAAAAGCAACAAAAAATAGTCACACTTTAAAAATGATTAACAAATAACTATTAATGGCTCTGTTTTAGTAGGAGTGTGGCTTTTCTGGTTCCTAATTTTCTGTACTTCCACTGTTCACATAAACCATTGAGTGCTAATCATCATTTGCAATTATAAACTTCTCATCAAACACCTCACTTCTTGTATACTTCAAAGGCTGAGCTAGAGAAACTGTTTTTAGTATGTGAGTGCTCTCTAGTAGTTAGTACCTTTGCACAGAAACCTAGTAAGCAGCCCATAGATGTATTATTAGGACCTTTAAAGTATCCGTAAGTGGGATTTCAAGAGCGCTGTGAAGATTTAACAGCATTGAACTTACTCCATGCCCTGTGCAGTCTGCCGTGCAATATCTATAAGTTTGATCATCTCAAATTTGGTCTCAATGATGTGGAGATGGTGATATAAGCTGGAGCCTTCACACCACTGTGTAACAATAGCCAGCTGTGGCTTTGTAGAATAGCCCATGAAAAGGAGGATGTTCACATGTCGAGTTTTCCTGCCAAAAAGAAATGTGACAATGTGTAACAGTTCTCTAAGGAGAGCTAAATCAATACAATGCTCTCAGGACAACGTACCAAAAACGAAGCAAGGCTGACCTATAATTATCGAGTCTAATCTCCAACTCTGTTCAGAAATATAGAAATTTATCGAGTGAAGAAGCAGAGGTCACTTTCATTTGTTAAAGTTGTTCTAAACTTATGAGGACGTTTTCTAAGTGGAAGTAAAATCATTTTCCTCTCACCGCCACAACTAGCTTCCCTGTTCTGTTCTGTTCTTCACAGTATCAGAGGAACCATGCACCCTTGTGAATACAATAGCCTTCTCTGGATTAAAATATCGGTTTTGTTGAATATTCCCCTCACATAAAATTATAACTATAGAACCTTCCCTGTATAAGTTTTCTTATGGATTTACTCTCATTTTCTAATGTTCCTCGGATCCTAGGGTCCAGGACTAAATATACTTTTAAATGTGTTTTGATACATTTAGAATTTTTAGAGTACTATTTTCCTAAAAGTAACTATTATACACAATCAGGCATTATTTTTTATTTCCATTAATTCAGTCTTGTCTTCTAGATGCAGGACCAAATTATACTGAGTATCAGGGAGACAATGTAAACATAAACTCCAAGTAGGCACATTATGTTTCTTTGAGTTAAGCCATTGAACGCGGTGATGCACACACTCACCTGAGTACTCCGACTTCGTTTTTGAAGGCCTGTAACTGCTGAGGTGTGGGTGCTGTCACATTCAGCATTTTCACTGCCACGTCGCCTGAAAGGAAATTGTTACTCCAAAATTTCAAATTGCAAAACATGAAATGTTTATTCTTTTTTTTTTTGCTAATTATTTTAATCTGTATCATTATTAAACTGTAAATAAATTATATTTAACTATCTAGTAATAAACTACTTTTCTTCTTTTTAACACAGACTATGGGTACACACATCCTTGAATCTCACACAAAGCAACTAACAGTGATATTCCTATACTACCATTTGAAAATAATATGCTAAACAACCCACATGTCCCTCGACAGAGGAATGGATAAAAAAAGGTGGTACATTTACACTATGGAGTACTACTCAGATATTAAAAACAATGACTTCATGAAATTCACAGGCAAATGGATGGAACTAGAAAATATCATCCTGAGTGAGGTAACCCAATCACAAAAGAACACTCATGGTATATAAATATACTCACTGATAAGCAGATATTAGCCAAAAATTGAGCTCAGAATACTCACGATACAACTCACAGACCATATGAAACCCAAGAAGAAGGAAGATCACACCAAGTGTGGATGCTACAGTCCTACTAAGAAGGGGGAAGAAAATAATCTCTGGAGGTAGAGTGAGAAAGGAATCTGGGAAAGGAGGGGAAGGGAAAAAGGGGGGCTGGTTCAGATACTGGAGGAGATGGGGGACAAGTACAGAGGGTCAGGAATTTGAAAGGAGGCATGTGGCAGTAGGAGAGGGGGATCTGGGGGTAGCCACTACAAAGTCCCAGATGCCATGGACCCCAGAGGTTCCCAGGACCCAACAGCGAGGATTAGGAGAAATACCCAAAAAGGGGAGAGAAAACCTATAAAGACCATATCTAGTAGATAGGCATGGCCCCTGGGGTCACCTATCCACCTAAAAAATAATAATTCAGAATTCCTCCTGTCAAAAGGAAATACAGGGACAAAGATGGAGCAGATACTGAAGGAAAAGCCATCCAGAGACTGCCCCACCTAGGGATCCATCCCATCTACTGACACCAAACCCAGACACTATTGCTGATGCCAAGAAGTGCTTGCTGAGAGGAGCCTGATATAGCTGTCTCCTGAGAGGCTCTGCCAGGGCCTGACCAATACAGATGCAGATACAGCAAACATCGAACTAAGCATGAGGACCCCAATAGGGAAGTTAGGGCAAGAACTGTAGAAGCTGAAGGTGTCTGCAATTTTGTAGAAAGAACAATATCAACCAACCAGACCCCCAAAGCTCCCAGGGACTAAACCATCAACCACAGAGTACACATGGAGGGATCCATGGCTCCCGCTGGATATGTAGCAGAGGATGGCCTTATCTGGCATCCTCTGGGGGGAGGGTAGCCCCTTGGTCCTGTGGAGGCTTGATGCCCCAGTGTAGGGGAATGCTAGGGCGTTGAGGCAGGAGTGGGTGGGCCAGTGGGAGAGCACTCTCATAGAGGCAAGGGGTGGGAGAAGGGGAGAAGGGATTTGTGACGGGGAAACTAAGAAGGTGGATAATACTTGATATGCAAATAAATAAAATAACCAATAAAAATATGAAAAAAAAGGGAAAATATATGCTAGGGCTGGAGAGATGGCTCAGTGGTTAAGAGCACTGACTGCTCTTCCAGAGGTCCTGAGTTCAATTGCCAGCAACCACATGGTGGCTCACAACCATCTGTAATGAGATCTGATGCCCTTTCTGGTGTGTCTGAAGACAGCTACAGTGCACTCTAAATAAATAAATAAATAAATAAATAAATAAATAAATAAATAAGTCTTTAAAAAAAAAAAAAAAAGAAGACAAGAAAAAGAAAATATATGCTAAAATACAATGACCTTTGCTTCCTGGGAATACAGGTTAGGTAACTAAGTACTTGGGGAATTCTCCTAATGATTTAACAGTGCTGACTGAGGTGTTACTTACCAAGTGAGTGCTCAAAACCATGGACAACAGGTCCAATGCAACTTGGTTTAAAATAAAAACTTGCTACTTTTTTCCAAAAGTTATGGCTTATTTATGTGGACTGGAAAATTATTAAAATTATAATCATAGTTTAAACACTTCTAGTGGATATGTAAACTGGCTTAAGTACTTGGCAGCACTGATAGGAATATGTATAAAATTGCAAGTATGCATATGGTGTAGTTCTAAAATTCTCTCTTAGGCATATAGCCAGTAAAAATATACACATATGTTCTTTAAAAGACATATACTAAAAATATGCACAGCAGAATCATTCAGAATTGCACCAAAGTGGTAAGTACCCAAATGCTTATTATCTCATAGATGGAAGGAATCACATTTCACTCACACAATGGAATACTATTCAGAGGACGAATGACACACGAACACACCCAATAACATTGATGGATCTTAAAATATTGAGAGAAAGGTTACACGTTATATTCTACTGAAGTCAGGAGGTTAGTTGTCTTTGCAAGATGAGTGAATGAAGAGGGCATATGGAGAGCTTCTAGAAGACTAATAATGGGGGTTGGGGATTTAGCTCAGTGGTAGAGCGCTTGCCTAGCAAGCGCAAGGCTCTGGGTTCGGTCCCCAGCTCCAAAAAAGAAAAAAAAAAAAAAAAAAGACTAATAATGTTACAAGTATTAATCACGAATGTATTCAGTCACTTCGTGAGTTTTAATTACCTGAACCCTTATAAACATTTTAATAAATTTTAACATAACCAACCACTATAAATCTTGATTTTTCTGAACTATCAAAGTAATATAGTATTCATTCTATCAGATTCCACCAACAGTGTTTATTACTTAAATGTTTCAGGAAAACAAAAACATTCCCCATAGGAGCTGGAGAGATGGCTTAGTTAAGAAAACTGGCTGCTCTTCCAGGTCTCGAGTTCAATTCCCAGCACCCACATGGTGGGAGATGACGGAAGATGATGGAAGATGATGGAAGACAACCATCTATTATGGGATCTGATGCTGTATTCTGTCATGCAGGTATACATGCAAATAGAGCACTCATATAAATAAATCTTAAAAAGTCCCCATAACTGTGACACTCAGAAATATACATGCTTACATGCGCCTATATATGCATATTCCACTATTGCTATCCCCCTGCTGAGTATGCTTTCCCAAACACTGACCTATTCACTGCTGTCCAATTACTTGCTTAGGCTCAGTGTACATACTGCCAACCTTTCATATTTCCCCAAAATAAAGAGGATTATAATCACAACCTTCACATGATCAATTAAAAAAAAAATCTGTGTTCAAGGAAAGTCATGACTTCTATCTTTTGAGTTTGTAATTCTTAGAAAACTAGTGAGGCTGAATACTTTTTACTTGTGATTTATAATACCCATAACATCATCAAAAGGAATATTTCTAAAAGAAAGAGTTCCTTTGGGATTAACTGCTCGACAATCTTCATCTTTATGAATCACTACTCTAAAGTACTAACAGCACTCCTGGTTACTCTGAAGCCAGTTTTCATGTTCCACCATTTTTGTTAGAATCCTTTGGAGGACTCCTGCATTTCATGAAAACAGCTTAACGATGTAAACAGTGAATATTTTGACTTTATACCTTTTTTGAGACAATCTCTGTTACTCAAGTTGGCCTTGAACTTTCTAATTCTACATAGCTAAGGATGTTCTTGAATCCCTAATCCTCACGCTTACACCTCCTACGTGCTGGGAATATAGGAGTGTGTGTCATCACGCCTGCTGTTCCTCCCCAGACACACTTCTGTGTGCCCTGTCTGTACTGTCTGTAACTTGCTCTGTAGACCAGGCTGGTCTTGAACTCAGAGATCTACTTGCCTCCTTTGCCTCTTGAATGCTAGGCTTAAGGAATGTACCATTATGGCCAGCTTTGGTTTTTTTTTTTTAATAAACATTTCTTAACATATCCCCACTACACCAATGTATTACATACATACCATGCCACTTTCCCTTGTAGACAGTTCCAAAGGACCCAGATCCAATTCTCTGTCCCACTGTAATCTGTCCATCAGGAATCTCCCAATCATCACTTGAATCTCTTCTACCAAGTGTTTTCTTGAAAAATATAATACAAAAGTCAAGCCAAGGCAAACAAAAGAGAAAAAAACCTTATGTTTCATGCTAAATATATTGACCTGCCTGACAGGAAGTTAGGAACAGAGAAAAGTCTTAAAAAAACAAACAAACAAACAAAAAAACCAACCAACCAACCAACCAAAAAAAAACAAAGAAAACAATAAAATATCCATGTTGAAGAAGCAATAGTTATACTCATGACTAAATTTAAAATTAGCCAATTCAAGGGTGGAAAAATTACTTAAAAACAGAAATAATTGGGGCTGGAGAGATAGTTGAGAAGTTAGGATTAGTGGTTTTTCTTGCAGGTACCCAGGTTCAGGTCCCAGCACCCATGACAGCTCATCTATAACTCTAGTTCCAGGAGATCCATTACACTCTTTTGACCTCCTTTACCACTGGGCATGTGCAAGCTGTACTTATATATGCAGTCAAACACCCATCAACACAAAAATAATACTAATTAAAAAGTTAAAAATAGAAATAATTGGGGTGGAGAGATGACTCAGTGGTTAAGAGCACTGACTGCTCTGCCAGAGGTCCTGAGTTCAATTCCCAGCAACCACATGGTGGCTCACAACCATCTGTAATGGGATCTGATGCCCTCTTCTGGAGTGTCTGAAGACAGCTACAGTGTACTCACATATAAATAAATAAATCTTAAAGAAAAAAAAAACAAAAACAAAAACAAACAAACAAACAAAAAAAAACAAAGAAAGAAAGAAACTAGAACAAAGGTCAGGTTTGTGTGAATACACTTCAGGCAAGACCTATTAACCCTTAAATGCGGCAGGAACCTCGCGCCACAGGGCTCTTACATTTAGATGGTCCAGTCACAGCACAGATCCTTACCATCCGACTTCTGTCTTCCGTGGAGGAGGAGGAGGAGGAGGACTTCCTTTCCCGCTGAGGTCCTGGAGATTTCTGTAAGGCTTTCACGTTAGTGAGTGAGCCAGGTAATGAGGCAGGTGGGGTGGCCGACAAGCCTGTGGTTGACCCTAAATTAGAAAAAAGGGGAGATTACCCACATTAAGGAGGAGTAAGCATTAAGAAGGAACAAATATGTCCACATAACAGGGGCAGAAAGTGGGGAGATCTAGACTTACTTTAAAATGGAGTGCATGTTTAAATATTAGCCCTTAACAAAGGGTAGGCCAAAAGAGGCATGATATGTAATGAGCACAATAATTTTTTAAGGTTTTTTTTGGGCCAATTTAATGACCCTTAAAATAGATAATAATAAACAAGTCTAGAAAAATACAATCTCTAAACCAAGACACAATTTCTAAAATTCACTCCCAAGTTCCTGTGCCTTTGATAAGAAATTAAAACATCAAAACCAACGCACAGGCATGGTACCACACACCTTTAATCCTAGCACTTGGGAGGCAGAGGCAGGCGGATCTCTGCATTTGAGGCCAGCCTGTCTACAGATAGACTTCCAGGATAGCCAGAGCCATGTAATACAAAGACCCTATGTGATAAAACATAGGAAAAACTAACAAAACCCAACAACAAAATCAAGGCATATTTCTACAAAACTTATTTTGTATTATTTCACTAGCCTCAGTACTTCAAAAACATTAAAACATTAATATTAAACATTAAAACTCAAACATTTTAATGGCCTTACTGTTAAATATTTCTTTCCTATTAGCCTTATATTTATATATGATACCAAACTACAAACTCTACTATTTGAGTGGTTCTTGGACTTTGTTACCTTTATTGCAAAGTTAATATAAACAAAGCCAAGTAGGCTTTCTTATTGAAAAATTATTATTTTTATTTATGTGCATTGGTGTTTGGCCTGTATGTGTATCTGTGTGAAGGTGTCAGAACTCCTGAAGCCACAGTTACAGACAGTGGTGAGCTGCCATGTGGGTGCTGGGAAGGGAACCTGAGTCCTCTGGAGAAGCAGCCAGTGCTTGTAAACTAACACCCCAGTCCCACTAAAGGCTTTCTGAAAACTTGGTATTGCAAGGGTGAACAGGTAACTGCTATGGCATCGCACCCATATTCCAGATATCTTCTAGTATGTTATATGCCAAGTGAACCTTGTAAGTAGGCTCAGGTTTGCAAGTAGCAAACTTCCAGCTACTCATACCACTATATGAAGTAGCTGGGACAGAGAAGTGTACAGTGAACAGGCCTGAGAGTTCTAGGTAGGATTTTCATATATAGCTGAGAAAAACCTCCAAAAAATACTATTCTCAAGGGTAAAAAAAAGAGGCTCTTTCAAATGGCAAGGATACAATCACGGTATTTAAATGTTAAATCTGGACGGATGTTTTATAGCTACTACATCATGTTAGCACCATACGGAAGTTCTATGATTGCACATGCAATTTTCTAAAAGAAAATGGTGCCTGGAATTTCTTTGAACTAGCGCACAATACATTTTATCCTGGTCATTGATAACTTCCCACATTGTGAAGCAGCAACAACCTCGAGCACAGTTCTCGTTCGTTGGGTTATTCAGTTTAATTATATCCCTAAGTACGGAATGACTTCCACTATAGTTAAGGCCGGCCTGGCTAAAGCACCATGATTACATAAACCTAGGTCACTAAGTGCATCAAAGCAGTAAAATAACTTTATAACAGTTTTTAAAGATATACAATTTTATCTTAAAATTTAAGTCAATTTGACAGTAAATTAAAATATGACATGGCAAAATATGGGATAATTATATTGTTAACTTTCCTTATGTGAGGGACATAAGTCAACATATAAATTCAGTTTTCTTGAACTCATGTTTATAGATTAATTAAAATATATGTCATATGTAAAGGAAAAATAGAACAAAATATTACTAATATTACTAAATTTGAAAACACTGTCAAAAGTCTCATAAGAACTTTTTGGCCTCAAACCTGCAGTGATTTTCCTCCTGCCTCTGTATCTCAAGTGCTGAGGTTACAGATGTGAGTCATATGCCCAATGTAAAACTTTTTCATAGGGGTTTCCACATACATTTTTATTTTCTTAAATAGTATTAATATTAGTTAATTGCAAATTATGATCCAATGCACTAAAATAGAAAGAGTCCTGCCTGTGTCTCCCAGAATTTAAGAAGTTATCCAGACCAAGCAGAACTAAGACAACAATGAGCAAGATGGAAATCCCAACTCAGAAATTTCTTGCTTTTAAAAGTTTGTAATAGACAGCATACAGGAAGCTTGCGGTAGTGAGGATGTGAGAAGCACATTCAGAGCATTCCAGCCAGGCCAAGCAGAAATTTAGTACTTAACACTCTCACACTTACAAACACACGCTGTGAGGTGAGGCACACACAGAGTCTGTATCTTATATTTAGTTTGCTTGGGTGAGAACAAGAAAGAAGAGCCCAACTACCTCTGAACACTGGGCCAGGCTCAAAATCAAACACTATTTCACTGGGGACAGAATGGAGGAGGGGGCTGGGAGTCCGGGATTGGTATTTCCGAAGACAGCGCATCAGCTGGTTCAAAGGGGCTGTTAGAAGAGAAAGAGAGGGGCAGGCAAACACAGGAAGACAGACACACAGAAGAAATGAAAGAAGTCATGGGGAATAAATTAGATGAACTAAAGCCTGCTTCATAAAATAATTATGGATGATATTTTAAAAATCTGCTTATATTTTCACAAAAACCCCAATGGATTTGTTCAAAGTGACTCATAACAAGGATAAGAAATGCCACTTGACTTTAGGTGCTAAGCAGGCTGTTTACTATGGCTAACTGTGATGCTAACGTGATGGAAACATTTAAATGCTGGATGTATTGGGCAAAATTATCAGCAGCCACAGCTACTAAGACATATGAAGTCAAACTGGCAGCAACATTAATTGGCAGGCTCACGGAGTAACAAACAACACAAAGTCTTGAGTAACTGTGTGGTAAGTCAGCATTAAGTACATAATTTAGGCTTGTTATCTGGTATCTTCTCAGGAGTACAGAACCATAACAATATGGTTTACAATGTTTACTCAGTATAACTATTGAGTCTGGGCTTGGCCCTATTTTGAAGAGACAGAAGGCCACAGTGAAGAGCCCAGCTGTAGGCATGATGTGCAGCTAACACAGTCTTCCTTGTAAGACAGAAGGCAGCTGAGAAGGTAAGCACAGTGGAGCTCTTGAAAGAAAACGCGAAGACAGTCTCAAATGCCATCTTTTAGAAAACATATGTGGTAAATTATTAGAGTTTGCTTGTTTTGTTTTTTGAGAGAGCCATGCTATGCAGACTGGGCTAGCCTCAAACTCATGTTCTTCCTGCCTCAGCTAGGATCATAGGCATATGTTATCACATTTGGCTCAAAAAACATTTTCTTTCTTTTTTTTTTTTTTTTGGTTTTTTTTTCGGAGCTGGGGATCGAACCCAGGGTCTTATGCCTTCCTGGCAAAGCGCTCTACCACTGAGCAAATCCCCCAACCCCCTCAAAAAACATTTTCTTAAAACAATACTATCTTTGCTAGAGGGAAAGCTAGATGGAAAATCTGTAAGAAATCTTAATATAATTTCCAATAAGGGGACAACTAAAATTCTCCATTAATATAATTTCTCATTTGTATGTTTTATTTACTATACCAATAAGGGGGTAACTAAATTTTTCCATTATGGGTCCATTCCATAAAATAAATGTATCTTTCAAATAGATCTAGACAGGGGATGGGAAATGTTTGATAGAGTCTGACAGATTGAGGAGATATGGCCAGCCACCCCAAAGAATGACTGACAATGATTCCATCTGACTCTGAGCTCTCTCTATTTGGTGTGGGCCGAGAGAAACGTAGTGACTCCAGCTTTGGAGGCAGCAGAAATTAAAAAGTGGATACAACAACTAAGGGTCCTCCTTGTGCAGTACTTAAGATTGGAAGGGGCGCATTTAAGACTTTCTTCCATGTCTTCTCACGTTCTCTCCTTGTTATGGATAATTTTAAATTCTGCTACTAGTAAATAACTACTATTAAAAACAAACAAACAAACAAACAAACAAACAAAAAAGCCAAAAAACCAAAACCCATTTGGTTTTCTCTACACATTTTTCTCTGTGTCTGTTTCAGGAAAAAAAAAAAAAAGCAACCATAAAGGAGACAAGCAGCAAAGCAATTGCATTTTTGCCTTAAAACAACAACAAAAACAAAACAAAATAAAACCCTAAAATCACTACTTACCTCCATCCCCACGAAACCCCTGGTCTCTAATCAAATCCTACAAATAAATAGTAAATATGTTTATTCAAAGCACATGGTAAAAAAGTAACAACAACAACAACAACAACAACACATTTTCTACTATGCATAAGCAGAAGGGTTAATTCAAAACAATACCTGTCTTATAATTATTTCACAAAGCAAAGACTATTAAATTAGCTAGTGTACATGACAAACACTAACGTTTGAAGCACTTGCCACCCTGACCTACGTGAAAGGATTATTAGTCCTGGTCAAATGCTGAAATCCATTCCAGGCCACTCAGTGACTTCATAAATCCTTAAAGAAGATTCTACTGGCACATATTAAGAGCCATAAAAATGTTCATACCCTTTGATCCTGTAATTCCACTTCTGGGAATTTTTCCTAAGGAAATAATTCAGAAGAAAAAATGATATGCACAAAGATGTTTAGTGCAGCATTATCCATCACACCAAAAGTCAGAAATAATTATTTCCCTCTGATAGGCATTTTGTCATATTATGGCTATGGTGTATCAATTTAATGAAGTAGTCACAGTTACCAAACAACTATGAAACTTAAAACATGGAACATGTTTACATATAATAAAAAATACAAAGTTAAGCACACTGAATACTATCATAAAAATCTGGATGTACAAGAAACATTAAAAAGGAGGGGAGATCAAAACAGCTCAAATAAGGATTTTGTTTAAAGTGGTCTTTCTTATTTAAATACAGCTTTTACAGTAATGCTGGTAGTAGGGGAAATTCTATATACAATGAAATTGGATCCTAGTCTACAGAACCTGGATTACTTTACTCAGTTAAACTAAGTGTCAGGGATTGAAAGGCCACAAATGTCTCTGAAAAGATTAATTGCAAATAGGCACCATTTTGCTTATTAAAATAAGGAGTGAATTCTTTACTGTGTATGTCTACCATATTCAATGTACTGCATAGACCCTTCAATATAATACAAAAGCCTCTTTTTTTTAACATTCAAAAACCTATTTAATAGAATCTTTTTCATGAAATATACAAAAGTCTTAATGGTTTCACTACCTTTCTGTGGTTTCAGAGCTTACAAACACTGTGAGATGTAGGCACATGAAAAATAAGTAACCATGTAGGAATAAAAGAGAGATACACCAGTTCATTATAATAAAAAGTGATGGCATTGACAAAACTTTTAGTGCCATACATTAAGACTATGATGATCTGGCAATCTGACACTGGGCTTCCAGCCTCCAGATCTACAAGAATTGGTGACTACAGTGCAAAAGAAATGACACTAGGATTTGGCATTGGTGAAGCAGCTAAAGAAATCTGAGTCAGGGCTGTGAAGACTAGACAGGCATATAGAAATCAAGGGGCTTTCTAGACAGAAGGCCCCACAGGAGAACAGTTGTAACCCCTTTCCTGTTTCCTATCCTAGCTCTGAAACTCCCACACACACCTACAGATGAATGTGGCTTTCCCACTCCTAGAAACTCCTGGAGGTCCAATACACGTTTACCCTTTTCAATCTCATGTGTTCTTAAAGCTCCCTGTTCAACTATCTACTCAATCTATCTTAAATAGGATAGTCCAGTATTTTAAAACCATTTCAACTGTTCCCTAACCTCTTCTAGTCCCTTGTCTGTCATCCCTGTGATTCAGCATCACAGAAGAAACAACCAAAGAACTTCTGGCAATACCTTGTTATCTGTGAACATCTGCACAAGTAGCATCCATCAGCTGTAATTTCTAAATTCATTCGTTCTCCTTGATGTCCCTTCGTCTCCAGGGTACCATGTGTCATAGGCTGGTCTCCAGCTCTGCCCCTCTGGTGCCTTTAGTGGTCAGCGCCAAGACTAAAGGTGTGCGCCACAACGCACGGTTGGCTTCTAGCTACCATTTGTTTTAATGTGGTGGTTTGAGGAAGGATGGTCCCCATAGGCTCACAGTATCTGGAGATTTATTCTCCAGGAAGTAGCCTTGTTGGAGGTAGGCTCTGAAGTTTCAAAAGCACACACCAGACCAACACCCTCCCTGCCCTGTCTGCAGATCAAGATGTAAAGCGCTCAACTATTGCATGTCGCCATGCTCCCCACGATGATAAAAATGGACTAAACCTCTGAAACTATAAGCAAGCCCCAACTAAATACTTTTTTAAGAGTTATCTTGGTCATTCAGACATGTACTCAGATAATAAGGTAAGAAATGACTGAGCATGAATAAAAACTTTAAGTCATTAAAAAAGCTTTCAAACAAGAGAATAGATGATAAGAGTATTATAAAAATTATCCTGGTGAGAATACCAGGGTGGAAATGGTTAAAGAAAAATTAATGGTAGGAATAAATTCATTAAGTTGTTCATATGAATGAATATGGAGGCAAATGGTTATGTCAATAAGTCAGAAGAGTCTAGACGTAAAGGGGAAAGGAAAACAGTTTCGGCAGTTATGAAAAGGATAAAAGAGTAAGGCATAAAGTGATTCTTCAAATAGCCAGGCCCAGGAAACCAGGAGGAGGCATAGCAGAGACAAGGGGAAACAGTGTAACAGACTATTTGTTTTCAAATAAAGATGAAGGCTCCAAGCTGGGGCACACCGAGAACACACCTAACCTACAGATACTGTGCGACTCCGACTTTCCAAGCTCCCTCCTCCCACAGCTCCCTTTCCCACTTCTCTTTCTGTGTGTTCAGGTCTACATAGAGAGAAAAGCCTTAGTTAAAAATGGTACTAGGAAAAAGCTACTTATATGAACTTACTCTCCAAAATACAGGGGGAAACTTAATGAAAGTAGGAAGAAAGGCTGATTTTAAAATCCTTTATTCATGATTTATCTTGGTAATTAAATAAAATTTATAATAAAGCATTTTAAAAGTTAATAAAATTTAAGTTATAGTTCCAACTGTAAGATTTTAAAAAATATAAATCCAGAACTCTTTGTTGGTTCTAATGCCAAATTCATGTCATTTTCATAACAGATAAATTGAACAAAAATCTTAAGAGAATTCGTAAAATTCCCATTTTAATTTAAAATGTTTTCAGAGATAGTGTCATAGAAAAAAGTGAGAATAATTGCAACTTGGCAACAGTAAAGTACTTAATATTACCAGAGAACATGAAAGGGCATTTGGATCTGTAACGTAGGACCTAGCACTTCCATGATAAATGAAAAGTGGCATCTACTTCCCATCTGTATTGAAAGTCTAATAGGAAACCAGGGGAGCACATTCAGATTGCTTAGTGCTAGCACTGCCAGTACTTACATCAATATTGACAGGTTCGATTGTGTTTATATGAACATTGGGAGCGGAGGAGGAGCGGTCTCGTTGCCCAAACTGATTGCGATGATCTTCATCTGCTGGCCGGAAGGGCTGTGGAATTGGAATGGATTTTGAAGGAGATGGACTGGTGAGGATTTGGGGCCTGGAAAAACCAAGTCATTGGGAAGATAAGATTTGGAGCAATTATATTAATAATAATATTTAAAATGAAAGTTACAAGATTGTTATACTTAAAATGATAAGCTTTAAAGAAACAAAATTACAGTAGTAGTAGCTTTACAAAAAGCATTAGTTTAAAAAACATCCCTACAACTGGTACTGACAAAGCTTTGCTCAAAAGCAGAACTTCCAGGGACTATCAATGGTAAGAACAATGATTCTGATCCAGAAAACTCCAGAGGATTCTACAAATGGCTGGAGATTACCTGTGGTTAATTCCTTCAAAATTATATATGCAACTAAAATGCTTCAGGTGGGGACTGGCTGAATAAAACATGCTATGTTTCCTATATACTATTTTTCATAACCTAAAGTCACTCAAGTAAAAATCTGAAGGAGGTAGTTAGGAAGTTACAAATAGTTTTGAGAATATACCTGTATATTTTAGGACCCTAAAGATAGAATTACTACTTAATACCAGTATTGATTGAAATTTTTATAATATCAAACATTATCTCCAAAGTTTTGGAAGATAATCTATATGGTGCCAATTATCTTTCATATTTCAAAATGTTTTTCATGTCTAAATATTAACACCAGAGACAAAAAAAGAGAACCAGATAATATTTAACACTGCAGCAAATATTTAAAATAACTAAAAAAATGTGGGGTATTGTGGTTGTGTGGTGCCCTGGGAAGCCAGACACTGGTGTCAAGTGCTTCATCTCTACCTTACTTTTTGAGACAGTCTCTTCGCTGAAGCTGAATTTACAATCGGTTAGACTGCTAGCCAACAAACTCCAAAAATCTTACCCTGTCCTCCTAGGACTGGGGTATAAAAATACCTTTTATACCTTGAAGAAATTGTTTCTGAGACTTACTTCCTCCGTCTGCTAACCCAGGCCTTGCTGTGGAAGCTTCTAGCCTCCATACAATCTTACCCAGGCCTAGAATGCTTTCAGCTTCTGAGATGTACTGCTGAATCAGCTCACTCTTCCCTGGTTCTTTCAGAACTCTGGCTGACTGGTACAACTCAGCTGTTCTTGCTCAAAACTTCTCCAATCTGACTGACTCAATCTGGCTTCTCTCTCAGCCTCTCCTGAATTGCTCGCTTGAACTCATACTAACTTTGGCAAAATGTTCTAATTTTCTGTCTCTCATTCTCTGGCTCATTCTGTCAACCTGGTCAAGCTTGTTCTCTCTCTGCAACCTATTTCTTTACAACTGTCCTGGTAAAACTGACTCCTTCCTTTTTTTTTTTCCTCTCTGTGCTGCTCTCTTAAACAGCCTCTTTTCCTTTTTTTCCCTGTGAGTTGGACATATTCTTTTTTTGTGGGTTGGGGGAAGATATCAAAATTCTTTATTTGAAGAAACAGTACAAATTAAAGAACTTAAATGGGTATTTTGGTGCAACTTATAGAAAAGTTAAAGGCAGCCCAACATATATGCACTGCCTGAGTGACCAGAAAAGTCACATGGCTTTGGGAAGCCAGCTTAGCTCTCATCACTGTGTCTGAGGGTGTGCTTGTCAAAGAGATATTCTGCCATGCCAGATCCAGAGGCTCCCATCTTGCCTAAGTTGATCATGAGGTCACCCTGTTCTTTAATGGATTTCACCTGCTCATTCAGATAATGTGTCTCAGTGAAGTCACATAAGTGGGGATCATTCTTGTCAGTAGTCAGTTTGTGAAGTTCCAGTTGTGCCTGATTTACTCTTTCCAAGTGCAGTGCACACCCCATTGCATTCAGCCTGCTCTACCAGGCATCATGGTCTGGTTTCTTTATATCCTGGAAGATTCAGCCACCTCATTGGCTCTGCAGCTTTATCAGTTTCTCATCAGGTTCTCTCTCCTCATGAGATTGGTGGAGAAAGTATTTGGCAGAGTTCTTCAGAGCTGCATCATCCTGGTCAAAATAGCCAGATGTAGAGACAGACATAGGAAGCACACAACTCTAAGTTGATCTGACGGTTGATGGCAATCCTGCCGGTAGTTCAGGAGAAGTGGTGGTCATGGCAGCAGCCAGGCAAGGTACAGCAGAGCAACAAAGTTGTAAAGGGCTCAGGCTCAAAGAGGCCAGCGGGGTCAGAGGGGCTGAGCACCCAGTTCTGTTCAAGCACTGTTGAAGCAAGAAACCACCGGGACTCTGGGCGAGAATACCTCAAGTTGGGCATACTCTATTCTATCACGTCTTTCTCTGATTTGTCATTTTGTCTACCACTTAGATATCACTTTAAAACACGGTGCTTCCTTCTACAAACCTTACCTTCATTGTGTGGGATTAAAGGTGTGCAGTAAGGGAGTGTCTGTATTCTAGCCAGAGGGATCAAAGGTGTGTGCTAAGGGCTGAGCCACAACACATCTAGAAACAGTTTTTTTTTTTGTTGTTGTTGTTGTTTTTTCCTCCAGTAAATAACACAATTTTGGGGTTCAAAATGCAATCAAATATCCTGCAACACTGGAGTAATGGGTTTCAACGACAGTCACCACTCAACTTTTTAGGTGGGCAATGGGGATCCAAACTCAAGTCTTCAAGCATGCATGATAAGCACTTTAGTCACTGAGCTATCTTCCCAGCTCAAAAATTACTCTGATTAAAATACTTTAATAGGTTACGGAATGACTTATTAATTAATTAACCTTTTTTGCTATAGATAGTAGAATCTATGAGTGCTGACCTAAAGGACCTGGCATGAAGAACCTAGAAATTTGAGGCTAGATTTGAAACTCCTATAAAGACTGTGGCCCCTCAGAAGAGTCTCATCAGCAGAGAAGTGAGCACTTCTCGGGAGAGGAGACAGTAAGGCTCAGCCCAAGCTTCAACTGCCCGTGGAAAGTCAACATGGACCAAGTTCTCCTCACATACTGGCCATCATTTTACCCCATATTATAAGAGTTAACCAGCACTGTTTAAGTCATTATTAGACCAGAATGACAATGTTGAGATAACAAGGGAAATTATAAAAGAATGGTAAGAAAATATATAAGGAGGGGCTGGTAAGATCACTCAGTGGATAAAAGGGTACTTGCTACTAAGCCTGATAACCTGGGAATTTTCCCCTGGAGCCCAGATGGTAGAAGGAGACCTTATTCCCCAAAGCTGTCTTCTGACGTCCACAAAGGTGCCTTAGCATGCACATGAGTGCACACACACATGCATAGTCATTTTAAATACGTATAATCAAAAAGTTAATAGAAAAGGGCAGAAAAAAATGTTTGGTGAGCAAAGCTTAAGAGTGACAAAACTCTAAATAAAGCATGTCATTGGAATATGAAGCTCATGAGGTAAGGATAGGAAAAATTTACTTTGGGAGATTCATATTAACTACATGAGTCTGTTTAAAATGAACAGGACATAAATGTTATTCTCTAAAAGAAATGGGCAAAAGCCCAATTACAATTAATGGAACTGGACGTGAGGGAAGTTGTGTTTCACTGGTTTTCGAGAATTAATCAGTTTTTGTCAAAGCTGACCTTATTCTTGCTTTATAAAGCTAAATAAAAATATAAACAAAAATTCCTTTGCTAAGGAATTTTTGAACACATAAAAATACAAAAATGTTATTAGTTAATAAGTATTCAGAAATAAAAACTGTCAGGCTACTTATAGTCATAGGTCGACAGTGTCCTTGAATTTAGCACTAAACCTGAGAAAGCCTCAAGTAACTGGATGTATAATTGATATAATATGTGATCTAGCATTGGTAGAGAGGCAACAAAGCACTCCTGAAATGTACTGAGTACAAACTATGACAGAAATATCAACTGGATAACAAACCAGAACTCTGTTTACAAAGGACAGTGATTCAGAAACAAGGAGACACAAAACCTGCATTTAATCTGGTAAAAGAAGAGGGCCTGTAACACAAACTCCACATGATGTGTTAATACCATTTGGAGGTGAACTTAACTTACCTACCCCTGATGACTGTGAGCAATATTTCATTATTATACCTATCTGTACAACATTTTAATTCAATGCTTAACAGAAGCAATTATAATGTTTTCTCAGAATGTCTTTCCAAAGAAGAATGAGCCCATCCTACACAAGTCTAGGTTAGGTAACACATATATTTTCTGTTCTGATTTTGCTCAACTTAAAGCAATATATTCACAATTATCATCATTTTGGAAAACTGATAAAACTGTACCTGCATACTGTGGACTCTTTCTTTGATGTAGGTAATTTATAACTAACCTATGAAGGACCCTGACTATCACCTAATTGGCTTTCTCCCAGAGGTATATATTTGTACTGACCACGCCACAAACTTTCTTAAAATTAAAATTAAAAAATTAAAAATTTAAAATAAACAGAATATTAATTCTAACACTCTTCAGAAAACTACTATAATTTAGACTTAAGTTTTAGGTTACACTATTTAAAATTTTTTGAAGCAAAGTGACTATTTCTGTTCAGTGATAAATAATTATCTCTTTGTATTCTAAACGGAGTAATGTATTAATTTTGCAAAATTTCTTGGTATGACCATACTTGCTTTAGGATAGAACTAGTAACTGTACACAAGTTATTGAGCATGGCATAAAGATTATCCTTCTATTATTCAAATACTGACTTCTCTGCCCCCGTATCTGGCTACATTCCAGACATGGCACTGTAATGCTTGTTCTAAGTTATCTCCTGCCTCAATGTTGTGCAAACATCGCTCCTATTTATTCTCTTCTTTGTCAGCAAAATCTGGTCAGCCAATGGCTGAGCAGAGGAGAGAGTAGAACTGGACTTCTGATTCCAGAGAGGTGAGGGGAAGAAAAAGAGGAGAAAGGAGGATTCAGCCTTGAGGAGAGTTGAGACACCATGGGAACACACGTGAAGCAGAGAGAGCCAGATTGAAACGAAAACACAAGTGTCTTGGGGATTTTGGCAGGAAGGTAGCCAGATTAGAGGATTAAAATAGATTAATAAATACTCAGCTATTAGACTGTAAAGCTTGATTAAATAAATCTTACAGTCTAGTATTTATTTGGGAGCTAGCCAGGAAAAAGAAATGCCATCACTTTTTAAATTGCTCTAACAAGTAATAAATCAAATACTGTGATATTGAACATAACTGATACAATGGCTATTTTTGGTTATCAACTTGACTATATCTGGAATGAACCTGTGAGGGATTGTTTTTCTAAATTAAACTATCTGAAGTGGGAAGACCCAGTCTAATCTGGATCCTTGAGGTAGAAAGATACACTTTTTAAACAGATCTTTAGAGATGGCAAGACCCACCTTTAATCTGCCCACACCTCCTGCTGGCAGCCCAGGTAAAGGACACAGAAGAAGGAAGCTTGTTTCCTTTCTGCTTGCCTGCTCTCCCTCTCACTAGCAAGTCCACCCTGGCACTGGCATTAGAGCCTCCTCCTTCAGGATTCTGGCAGATACTGAAGACCAGAAGGGACATCCAGCCTTACAGACTGAACAACTACTGGATTGTCGACCCTTCCATTGGTAGACAGCCATTGTTAGACTAGCTAGACCATAAGCCATTCTGTAAGCCATTCTAAAAAAAATCACACACACACACACACACACACACACACACACACACACGCACGCACGCACGCACGCACGCACACACACACACGCGCACACACACACACACACTCTGTAAGTTCATTATATAAGTTATGCTCCTCTAGAGAACCCTGATTGGCTTCTTTACAAAGGTAATTTTACACACTGACATAAAAGCATTAGGAAATTAACTTATAGAGAAGCTTGCACATTTTTCAAGACCAGATCCTATTTGACTCTAGTCAAGAAAAAATAGCTGTGGCAGAGGCAAATGCTCCCTTAATTTTGAAACAGCAACCCTTCACTAGAAGACAATCTGTGGGGCTGGAGAGATGGCTCAGTGGTTAAGAGCACCGACTGCTCTTCCTGAGGTCCTGAGTTCAAATCCCAGCAACTACATGGTGGCTCACAACCATCTGTAATGAGATCTGATGCCCTCTTCTGGTATGTCTGAAGGCAGCTACAGTGTAATACAATAAAATAAAATCTTAAAAAAAAAAAAAAAAAGAAAAAGAAGACAATCTGTGCTGTTACCATTATGACCCTTCAGAGAGGCCAAGTTAATTTTATGTTCTGTAACCCTGTTCACAGAACTGGCATCTGTCATTAGAAAAGCCTCACAGATCAATAGATTCTCAATTGTGGTAGCCAAAGGATTAATTGAAATCCCAAACATTATTTTGATTTGATCATCTTAAAAACAAAACAAAAAAACCAAAAAAAAAAAAAAAAAACTAAGGCAGAGCCATCAGAGAGAACTGTTACAACCTGACAATGCTACATAATTGTCTATATTCTAGTGATATAAAAATATGCTTTTTGATATTATTATTGCGTGCTTGTTTGTAAGTGTCCATGCCGTGATGCACACATGGAGCGAAGAAAACAAAGTTTTTGGAGTCAGTTCTCTTCCTACCTCTTTCTGAGGTCAGGTCTCTTGTTACTGCTATGCTGTGTAGACTTTTATTTATGTGAGGACCTTCCATCCTGTTGTAGGAATGCTGGGATTACAGCTGGACCACAACTGGCCTTTGTCAAATTTACCTCCTCCTATGGCGAGCACTTTTGCCCATTAAGCCATCTCATCTCTCACACACTCCAATTCTGTGTGTGACGGGGGAGGAGGGCACCAGGCAGCCTTCTCTATTGCTTTCTTATTTGAGGAAGGGTTGCTCCTTGATCCTGGAAATCAAGTTCTTTCAACTAGACTGCAAGCCTGCAATAAAAACTGCAGGTCTATTATAAGTATCCCCTTAATGTTATTATTCTTTGAGGTATAAGTCTAAAGAAATAAGGGCTAGCGAGATAACCATGTGTGTGATTGTCATGAAAGACTGACCACCCAAGTGGTCCCTGGTTCCACAGTGAAAGGCGAGAACTGAGTCATGAAAGTTGTTCCCTGACCTCTACACAATCACTATGGTATATTATACATACACAAACACCTACATATCACTGCCCACACAATGAATGAATGAATGAATAAGGTTTTGGGGCCTAAAGTAATAACATACTGTGAAGAATACAAGGAAGAAGGGAATAGTAAAACAAATACCTGTGCACTAAGCATTTTGGAACTATTCTAGGTCAGAATGCTATCTGGAAACTTCTCTTCCCCTCCTTTCCCCTCTCCCACTCTTTCTTTCCAAGATAGAGTTTCTCTGTGTAGCCCTGGCTATCCTGGAGTTAGCTCTACAGAGAAGGTTAGTCTTGAGCTCAACAGAGATCCATCTGTCTTCGACCCCAAAGTGCTGGAATCAA
The DNA here is from genome assembly GCF_011064425.1 of Rattus rattus. NCBI lineage: Eukaryota > Metazoa > Chordata > Mammalia > Rodentia > Muridae > Rattus > Rattus rattus. The sequence continues at coordinate 100,135,892 of NC_046159.1, read as the reverse complement.
AGGTGTGTGCTGCTACCACCAGAGAAACATTTCTTTTTAAAACTATATACTTCCAGACATAGCATAAATAATCTTGCTTTAAACATAATGGGAAGAGCATAACAGACCTATGCGAAAATATTCAAGAGCCAACTTAAATTACTGTCTCTTTTTCTACTGTGAATTAATGCCTTGGGGATAGTTTAAGAGTAAATGTTTGCCTTCCCTCCTAAACTGACAGCACTGCTTCCACCAGCCTTCTGTCCTTGTGAAGCCCTGCCTTTCTGCATATGGCCTCCCCTTAATTTTAGGCTGTCTTCACTTTAGGGTTTCCTGCCCATCTAAATTTTACTGCTAAGTAAATTCTCCCTCCAAAATCATTTTTATCTCATTGGTAACTTGCTTGAAAACCTTTATTCTCCCAGATCTTCATATCTCAAGTAAATACCAGCCAAAATGTCAAGATTCCCTACTACCTGGTCTCACATATGGCACTTTCCTTCTTCCAACTTTCCATTGTTATTTGAGATTATGGTCTCACTCTGAAGCAAAGCTCAAACTCATCACCTTTCTGCTTCAGCCTCCTAAGTGCTGGGATTTCAGATGTGTGCATCCTATCAGTCTCTCTCATACTCCTTAAAAGCTTAGGTAAGCTTCGTGACTAGCTCTGAAACCTGCTCTCTTCTCTACATCCGCTCTCACTCAGAGTTCATTTAGCTTCTAGCCATTCATTCTCTCCCTCCAGTTCCCTCCCCTGTCCCCCATCTCTCTCTCTGGTTCTTTTAGACAGGGTTTCTCCATGCAACAACTCTGGCTGTAGCCAGCAATTCTTTAAACACCAGTTCAAATCACAACTCTGCTAAGCTTTCTTGAGTACATCCAACTTTCTTGCATTCTATAAATATAAAATATTTATGTTCTTATCACAAAGTTTAATATACTCTATTACAATGTGTAGTTTTGAACTCATATGTTAATGCTTTTTAAGTAGAAGTCACAACATTACCTGATAAAATGGTGAATAACAGGGCATAAGAATTTTATTTTGACATTCTTCACAATTGATCTTAAAACCGTCTACATCAGCTTTAATTCCATTGATTGATTGATTAATTGATTGACTGTGTGTGTTTCAAGACAGTAACTCACTGTGTAGATCAGGTCAGGCTCCACTCACAGAGATCTGCCTGTTTTGGTCTCATGAGTGCTGGGATTAAGGCTGTGACCTACTCTAATACCAGGCTTTTAATCCTACTCTGGACCAAATGAATGTAAATGCTTCAATGCTGTGATACTATACATTAGTGATAAAATACATAATTGGGGGGAAATATCTATAATTTAACAGTTCCAGTGTTGAAAAGGTTTACAATTATACAAACAATCCAAAGAAAGGCAGTCCGTCTAGCATATCATTAAACAGCAAGAATCAAATCATACCCAATAGAGTCTGAGGGGGGTGCGGAAGAGCATCCAGATGGAAGGGTAGTCTCTGCTGAGAAGGCCTCCTCCTGTGGTACTGGGTGATGCTCAAAGAACTTGGAGACAAACAGCAAACTGTGAGGCAAAAACAAAACAAAACAAAACAAACCTAACTTGTGCAAAACCCAGAAGCTTCAATACAAGAGAACACAGAAGTAGTGAGAAAATGTGGGATCAAGTTTTAGTTTCAGGATCAACAAAGTTCAATTACATATATTTTTGTCAAAAGGTTTCTCTAAAAAAATTATATTGTACTTTCAAGGGCATGCTCAGATCTAGAGCTAATTGTTCTTTTCAGTCAATTTCTATACCACGGGAAGAAAATCATCTATTTAAAAACTAGAAGAAAAACATCTAGTGGTAAGTTAGATTATGCTTCTTGTTTTTTTCTGAGATTCATTGTGTAGTCCTGGAACTCACTTGTAGACCAGGCTGGTCTTGAACTTACAGAGATCCACCTGCCTCTGCCTCCTCGGTAGCTGCTAAGTTGGATATATCATTATAATTAATTTTAAAGTCAAATTCCATTTCAGCAGCAACAAAAAGAATTATAGAGAAAGATTATTATACAATAGATACCATCTACTATGTTTATTAAATATACTCTAAAGAAAAAAAGAAATTTTAGAAATAAATAACTCGTGTATAAGTATTCCCTTAAATAAAGGGAGCTGGGGTTAAGATGATACAGACGGACATGGGTGAGGTGAACAGTGAGGGAATCAACATAACTGGTACAATAGGCTGCAGAATCAGACTCATTGTCCAGAAAGACAACCGTCACCTTGACTAAAACAATATTCTATATCCACCCCAAATTATATAAAAGTGATTCCTAAGGACTAGTAGTTGTTACTTAAAAAGCACATGAAATAAAAGTTTTATATGCCCCAGAGCCAGTGCTCACCTCTCTGAGAGAGAAGAGCTGCTTGGACTATTTGTTACTTTAAAAATTCTTTAACAGTTACATTGGGCAAAACGTCTCTCATGATTTTCAAAGTACACTAATTCCACATTATGAAAATTTAACTATAAAGTAATAGTAAAGAGGTTCTTTGTGGATTACTTACTCAAGTTGGTCATAATTAACACACATCAGTGGAACCTCTGTACTACAACGCTGGTGAAACTTATAACCACATGTTTGACAGCGGAAACCCTGGAAAAGCAGCTTTCGGCAAAAGTCACAAAATGCTAAGGTGAAAAAAGTTTTCCGTACCTGGAAAGTGAAAATCATACATGGTTTCAGATACTTGCAAGAATCCTTTTTATAAACAACACATTCACTCACTTACTTAAAATAGCAATTTTTAGTATATTTATATCGTAAAAAGTCACACATCAAAATGCAATATTAAAACCACAGGATTTGAAATACTATCCCATCTTAATAGTCAACATAAAAACTCAGAAATCAGGACAATAAAACAAATAAAAGAATTGAGACCCTGATATGTTATCCAACTTCAAATGGACAACAAGTAACACTCTAAGGGACTTGTGCATGAAAGTCTCAAAAAAATTTAAACAACTGAATTAAAAAGAATAACTGATTTCAAGCTTGACAGCATAAAGGAAGTAAAAATACAAAAAGAAGAGCTAGAGGTAAAAGGAAGGAAACCCAAGGCTATCATTCAATTCCTACCCAAAGAAGGAAGCTAAGGAAAGCTAGTGCTGACAGTAGAAGAAACAAAGATATAGACTTATTCAACCTCAGTTCTCAAACAGAACAGCAGCGAGATGGAAGAGAAGAGGGAGAGAAGGCAGAATCCTGCAAACGAGTTACTCCTAATGGAACCAGCAATAAGCATGTGAGGTCTTAAGTTGCTAAAGCAAGAAATCATGGCAAAAGATATTTAGTGATATGAAAATAATCACCCAGGGCTTAAAATAGAAACTATTAAAATTATCAATTGCTACACGAAATCTATACCGCAATTTTATTCTGACCACAGAATTACTTAGTGAATTGCTTGTTATACTGTTAAATTTAGCAACTTTTTAAAAGTTTAGATCTGAAATTTGGGTAATAGGAAAGAAAACTTCTGCCTTCAGACTTGAACATACTGTTAAAAGTTAAATACTGTTAAATACTGTTGTTTCTAGCTTTCCTCCTTTTCCATTTGCCTTTCAGATTAGCTTCTTCATATTACAAAATAAATAAATGCTCAAAAGTATTAAAAATTTATCAGGACTTTTAATGTACAACATGGATCAAAGAAACTGCACTGTACTAAGGGGACTCTCTGTTCCCGAGGGAGAAATTATATGAAGTGTATACGCCCTGCAGTAAGCAATAGGCAGAAAAATATATAACAGAGAGACTTCCAACAATGGCTATTTCAGAATGCTGATAGCAAGGATGACTTTTTGTATTTTCAATCATCTTGGATTTCATTTTTTAAAAACCACAATCAATAAATAATGTATCCTTTTATGATGACCTAATATATACCTAAACCTACATAATAGCACTTACATCAAGCATAGCTTATAATTTTATATCATTTATTACAATTTCATGTTTTTGTTTAAATGTTTTCTGTGACAGAAGTTGGTCTTGAACTTTCAACCAGCCCCTTGCTTCTGCCTCCCAAGTGGAGGGTTCCAGGTATAGAAAAGCAGGTCTGCTCTAAAACTCTAGTTTTTTGAGATAGGGCTTACCATGTAGACAAGGCTGTCCTTGAATTCCTAGTCATTTGCATGTCTCTGCTTCCCAGTGCTAGGTTTAAAGGTGTGTGCCACTATACCGACTTAAAATTCTATTTTCAAAAAATATTAATCAACAGCTATTAAGAATTAGTCTGGTACATAATCCATTCTGGCCTTCCAGGAACTTTTACACAGTGGGGTGTGCTTTCTTCAGTTTCCCCATCACTTGAGAAAGCATGTGAGAAAAAGCAAATGCTTTGTTTCTAGCTTTCTTCCTTTTCCATTTGCCTGTGATTATACAGAAGTGAGAAATACCTCTTTTGATCTATTTAACTGCCAAACTAAGCATCTTTAGCACTGCTACCATTATCTCAGGAAACACACACACACACACACACACACACACACACACACACACACACACACACACACACGAACGCATGCACATGTACCTACCTGTGTGGGGTGGGGGTGGGATGAAGAGGAGAGTAAGAGAAATAGAGAAGAGAGCAGAACAACGGAAGGGTAAAAGGTAGGCTATGCATCTGAGTATGGATTTTATGTAAACCATGTCTGAAAGATAACTTTGTGAATAAAGACGGACCAAAAAAATTATTTCTTCTGGCCATAGCTTCTGCTTAGTTAAGAACAGAATTTAAGTATATCTAAAGATGTATTAGTTGAGTGGGGAGTGGTTAGGAGTCTGTTGCTGGCTGGTGACAAACTTAAGCTAGGTTTTATCAAAGGCAAAAAACAAGACAAAGTCTCAAGGAGAGCTCGATATCCAACTATGCTCCTTTCCCATCCATCCCCTTAATCTTTGGAAACAATATGCATGTCAAGATACAGGCAGTCTAACTCTACATATGATATGTTATAAAGATAAAAACAGAGAGAAGGCCTCAGATTCTATCCTCAAAGGCTGCTAGGCAATCATTACAAGAACAAAGCTAGGTGTACGGAAACACAAGTCCCATTGAGGAGAAAAGGAAAAAGGGAGAATATCACACAGCAGGACCCCATTTTTCACTTAAGAGAGAGAGGGATGGGAAGTAAGCAAGAGAGAAATAAGTCAGCTGTGCTTACCGCCATGCATTTGTGAACAGAGATAACTAAGCTATTAGCTACTCATTTATACAAATGACGACTTGTAGGAAAATTTTATTTTACTAGATAGATAGTCTTTTATATCAGACTAATTTTTTTTTGGTTTTTATTTGTTCTTTTAAGGGACATAGTATATGTTTTTTAAATTATAAAGAAAGAATAAATATCAATAAAAACTCTCTAAATACAGTATTTTAAAGAACAGAACTTAGGCCAATTATCAACCACAAAATTATTCATCTGTATTTCATATTCCCTAAATAAAAAATTCAAAAGAAACTAACCAGTTTTGACAATTCAAATATGAATAGATACATACAAAGTTGTGGGTTGTAAGTGGAACATTCTCTAGTACTTCAACATGTAACTCCTCTCCAGTAAGCCAGGAAATATCAGTGTCCCAGCCAATTGGTTTCTTCTCTCTGAAAAAAATGTAGGAGAAATCCTTTCTTGATTACTCTACCCCAATATTTTCTTTTCTTTTCTTTTTTTTTTTTTTTCAGAGCTGGGGACCGAACCCAGGGCCTTGCGCTTGCTAGGCAAGTGTTCTACCACTGAGCTAAATCCCCAACCCCCAATATTTTCAAACAATAGAAATTTCAGTCTTAATTTTTAGGTTTAAACTTTAATAAATGTCAAACAAAGAGCAGTATAAATATATTCACTCTTAAGTTGGTCCAGAAAAACCTACAACAGTCAAAACCAAATTGTTCCTGGGGTTTTAAAAAACAAATAAACAAACAAATGAAAACAAACAAACAAACTTATCCAATTCAGAGAACAAGACCATCCAGGGAACAACATGCCTCAAGATGTAGATTCAAACATAATTATTTAGAACAATATTACTTTATGAAAAGATGCTTTAATATAAAAGAGATTTTATACACTTTTGTAGAACTATGAGCTTGTATTTAAAAAGGAAGACTATAGAAATGCAGACTATCTAAACAAATCACATTCTACTGTAATGGTTCTCAACCTTCCTAATGCTATGACCCTTGAAATAGTTCTCATATCGTGGTGATCCCCAACTGTAAAATTATTTTTGTTGCTACTCATAGGTGTAATTTTTCTACTGCTATGAATCATACTGGAAATACATATATTTTCGGTGATTTTAGACAACCCCTGTGAAAGGACTGTTTGACTCCCTAGGTTGAGACCTGCTGTTCTAATTGTTCACAAATTACAGAAATTATAATCTCTAATAAAGGCATCTGTCACAGGAATAAACAATATAAGTGCACAAATTATCAATAGCTTTCGAGATTTCTTTAAGAGTAGTATTAGTACAATTTTTAAGTTGATATTTTAAATCTTTTAGTAAAAAATATTCTCCCTCTCTCTGATGTATATGGGTGTTTTGCCTGCATAAGTCTCATGTATACCTGAGGAGACCAGATGGTTTTAGAGCCCCTGGAACTAGAATTACAGATGCTATGAGCTGCCGTGTGGGTACTGAGCCACCTTTCCAGTCCTTGAGCTAATTCCCTCAGAGGTTTGGATAAAGACTACTCAAAGCTTATGTCTAATTTCTTTTCAAAGAAAGTGACACACACATACAAAGCATACCCGTCCTGAACTCTGTAAACAGCACAGCACTCTGGGATGAGACCCCTCATCATCAGGGCTTTCTTTAGACTGTCTCGGACTGTAACACCACATCTTGCGGGCACCTATGATATGAAGACATGCAAGAGGTAAAGGAAGGAGGTTTTCTCTCAAATCATTTCTTAAAGCTCAGCTATTTACTTTATAACACCTTTAAAATATTATATGGATTCCTTTACTCATTAGTCAAAGGAAATTGTAACTAGTAATATTATTTTACCAACTTAAAGAAAATGGATTAAGGCCAGTTGTGGTGGTGCGTGAGTTTAATCCCACTTCAGTGGCGGAGGCAGCAGGATCTCTGTGAGGTTAAGGTCAGTCTGTGAGGTATCTGGTCTACATAGATTCCAGGGCAGTCAGGACTACATGGACTGTGATGCTTATATATGCTTGGCCCAGGGAATGGCACTGTTGGGAGGTGTGGCCTTGTGGGTGTGGGCTCTAATACCCTTGTCCTAGCTGCCTGAGAGTCAGTAAATCCACTAGCCGACTTCAGATGAAGATGTAGAACTCTCAGCTCTGCCTGTACCATGCCTGCCTGGACACTGCCATGATGATAATGGTACGAACCTCTGAACCTGTAAGCCAGTCCCAACTAAATGTTGTTTTTATAAGAGCTGCCTTGGTCATGGTGTCTGTTTACAGCAGTAAAACCCTAACTAAGATACAGACTGTGTCTCAAAAAAAACAAAAAACAAAAAAAAAAAACAAAAAAAAAAAAAAAAAAAAAAAAAAGAGAGAGAGAGAGAGAAAGAAACAAAGAAAAAAAGACATGTAAGTCTTTGATTAAAATTACATACACATATATATGCACACACCAATATAGTGGTTCCACCACTGAAAATACTTAGAGGTCAACACTCAAAGTAAAATAAAAATTTGCTGTTGTTTTTTGAGAAAGTGCCTATTGTAGCCCAGGCTAGTCTGGTTCTCTAGGTCTTCCTACGTCAGCCTCACAACTGTTGTAAGCAAGACTGGTATATGCTACTATGTCTAAATGTAAAATCCATTTTGACCAAAGGTGAAAGCCGTATAAATCTTTGGTTACACTGATGGTTATTAAGAGATGTCTTATAGACTCTAAATAAAGCAGAAGAAAATGTCTTAGGATATATGGGGAGGCTGGGGAGATAGCCCAGTGGGTAAAGTTTTTGCTGCACAAACACGAGGATCTGAGTTGGGTCCTCAGTACCCACTAAAAAGCTGAGTGTAGCAGTGTGGACCTGGGGGAGGGCTGTCACTGGCCAGCTGATCTGACAAAAAGATTAAGGTCTAGGTTCGCAAGAGGGAGCCGGTCTCAAAACAAGGTGGCCAGTGACAAAGACAATTGCCACTTTTTCCTGATCTTTATAAGTGCATGCACTCGAAGGTAGACACACATGCATATGCACCACCATCACAGACAGACAGACAGACAGACAGACAGATGAGGTGTGTAGGGGAGGTAGGCAGGCATGCACAGTGACAGACAGGCATTAATCTGATATTTGATATTTACTTCTCTAGTGTCTATATCTGGGAACTTGCCCTTCTTTAGACTCTCTTATTACTATTGAGGCTATCAACAGCTTTTTCTGGTAACAGATGATACAGCTGTTAATCAGTGGCTTGATTCCTTATGATATTAACAGGTCCAGGACTAGATATATAACCTCCTAAACTGTACCTGAGTTTTACTTGAAGTGAGACATGACATTGGTTGAGAGATGCTCCTGTTTTTACTGGAGTTAAGAGTGTGCCAACTGGACACATCCCCTTGAACACTGATATCAATATCTACTGATAGAATAGTGCTAATATAAGGAGAAGTACAGATAACATTGGGAGGAGAGGACAAGGCAGATAGTTAATCCTATTGTTTAGCCCTTCCTATGCCTCATCTACTTGGCAAATTTGCAAGACTAAAGAGAAGCGGCAAGATTACAGGGAGTTCAGCTTTTATTAGGGAGGTCAGAAGGAGGAGTTTTAGGTAATATAAGATTATCACTACAGTCACTTCAATCACTTTAAGCTACTAGGTAGGACCTGTGTTTAGAAATAATAGGCACAGTTTAATATTATCATTGAAACTATGGCTGGGTGTGGTAGTGCACACCTTTAATCCAAGCACTTGGGAAGCAAAAGCAGGAGGATCTAGCTCTGTGAGTTCTAGGCCAGCCAGGGTTGGCCTAACACAAACTACAATCATCTGAGAAGGGAACCTCAGTTGAAAAAAGTGATTCTATAAGACTGAAACCTGTAAGACATTCTCTTAACTAGTAATTGGTGGGAGAGAGTCTAGTATATTGTGTGTGGTGCCACCCCTGGACTAATGGTCATGGGGTCTGATAGAAAGCTGACTGAGGAAACCATGAGGAGTAAGCCAGTTGGCAGCAGCACCCCTCTATGGTCTTTGTATCAGCTCCAGCCTTTAGGTTCTTGCCGTTTTGAGTTCCTGTCTTGACTTCCTTCAATGATGAGCAGTACTGTGGAAGTGTTAGCTGAATAAACCCCTCTCCAAGTTGCTTTTGGTCATGGTGTTTCATCACACCAATAATAACCCTGACTAAGACATAGCTTTTTGATTTTATGACAATTAATCTTGATGTTGAATCTTTTTTGGCTCTGTTAGACCAATTACTTTGTTAAGGAAAACTGTGATACGCTATGCTTACAACACAGTCTTACTAAAATAAGAAGACCCTTATACTCTAAAAAAAACTTCAGAGTATAGACAATGTTAGAATTAAAGTGCTTCCTAGACAAATTGAATTTAACTTACTAAGAACCAGGGCCATTTACAAAGGTTGTATCTTTTTTTTTTTCTTTTCTTTTTTTCGGAGCTGGGGACCGAACCCAGGGCCTTGCGCTTGCCAGGCAAGCGTTCTACCACTGAGCTAAATCCCCAACCCCAAGGTTGTATCTTTTACTATTAAACTATGGTGCTAATCAAACTAAAATAGGTTAATCAGTTAGAAAATGTCCCTAAGGATAAGAGAAGCCTTTCACTGCTAGAAAGGCTTAGAACTTCTGTCTCAATAAATTAACAAACAAAGAAATTGGATGTAGTAGCATGTGTACTGGGAAGGCAGGGAAAAGTGGGTCTTGAGGGCTTGCTGCTGGCCGGCCAGCTTACCCTATATGCTGAGTTCCAGGCCAGTGAGAGACCCCATCTCAAAAAAACAACACCTCAGGATGTCCTCTGGTCTCCGCATGCATGCCCACATGTATATGTATGTGTATATGTACACACATGAACATAAACCCACCTACTCACACATCCCAAACAAGGTAAGAAGTAGAGTGTAAGAGAAATATGCTCCAAGTATACTATATATGTTCATGAAAATGAAGAAAATAAATGATCGAAAGGATCCGACTAGCAGTCAAACAAACAGAAACATCACAGTTTTCTTTATTTGATGTAAAGGGCAACTTCTGATATGAAACAGTAAGAGAATCCAAAGCTTTATGACATGAGGAACATTCATAATTTATGAGAATAAACTGCATCTTCTATTAATTTTCCTTACATATTTATCGTTTTATAATTTACTGCCACTAGAAAGCCCATCTGTTGCCTTCCCACAGTTTTATAACATTCTTTCTTGAAATGGTATATACCTTGTCATGCCTACCTACTTACTGGGTTCTCACCTTTTATGACTTCACATACATATAACAATGTTAACATCAAATAAAACTTATATGCCTTTTATGATGCATATGTCACAGTCCAATTTCTAGGGCCTCAGTTGCAGAAACAAACAGAATTTTCAGCAGCTACAAGGCTTCTTCCATTTTTAAAAAAGAAATTTATTTTCTGACAATTTCTACAAATGTCTTGATCACCTCCACCACCAATTTCCCCTCTCATTCTCCTGCATCTCTACCCTAATAGATGTTCCTCTTACCTTCATGTCCTCCAACACTTCCTAGAATTTTCTATTTCGTGTGTGTGTGTGTGTGTGTGTGTGTGTGTGTGTGTGTGTGTGTGTGTGTGTGTGTGTATTTTGCTGAGAATCAAACGTAGGACCTCACACATGCTAGATAAAAGCTCTACCTCTGCGCTATATATATATTCCAGACCCAAGAATCCATTCTGTTTCTTAATTTTATACTTCAAGTTATAAATTTTTATGAGTATTTCTTTTTTTTTTTTTTTTTTTTTTCGGAGCTGGGGACCAAACCCAGGGCCTTGTGCTTGCTAGGCAAGTGCTCTACGACTGAGCTAAATCCCCAACCCCACTGAGCTAAATCCCCAACCCCCAAGTTATAAAATTTTACTTTTAGTACTACTGGAGATCAAACCCAGAATATAAATAGGCAAATACTCCATCTGAGTTACTGCCTCAGTCCTAGTCATAGCAATTGTGTGTATGTGTCTGCGCGCGCGCGTGTGTGCATAAATATGTTCATGTCATAAGTACATGTTTGTGTAGAGGCCCAAAGTTCACGTTGAATCTTTCTTAACTGCTCACCATATTATTTTTTGAAGCAAGGTAACTTGCAAAAAAGAAAGCACGATGATGATTCCTGCTAATTTAGCTGGTGAGCTTGCATTAGGGGTCCATTTTCCATCTTCTGGGCAATGAGAAGACGGGCAGCCACAGTGCTGGTTCATCCTTAAGGGTTCTGGGTCTCTGACCCACCAGTCCTCCAGCTCACACTTGAGCAACAAACGCTTTTATCTCCTGAGCCACTCCCTCAGACCTTTATTCCATGCAATTTAAAAATCGATAACTGGGGCTGGGGGATTTAGCTCAGTGGTAGAGCGCTACCTAGAAGCGCAAGGCCCCTGGGTTCGGGTCCCCAGCTCGAAAAAAAAAAAAAAAAAAGAACCAAAAAAAAAAAAATCGATAACTGTACAGCAACTGGGTCATTATTATGATTATTACTTTGATCTTCGTCTTATTTCTTGTTCAAAGCCAGGTGTTTCAAAAACTCATATAAATTATTAAAATGCAAATTTTATATGTTGCCTTTTGTATATCCTGTCCTATTTCATGCAATATTTTCATTATTCATAAAAATACTTTTTAATTTCCCTTAGAAATTTTTAGTCTGTTGAGAAGTGACTGCAATTCTAAAAGAAAGTTTTTCTATTGGTATTCATTTTTATTTTAATTGCAGTATGTTCAGAGAATTTGTATTTTTGGATATCCCGTGTTGCTAAAAATATAATAAAGCCTTTAAGTGTCTTCAAAAAGAGTATATATTTTTTTACAGGACCGACCTGTAATATTATATTAAGAATGACATCTAGGCTTTGCATGCTGGGATAACCTGTTATCCCAACACTTGAGGAAGCAGAGGTAGAAAGATCTTAAGTACAAGATCAGCATGGGATACAGACCTCATCTTAAAAAAACAAAACCAGAAATGGGTAACCGACAAAGGACTGTTCAAATACAATACTTAGTATTCTAATTGTTTTGTGAAGTAGATTTTAAATACATCTCTCCTTGTCCTTAATTGTTTTCTTTAAAATCTATCTTATTATTTCTAGGACTACCAGCATTCTTCCTTTTTTATTGAAAGTAATTTTTTCATATAATATATTCTGATTTGTTCCCCCTCCCCCAGCTCCTTCCCACTTTCCCACACACCCAAATCAAGCCCATAACTCCCCTCTCATTAGAATATAAGCAAGCATCTAAAATAGTAATAATAAGAGAAAATAAGAACAAACAAGCTGAGTAAGACAACCAGCATTTCTAAAGTCCCGTAATAAAACAAGAGTAAGATAAGGGATAAAGGACATACATACATGCAGTGATGTGGAGTACCCAGGTTTATACACATTGTACATACACACACATATACTGTCTGGTTACACATATACTTTTCTGTCACACAAGCTAGAGTCACCTAAAAGGAGAGAACTTTAATTAAGAAATGTTTCCATATGACTGGGCTATAGGCAAGCCTTTATGGCATTTTCTTATTTAGTGATTGACTTAGGAGGACCCAGTAAATTATGAGTAGTGCCACCCTGGCTGGTGAACCTGAGGTCTATAGTAAGGCTCACTAAATAAGCCATGGGGAGCAAGCCTGTAAGCAGAAGCCATGCACAGCCTGTGGATCAGCTTCTGCCCCCAGGTTCTTGTCCTGTTTAAGTTCCTGCCCTGACCTCTTTGATGATGAACAGTGATGTGGAAGTGCAAGCAAAATAAACTCCTTCCTCCCCAGCTTGCTTTTGGTCATAGTGTTGTATTACAGAAATAGAAATCCTAACTAAAACAATTACAATATTTACAATAATGAACATATACATAATCTTCTGAAGTTTCCTTGTACGTCAATGCAATATCTCCTTCCTTCCCTAATCCTATGTCTAGACAAATACTAAACATCTTTCCGTCACTACAGAAAAATTTGCCTTTGTTTATAAAACTTAACTATGTAGCCAAGGATAGCTTTGAACTCCTAATCCTCCTGCTACCACTTCCTAAATGCAGGTATTATATGCATTCACCACCATATATAACCAAGAGTTCATTTTAGAAATTTATATAAATGAAATTACAAAGTATGTATCTATTTTTGTCTGCCTTCTCTTCAGCACACTTTTCTTGAGACTCATCTATATTGGGTATTGGGAATATTAGTAGCTTTTGTAGTAAAGTATGTTCTTTATATAGATACACCACAATTTGTTTTTTTTTTTAAATTTATCTATTTTTATGTACATTGGTATTTTGCCTGCATGTGTCAGGGAGTCAGATCCCCTGGAACAGGAGTTACAGACAGTTGTGAGTTACTAGGGGGTGCTAAGAATTGAACCTGGGTCTTCTGGAAAAGGACAGTGCTCTTAACTGACGAGCCATCTCCCCAGCCCTACACAATTTGTTTTAAAATACCCCTGACTTTTTGTTTTTAGCTTTTTAAACCTTTAAGATGGGGGTCTCACTCTGTGGCTCTAGCTAACCTAGAGCTCCACACAAAGATCAGGATGAAGCTACACTGACCGACCTGCCTCAGTGTCCCAAGTGCTGGGTTACAGGCATGTACACGAAGGACCAACTTAATAATTTACTTGTTGATGGACATTAGGGACCTGGAGTTACGAGAAATAGATTAACAAATAAGTCCTTGTTTTTCACACTCAAAAAAAAAAATACTTTGAAACAGATGGCTGGATCAGTGTTAGAGGTATTTTAACTTTGTGTATTATGATCATACTATTCCTTTAAAATGTATTAAAGTGTATGTATAACAAAGTCACATCAATTATTTTTAAAAGTTATCTGCTCAAGGTTAATATTCATGTTATTGTGTAACCAGCTCACTAAACTCTTTTCACATTGTTTTAAAAAAAATATTTATTTTAAAATTGTGTTTCTGGGTGTTTGGCCTGCGTGTATGTCATCACATACACGCGGTGCTTACAGAGAAACTACTCTGTCCCCAGGAACTAGAGATCCAGACAGCTGTGTGCTGCCTTGTGGGTGCTGAGAACAGAACCAGGTTCTCTGCAAAGGCAGCCAGTGCTTCTATCCACCAAGTCACCTCTCCGCCCCAACGTTTTCCACGTTCTGCTCACAAGCATAAGCAACAAAACACGAAGACGGAGATGGGATGGGTGTCCATTAACTTTTTAAGCTTCAGAGATAGAATTCCTATTTACAAATGGTTTTGCATTATACTCCTGCTTTTGAGAAGGAGGAGGAGACTGAATTTGTTTTGGAAATTAAGTTTATTCTGCACAAAACTTAAATAATCCCAAGTTTGCTTTATTACAAACTGTTCTTCCTGGAAGAAAAGGCAGAAATAAAATACAAAGGAAGAAAAATAAAATAAAAATAAAAAGGAAGAAAAAAAATACACTCTGGATAATTAACGGTGTTTGAAAACAGCATTTTCTTTCTTCCTTTCCCCCCCAGACATGGTTTCTTTGTGTAGCTCTGGCTGGTCTTGAACACAAAGAGCTCTGCTTGCTGATGCTTCCCAAATACTGTGATTAAAAGCATGCACCACTATGCCCAGCCTAAAAACAGTATTTTCTAAGGGCAAAATCCAAAAATATGTAGGTAGTTGGCAACTCGGCTGGTTCCTAATCTGATCATTAATGCAGGAATTTTAGACTCTAGGGCAAAATGCTTTTATAGTAACATTTTTTTTTTAAGTCAAAAGGAATTTTGGAACACTGATAAACACCAACTTTTGAATTTCTGTTGTCTCACAGGGAAAACAAAGAAAAACTACTTTGATTTTAGCAGATTTCTAACTCTTTTAATTAAAGTTAGAAGCAACCATCCAGGGTTGAAGAGACTGACCAGTGGTTAAGAATACTTGCTGCTTTTCTAGGGGACGGAGTTCAGTTCCCAGAATCCATGTCACTATCTATAACTGCAGCCCATGAGGATCTAATGTTGTCTCTGGTCTCTGTGAGCACCCACGCGCGCGCGCACACACACACACACACACACAAATAGTAATGTACATCTTATTAGAAAAGCAACCATATACATTAAGAAACTACTGGTTTAAGGTCAGAAATGTTATTTATTAAGGCTTTACTTGAAGACTGAAGATCCTCTATGAGGACTTGGAGATTTCTCTGCTTTAAATGTTTCTTACTGGTATACGGTTTCAAACAATGACACTTGTGACAACAATTTTCGGAGTTACATACACAAGAAAAGAGTACCAGCACACTGAAATTCTGACCGCCTCTTAAAAAATATGTATTTGTTTTTATTTTATACTTATGAGTGTTTTGCCTGCCTGTCCATTAGTTCACCATGTGTATGCCTAGTATTCTTTGAAGCCAGAAGAGGGCACCAAATCTCCTCAAAATGTCATTATAGAGGGTTGTGGTCCAACATAAGAGAGCAGAGAACTAAACCAAGGACCTCTGCAAAAGCAGCCAGTGCTCTCAACTACTGAGCCATCTCTTCAGTCTCCTGACTGACTCTTAGCTGGTACTTTCATTTAAGTGCCAATGAAGCTTGATAAGTTAGGCATACTGACATCCAGTCACTTGAAGAGGCAGAGGCAGGCCAATCTCTGTTAGTCAAAGGCCAGCCTGGATTACATTGTGAGTTCCAGACCAGACAAGGCTACATAGTGAAACCATGTACACAAATACACAAACAAAATTAAAAAGAAAAAAGAACTCTGTAACTATACAGATTGACATAAAATAATCATGTCTTTTCTATCCTTATTTAAAACGGATAATTCTGTTTGCATGGCTCTGAATAAACAATGATAATAATGTTCAACACAAAGAAAGAGCAAAACGATGATGATGAAGACTGACTTACCACTGTCCTCTGTTTGTTGGGCAGGAAGACTCGAACGATAGGTTTCTGTGGTGACTTGGGGTTGTTCCGTGATACATCTGTGGGAGTTTGAAAAACTGAAAGAGATGACGGTAGCACTGAAAGGCTAGAAGAGGAGGAAGATGTAACGGTGTCCATTGATGCAGAGCTAGAAACAGAAAAGTCTGCTCCATTACCCAGGGATTCCAACAGCTGCTGCTCTCTCTGCTGAAGGGCATCTAGCTTGCTGGTGTACTCTTCATAGGCCTACAAAACAAAGGAGATTCAAATGGACCTGGACGCTGCTCTGACATTCCCAAATGAAAATACAAATCCAGTCTTTGACTACAGCTTCTTTATACTCTAAAACAGAAGTTTTAAGTTACAAGTTTTGAAGTAAATAATGAGAATACTATAAATATTCTCACTTTTAAATGACAAAAATATCTGTTATATGATATAAGTTTATTATGTTAGAAAACTTGATCTATGTAAGTTGTATCTACATGGTCCTTAAATGTTACTTTAAAAAACAGTATTTCCCAATATTCTGGTCAAAGAGTAAGTTACATTCCAAACTACAAGTTTAACATAAGACAAAATATGTATAAAGTATTATACTACATCAAAGATAGGTGGGTGTCTCTTCCTCTACATAATTTTAGGCATATCAAGACTTTGGCAGCAAACAATCATTGCTGTACTTATTTCAAATGGATACTTCCATTTGTGTGCTTCTGAATATGCAGAGATATGTGCACATGTGCACACAAGTGAGTACACGAAGATACACATACACATAGAGCGAGAGCAGGAGGAGAGGGAGGGAGAGGGACAGGAAGGAGGGACAGGGGAGAGGAGAGAGAGAGAGAGGAGAGAGAGAGAGAGAGAGAGAGAGAGAGAGGTGTTGTTGGAGACATGTTAAAATTCAGGAATAAGTTATGAGTGTCAGATCACACTGATCTCACTGTCAACAACAGAGCCTTGGTGAGGCCTAATGATTTGTAACTACTAACTTAAATGATTTGTAACTACTAACTTAAAATGATTTGTAATACCACCTTCTTTATAAAATAGCCATAGTCATTACTTGATCATTTATTTTTTTAAAAAATACTTTCTCAAGCACACAGACATAATCTCACATCCAAATATGAATATAACAGGAAGCAACAATCACTATTCCTTAATATCTCTCAACATCAATGGACTCAACTCCCCAATAAAAAGACATAGATTAACAAACTGGATACGCAATGAGGACCCTGCATTCTGCTGCCTACAGGAAACACACCTCAGAGACAAAGACAGACACTACCTCAGAGTGAAAGGCTGGAAAACAACTTTCTAAGCAAATGGTCAGAAGAAGCAAGCTGGAATAGCCATTCTAATATCGAATAAAACCAATTTTCAATTAAAAGTCATCAAAAAAGATAAGGAAGGACACTTCATATTCATCAAAGGAAAAATCCACCAAGATGAACTCTCAATCTTAAATATCTATGCTCCAAATACAAGGGCACCTACATACATAAAAGAAACCTTACTAAAGCTCAAAACACACATTATACCTCACACAATAATAGTAGGAGATTTCAACACCCCACTCTCATCAATGGACAGGTCATGGAAACAGAAATTAAACAGAGACATAGACAGACTAAGGGAAGTCATGAACCAAATGGACTTAACAGATATTTATAGAACATTCTATCCTAAAGCAAAAGGATATACATTCTTCTCAGCACCTCATGGTACTTTCTCCAAAATTGACCATATAATTGGTCAAAAAACAGGCCTCAACAGAAACAGAAAGATAGAAATAATCCCATCTGTCCTATCACACCAACAAGACTAAAGCTGGTCTTCAATAACAATGAGGGAAGAACGCCTACATATACATGGAAGTTGAACAATGCTCTACTCAATGATAACCTGGTCAAGGAAGAAATGAAGAAATAAAGAAGTTAAAGACTTCTTAGAATTTAATGAAAATGAAGGTACAACATACCCAAACTTATGGGACACAATGAAAGCTGTGCTAAGAGGAAAACTCATAGCTCTGAGTGCCTGCAGAAAGAAACAGGAAAGAGCATATGTCAGCAGCTTGACGGCACACCTAAAAGCTCTAGAACAAAAAGAAGCAAATACACCCAGGAGGAGAAGGCAGGAAATAATCAAACTCAGAGCTGAAATCAACCAAGTAGAAACAAAAAGGACCATACAAAGAATCAACAGAACCAAAAGTAGGTTCTTTGAGAAAATCAACAAGATAGATAAAGCCTTAGCCAGACTAATGAGAGGACACAGAGAGTGTGTCCAAATTAACAAAATCAGAAATGAAAAGGGAGACATAACTACAGAATCAGAGGAAATTAAAAAAATCATCAGATCCTACTACAAAAGCCTATATTCAACAAAACTTGAAAATCTGCAGGAAATGGACAATTTCCTAGACAGATACCAGGTACCGAAGTTAAATCAGGAACAGATAAACCATTTAAACAACCCCATAACTCCTAACGAAATAGAAGCACTCATTAAAGGGATTAGACAAGATTGCCCACTCTCTCCCTACTTATTCAATATAGTTCTTGAAGTTCTAGCCAGAGCAATCAGACAACAAAAGGAGATCAAAGGGATACAGATTGGAAAAGAAGAAGTCAAAATATCACTATTTGAAGATGATATGATAGTATATTTAAGTGATCCCAAAAGTTCCACCAGAGAACTACTAAACCTGATAAACACCTTCAGCAAAGTGGCTGGGTATAAAATTAACTCAAATACATCAGTGGCCTTCCTCTACACAAAGAGTAACAAGCCGAGAAAGAAATTAGGGAAATGACACCCTTCATAATAGTCCCAAATAATATAAAATACCTCAGTGTGACTTTAACCAAGCAAGTGAAAGATCTGTATGATAAGAACTTCAAGCCTCTGAAGAAAGAAATTGAAGAAGACCTCAGAAGATGGAAAGATCTCCCATGCTCATGGATTGGCAGGATTAATATAGTAAAAATGGCCATTTTACCAAAAGTGATCTACAGATTCAATGCAATCACCATCAAAATACCAATCCAATTCTTCAGAGAGTTAGAACAATTTGCAAATTCATCTGGAATAACAAAAAACCCAGGATAGCTAAAACTATCCTCAAGAATAAAAGGAATTCCGGGGGAATCACTATCCCTGAACTCGAGCAGTATTACAAAGCAATAGTGATAAAAACTGCATGGTATTGGTACAGAGACAGACAGACAGACCAATGGAATAGAACTGAAGACCCTGAAATGAACCCACACACCTATGGTCACTTGATTTTTGACAAAGGAACCAAAACCATCCAATGGAAAAAAGATAGCATTTTCAGCAAATGGTGCTGGTTCAACTGGAGGTCAGCATGTAGAAGAATGCAGATCGATCCACGCTTATCGCCCTGTACAAAGCTTAAGTCCAAGTGGATCAAGGACCTCCACATCAAACCAGATATACTCAAACTAACGGAAGAAAAAGTGGGGAAGCAAACACATGGGCACTGGAGAAAATTTCCTAAACAAAACACCAATGGCTTATGCTCTAAGATCAAGAATCGACAAATGGGATCTCATAAAACTGCAAAGCTTCTATAAGGCAAAGGACACTGTCATTAGGACAAAATAGCAACCAACAGATTGGGAAAAGATCTTTACCAATCCTACAACTGATAGAGGGCTTATATCCAAAATATACAAAGAACTCAAGAAATTAGACTGCAGGGAGACAAATAACCCTATTAAAAAATGGGGTTCACATACATATACAGTCACCCAATTAGACAAGATGGATGAAGCAAAGAAGTGCAGGCCGACAGGAACCAGATGTAGATCTCTCCTGAGAGACACAGCCAGAATACAGCTAATACATTGGTGAATGTCATCATTAAACCACTGAACTGAGAACGGGACCCCCATGGAAGGAATCAGAGAAAGGACTGGAAGAGCTTGAAGGGGCTTGAGACCCCTTATGAACAACAATGCCAAACAACCAGAGCTTCCAGGGACTAAGCCACTACCTAAAGATTATACATGGACTGACCCTGGGCTCCAACCTCATAGGTAGCAATGAATAGCCTAGTAAGAGCACCAGTGGAAGGGGAAGCCCTTGGTCCTGCTAAGACTGAACCCCCAGTGAACATGATTGTTGGGGGAGGGCAGTAATGGGGGAGGATGGGGAGGAACACCCATATAGAAGGGAAGGGGGAGGGTTAGGGGATGTTGGCCCGAAACCGGAAAGGAATAACAATCGAAATGTAAGTAAAAATATAAAGTTAATAAAAAAAAAAAAAAAAAAAAAATGGGGTTCAGAGCTAAACAAAGAATTCACACCTGAGGAATGCTGAATGGCTGAGAAACACCTAAAGAAATGTTCAACATCTTTAGTCATAAGGGAAATGCAAATCAAAACAACCCTGAGATTTCACCTCACACCAGTGAGAATGGCTAAGATCAAAAACTCAGGTGACAGCAAATGCTGGCGAGGATGTGGAGAAAGAGGAACACTCCTCCATTGTTGCTGGGATTGCACACTGGTACAATCATTCTGGAAATCAGTCTGAAGGTTCATCAGAAAATTGGACATTGAAATACCTGAAGACCCAACAGAGGAATGGATACAGAAAATGTGGTACATCTACACAATGGAATATTACTCAGCTATCAAAAGCAATGACTTTATGAAATTCATAGGCAAATAGATGGAACTGGAAAATATCATCCTGAGTGAGGTAACCCAATCACAGAAAAACACACATGGTATGCACTCATTGATAAGTGGATATTAGCCCAAATGCTCGAATTACCCTTGATGCACAGAACACATGAAACTCAAGAAGGATGACCAAAATGGGAATGCTTCACTCCTTCTTTAAAAGGGGAACAATAATACCCTTGGGAGGGAATAGGAAGGCAAAGTTTAGAACAGAGGCAGAAGGAACACCCATCCAGAGCCTGCCCCACATGTGGCCCATACATATACAGCCACCGAACTAGATAAGATGGATGAAGCAAAGAAGTGCAGGCTGACAGGAATGGGATGTAGATCTCTCCTGAGAGACACAGCCAGAATACAGCTAATACATTGGTGAATGCCATCTTTAAACAACTGAACTGAGAACGAGACACCCATTGAAGGAATCTTAGAAAGGACTGAAAGAGCTTGAAGGGGCTCGAGACCTCATATGAACAACAATGCCAACCAACCAGAGCTTCCAGGGACTAAGCCACTACCTAAAGACTATACATGGACTGACCCTGGGCTCCAACCTCATAGGTAGCAATGAATAGCCTAGTAAGAGCACTAGTGGAAGGGGAAGCCCTTGGTCCTGCCAAGACTGAACCGCCAGTGAACGTGATTGTTGGGGGGTGCGCGGTAATGGGGGGGGAGAATGGGGAGGGGAATACACATAGAGAAGGGGAGGGGTTAGGGGGATGTTGGTCCGGAAACCGGGAAGGGGAATAACAATTGAAATGTAAATAAGAAATACTCAAGTTAATAAAGATGAAAAAAAAAGAGTAAGCTACAGGATGAGAAAAGTCTTTGGAGCACATATGTCTTAGGAAAGTCATGCAGAGAGCTTATAAAAAGAAAAAATTCCAAAAAATAGTAACAAAAAAGAACACATTTTAAATGAACAAAGGACTTGAAGTTACTTCATAATGAAGAAGACATCTTGGTAATGAGCCTAAAAGATATTTATTCGTGAGTATGACCATTCATTAATTGTTAAATTAAAACCTACTCTTGTAAGTTGACATGTTAAATTGGAAATGGTTAACAATACTAAGCATAGAGAAGTATGTGGCATACCTAGGGCTGTCACACATTGACAGTAGAAGCATAAAATCCTTCTTGGATAAACTGTCAGTTCCTTAAAAAGTTACTTATATTTTACACTGTGCGCAAAGAATTCCATTATTCCATATTATTCAAAAACAATAGTTACGCATGCTCCCTCTGCAAGGTCTATTTAGCAATATGTACAGATGTTTTCATTGATAATAACTCCTAACTTGGCATCAAGAAATGGTGCTCCTCACCAGTGGAAGGGGAGGCCCTTGGTCCCGCCAAGACTGAACCCCCAGTGAATGTGATTGTTGGGGGGAGGGTGGTAATGGGGGGAGGATGGGGAGGGGAACACCCATGGAGAAGGGGAGGGGAGGGGTTAGGGGATGTTGGCCTGGAAACCAGGAAGGGGAATAACAACCGAAATGTAAATAAGAAATATTCAAGTTAATAAAGATAAAAAAAAAATAAAGAAAGAAAAGAAAAGAAATAAATGAGTTCTACTTTAAAAGAAAAAAGAAAGAAAGAAAGAAAGAAATGGTGCTTCTGGCATCTGGGAGACAAAGCCTATCACCTTAGAAACACAAGATAATCCACTACGGCAAGGAACTCTCCACCTTAAGAGTTTACAGCAATTAGATTGAAAAACCATAGCCTACTCAGGAATGTGCAAGTGGGTGACCTTACTCAGAATATCCTTCAACTAGAAAAATCTCAGATATTCACCCACAGGTGTAAATATTCACCAATAGGAGTAAAATAACAATATTATGTTCATACAATGAAACAAACCAGCAAGGCAAGAATGGCTGAAATGTGGAATCGTGTGTATAAATTTGAAACCATTTTGCAGTAAAAGAAACAGGATATGAAAGAATACGTGAATTCGATCCCATTCGTGTGGAAATCTAGGAAATACAGAACAGAACATTTCAGAGGATTCAGGGAGCTGAAAGCTGACAGTAGCCCATGGTTCATGGGACAGGAGAGTTCACTTAGGAATGACACTAATATTTTGTAAAGTGTAATTTAGTCAAAATTTCTTGAAATGGTTTTCAATGTCTACAACTTTTATATTTTTTCCTCAGTAAAACTATTTTTAAAAGGTAAAAAAAAAAATACTTTCTCATTATAGATTCCTTTTCCCCCACAACATATTTTATTAATTATTTGGGAATTTCATACAATGTACCACAATAACACTCACTTTCCAATTCTCCCACCCTTGCTCCCCACCAAAAAAATTAAGAAAGTGAGGAAGAAAGAAAAACACAAGTCCAATTTGGGTTGCTCATGTACTCACGGCAGCGTGGTCAAACTCCCAGTGGCCAGCCCCTTAAAGAAAAGTCCTTCCCCAACCCCAGAGAGAAGCTATCAACTGTGAAGAGCTACACAGACACTTCAGCACCTTCATCTCACTTTGTAAGGACTCTCGTCAATAGCTTGTCTGGACGGGTTTCTTGGGGGTAGGGGTAGGGGTAGGGGTAGGGATAGGGGTAGGGGTGTCACAGAAGCTAAGCATGGTCAAATTCCCAGTGGCTAGCCTCTTACAAGAAAAATGGAGTCCTTCCCCAGCCCCACTGAGAGAAGCTATCAGCTGTGAAGAGCTATACGTATACTTCAGCACCTTTATCACAATGTGTAAGGACTCTCTTCAACAGTTTGTCTGCACTGGTTTTGTTGGGGGTGTGGGGGTGGGAGTGTGGGGAGGGGTTGTCACAGAAGCTTTCAATGTCTCTCCTTCTCAGTTATGAGTCTGCAGTCATCAATACCACCACAGAAGCTTCCTTGTCCATAGCAGCCAGTGGCAGCACATGGATCATGCATGGACTTTCACATGGTTTCCAGCAGCATTGTAGACATGGACATCCATGGTATCCTCTGGGGGCTGCACAAACCAAGGATACCATCACAGTCTCCTGTAACAGCTATGATCCAGGACATCAACATGCTCTCTGGCAGTATTCTCATCACCTCCTTCCCCATCAAATGTTGCTTAAGCAAGTAAGAATTGATTTGATACCTTGCAACCATAGGAAACTCTCGGCCACTCAAGAGTATATCCTCCTAAACATTCCATTTGACAAAAGCTATAAAGTCAAATGGCTTACCATATTAAATTCCAAATTCTAAAGGAACAGAATGATACTGAAAGTAAAGAGATAGCACTAACTGGAATATACATATCCAAGTTCTTTCAGACAATGGTAATCTCCTCAGCTCAGAGCAATTTAGCCCTTTTGTTCCTTAACAACCCAAACAAATGCAGTACTACAGGCATTGATGAACCTCTACAAGAGAGAAGCAAGGATTTTAATATGGCATTCCCCTTTTCTCAAGAAGGTTACAGGGCTAGCAAGATAGCTCAGCAGGCAGAAGTGCTGGCCGAGCAAGCCTGAAGACGTGAGTTTGATTCCTAGAACCAGCGATGGAAGGAAAGAACTAACTTCTGAAGGCTGACTTCTGACCTCCGCATGCATGTGCATGCCCCATCCACATGAGCACATCATAAAACAACACACAAGTAAAAACTTTAAAAGGATTATTTGGTTGTAAAGAAATACACAGATATAGTTTTACTTATGTATTATGCATAAGAAATTACATTCCTGCTCACAGCTAAAAATGCAGAGTGAGGCAGGGCCTAGAGAGGAAGGCAGGTACATGGATGGGAGAAATAGGAAGGGAGACCTCTATGCAGAGAGTTTTTTAAACAAAGAACATATTTTAAGATATTGGGGGGAAACCCCACAGATTTCTAAACCGAATGTTGGGTAATATGTAGGAAACTGCAAGGAGAAGATTGATACATATCTGTAGAACTTAAATGAAGAACAGGTACACAGGGAAACAGGCTGAAGAAATGGGCAAGGGCCAGACTGCAGAGCATATGGGCCACGCTAGGAAATTTGAATTTCATAAGCAGATAGGAATTATCTGAGGTAGGGGACAATGAAAGAGCAATTTCATTTCAACAAAGGCTACAGCACTCTGATGCACTGCATGTATATCTTACTGAACAACTTTGAAAGGAGAAAATATAGTAAAAGTACTGAGGTAAGGAGCCTGAACTCTAGAAAAATCCCCCTTCGACAATTTGCTAGTTGCCCAATCCTAGTCTAGAACTGTCACAAACAGAATAGATCATTAACCATCAAATCAATTCAAATCTGTCTGAGCTGAAATCCTGTTAGCTTTCAAATCAAGTAGTTAATAAGGATGCTTTTCTCAATATGCTTCATTTATTGAGTCCTTATTCATTCAATAAATATTCACTGTTTATCTCTATACTGGCACTGTTTATGCTCAGACTACAAAAACAGACAAGGTTGACAATTCTCACCCTTAAAGGTTATCTATAAATAACTGGGAGACAAGGTCTTTCTTACATAAAGCAAATATTCTTATTACTGAAGTCTAGGCAAGCATGGTTATTAAATAAAGTTAGCCTTATAAAAAAGAATTATTGGAAACAATGAACTTTCCAAATGTTCTTTTCTTATCAAAGTATTAGTGTTAAATTTTGAAAATATACCAATGCCTTACTCACAAATTACAAACTATCACCTCACATTATCAATAGCTTTCCCATCCCGACAGCTCAGTCTAACAGGCTATTTCAGCAGCAGTCAGTGCTCTACTTGTTAGTTGTATGTCGACTTGACAGACGCCAAAATTGTCCGAGAGAAGGGAATCTTAATTGAGAAAATGCCTTCATAAAATCAGACTACAGGCAAGCCTGTAGGGCATTTTCTTATTTAGCGATTGATATAGAAGCACCCAGACCATTGTAGGTGGCACCGCCACCTGACTTGGTACTGCATGCTACGAAAAAGCAGGCTGAAAATGAAAATTTATTTATTTTTTAAGGAAATTTCTATTAGGAAAGGCTACAAACCCAGCAGTATATGGCCAACAGAGGAAAAACCAAACTCAATAGCACTGAGATTTTTGGAGGTTCCTTGTCTCATAATATGGCATCAGTGCCCTCACCCCTTAATTTTTTTATTTGCATTTTATTTTACTTATATTTTCTCTCCTTTTACCTTATTGGCCCTTTGAATATACATCATGGCTTCCAGTTTAGTGTGCGAATAACTGGGTCTCTGCATCTTTGTTTTATTTCCCCTTTGGGGGCTCTTTTCCTTCTGTCTGTTTTGTTCTATTCTGATGTGCTAGTTCTTGTTTTATATTATTATATTATATGATATTATCATTTCTTTAGAAGCCTGTTTGTTTTCTAATGAGAGACAGAGAGGGATTGGATTCAGATAAGAGGGAAAGTGGGGGGGTTGGGGATTTAGCTCAGTGGTAGAGCGCTTGCCTAGGAAGCGAAAGGCCCTGGGTTCGGGCCCCAGCTCCAAAAAAAAGAACCAAAAAAAAAAAAAAAAGAGGGAAAGTGGGGAGGACTGGGAGGAGTAGAAGGTAGGGAAACTGTTATCAGGATATATTATATGAGAAACAAATCTATTTTTAATAAAAGGGGGGAAATAAAAGGAAGCAGGCTGAGCAAGCCATAAGAGTGAGCCAGTAAGCAGCATCCCTCCATGGTCTCTGCTCAGCTCCTGCCTATTTGAGTTCCTGCCTGGGCTTCCCTCAGTGGGCTGTGATTCAGGATTCATCGGGCAAATAAACTCTTACCTCTTCAAGTTGCTTGATCATGGTGTTTCATCATAGTCACAGTAATCCTGTTAACACTTCTAATATCCCTGCCTTAGAAATTTAAGCATTTATTCTCATTCTGTCTTCAAGACCCAGAGATACTCATACCATAGGCTTTGTAAAAGACTGAAATGATGCCAGGATCTGACTCTGGAATGTTCACACCCTTGAATGGACACTACTCCACCTTGATTTTACATCTCATTAGCACAAGAATAGATTTCAAGTCAATATTAATATCTCTAACTCTTCCCAGACTTGGGTCTCTACTGTATTCTTTCCCACATTTTATGGACTATTATTCCAACATCATTGTCAATTGCATCTTTGATTCTTTGGCTAATTCTTGTTCTTTCTTGATAAGATTGCTAAACTCCATTTTTGGAAAATCGTACTATTAACCACTCCCAGTTCCTCCCCAACTCCCAAACCTGATGATCCACCCCCTTCCTGTCTCCATTAGAAAATAAACTGGCTTCTAAGGGATAATAATAATAATAATAATAATAATAATAATAATAATAATAATAATTAATAGTAATAATAATGACATATAACTATCCATTGGTAGAGAAAATAAAATCAGGCCACAAGTTAGTTCCATTATCTATTCTTGAAACTTCAAATTTCCTGGTTTTTCAAACTACTATCTGAACAGTTTGTTGTTGTTGTTTTGTCTGTGTGTGAGTTTTTGCTGTTGTTTTTGTTTTATTTTGAGACAGGGTTTCTTTGTCTAGCCCTGGCTGTTCTGGAACTCACTCTGTATATTAGGCTGTTCTTGAACTCAGAGATTCACCCATCTCTGCCTCCTGAGAGCTGTGATTAAAAGCATAAGCCACCACCACATGGCCCCTGAACAATTTTTAAAAACAACATATCACATTCCTTATAATATTCATTCTAGCTGTTTCTTTTTCCCTAAATCCCTAATGTTTAATTCATTTTGAAAATGACATTATGGTCAAATTTATTCTGAAGATCAAATCCATTAAATGAATACTAAGCTACAAAAACAGTCCAAAGACAGCCTATACAACTTAGGTGAGACCTTGTCTCAAAGTTAAAAATCAAAAGAGGGGTAGCTGTTAGGTGTGGAAATGCCTTTAATTCCAGTACTTAGGAAACAGAGGCAGTGAAGGATCTCTGAGTTCCAGGCCAGCCTGATCTACATAGTGAGTTCCAGAAAGACTCTGTCTCAAAACAAAACAAAGCAAAACACACAAACACCCCAAACAAAACAAAACAGAACAAAGGATTGGAATAAACAAATATTTCTTAGAAATACACAAATAGGGGCTGGAGAAATGTCTCAACAGAACACTGGCTGCTCTTCCAGAGGTCCTGAGTTCAATTTCCAGCAACCACGTGGTGGTTCAAGATCATCTATAAAGGGATTTAATGTCCTCTTCTGGCATGCAGGTGTACATGCAGACAGAGCACTCCTACATATAAACGAACAAACAAACAAATATTTTTAAAGATGCACAAGTAGCTAGTGGATGAAAGATACTCAAAACCATTTCTTTTCTTTTCTTTTTTTTTTTTTGGTTCTTTTTTTCGGAGCTGGGGACCGAACCCAGGGCCTTGCGCTTCCTAGGCAAGCGCTCTACCACTGAGCTAAATCCCCAACCCCTCAAAACCATTTCTTACTGGTAAGTTGCAAACTAAACCAAACTGAGATACTATCCCACACCTACTAGGATGATAACAAGTTGACAGCAATTCAGAGAAACTGAACCCCAACGTTACCAATGGGAATGTAAAATAGTGTCAAGGCTTTCCAAAACTATCTTCAAATTATAAGAATTATCACAAGACCTGGTAATGCTATTCCTAGGCATACAACCAAGAGAATTTAAAGCAAAGCAAAACCAAACCAAACCAAAATAAATTTCACAAAATTTATGGTGTGAATGTCCATGGTGAATAACTATTAATTAGTTTCCAGTAAGTTAAACGGCTGAATGTTCGTCAATCGCTGAATTGGTTAAATAGTCCACCTGGTAATCAGTCACAAAGGAAATAAAGTGCTGATGCACGCCACAGCTTAGGTAAACTTGGAAAACATTAAGTAAAAGCATCCAGTCACAAATGGGCATGTACAAGGTCTACAGTACAGGCAAATCTACAGAGACAAAAAAGACCAGTCATTTTGAGGATTGGAGGGAACAGATGCTAATGGATAAACAAATTATTTTGAGGAATACTGAAACTGTTTTAACATTTGTGTGATGGCTTCAACTCTTCACAAATCTACTGCACCTGAATCATTACGTTTACTTCTCCCCCCTTCTGTCCCAGTAATTGAACCGAGAGTGTAGTGCATTCTAACTAAACACTCTCACCTAACTACATTCTACACTTTAATTTTTTCTAAATTTTAAAACAGAGTTGCTAAATTGCATGGACTAGTTTAGAATTTGCTTGCTTCGGCCTGTCAGAGACCTGGGATTACAGGTATGTAAAACTTGTAATAAGAATAAGTATTGTGATGGTTTGTATATGCTGGGCTCAGGGAGTGGCACTATTTGAAGGTATGGCCTTGTTGGAGTAGGTGTGTCACTGTGGTGTGGGCTTTAAGACCCTCATCCTAGCTGCCTGGAAGTCTGTATTCTGCTAGCAGCCTCCAGATGAAGATGTAGAACTCAGAACCTGTAAGCCAGTTCCAATTAAATGTTGTCCTTATAATTGTTGCCTTAGTCATGGTGTCTGTTCACAGCAAGTAAAACCCTAAGTCCAGGGTGATTCTTACTGATTTAATCTCATTATCTAATGAAAACTTATTAAGTTTACACAGATATATACAATGAACTGATCTACATTCTCATTTTCTTTTCATTGCAGAATCAATGAAATGTGTCTCACTGTTTCCAATTTAACATCTCGAGTTGAAGAAGATGCCGTATATTATAAGAATGAAGAAGATGCCATATATTATAAGAATGCTATGGTGACTGTTTTGGTTCTAAAATGCTCCCAGAAGCCACATAATAAAGGCATGGCCCTTTTTACTATAGTGGTAGAACCTGAAAGAGGCAAGACCTAATGTAAGGAAATAAGATTTTCAGGGACATTTCTTTTCCTTTTCTTTCTTGAGGAAGGGTTTCAATTATGTAATCCTGGCTGATCTGGAACTCCCAGCCTGCCCCGGCCTATGGAGTATCAGGCCTAGGTCTGCCTTTGAAGAGAATACTAAATTCTGGCTCCTTATTTTTCTCTTTGCTTCTTACTCTATACACCATATATCAGGTACAAAAACAAGGAGAAAAGCCTCTCGAGCTAGCAAGATGGCTCAGCACTTAAAGGTACACGCCTCCAAGCACAGGCTGAATTCAGTGCCTGAGAGCCACATGCTGAAAGGAGAGCACTGACTCCTTAAAAGTCTGACTTCCATACGCACCACATGGCACATGGTCATGCACAGACATCTGTGAGTGCACATGCACATCTAGGACAAAGAAATGTAAACAATTTGTAAAGCATTTAACACTTCCACAGAGATGATATTCAAATTCATTAATTGAATATAAGCAAGAAAATTAAAGAAACAAAAATCCTGGAAATAATTTTCAGGGGCAAACAGATTTTTTCCTTCTTAAGATTGTGGTGATTGGGGTTGGGGATTTAGCTCAGTGGTAGAGCGCTTGCCTAGCAAACCAAGGCCCTGAGTTCGGTTCCCAGCTCCAAAAAAAAAAAAAAAAAAAAAGATTGTGGTGATTAATGAGTAAGCCAGAGATCAACAAACAAGATAAATTTCAAATTGTGTGAAGCCTGACTTGTACTGGAGATCCCAATATGTTGGTGATGTCAGAGCTGTGAGATATCAGCCATGGAGTTGCGTATAAGTGGTAGAATCAGCCCGAGAGAGATGTATGTTACAGGCAGCAAAGTCGGGGAGCGGGGGGCTGAGCCATCTGAGTCCTCTGAAACTCAGGTCCCAGACATTATATAGATTTTTATACTGTCGGAGTTTGGTTTTGCTTTGGTCCTGTATTTTCTCACTATGCCTTCATTCTGCTCTTGGAGAATGGTAATATAAATCCTGTCCTGACAACCTAAGTTTTATCCCTAGGACAAACATGTTTGGAAAGAGAAAAATTCTTTGAAGTTGTCCTTAGGTCAACACATATGAATGAATGAATGAATGAATGAATGAATGAATGAATGAATGAATGAATGAATGAAGAATGAAAAATAAACTAATTAATTTAAAAATAGCAACTAAGTGACTAAAACCCAAACAGTTCAATTAAAAATTAAAGAGTTAACATAGACATTTCTCCAAAGAGGATATCCAAATAAACAATAAACTGTAAAAAGATCTCAATATCATAGTCACTGGGGAAATGCAAAGCAAAGCCACAATAGAATACCACTTTCATTCATTAAAATGGGTATTATATCTAGGTCAAAAGAGAAAATGTTCAGTGTCAGTGAGGCTACTGTGCAATCATCGATAAGAATGTAAGACGGTGTAGGCACAGTATAAAAAGGTATGTGAGTCCATTTACAGAATGAAATAGAAGCACTGTATAATCCTGTGGCTGGGTATAAATTCAAAGACACTGAAGGCTGGTCAAGCCTAAGGACCTGAGTTTCAACAGGATCAACAATCCACATTGTTCACCACATTTTCTCTGCCTTTCCCATAAATGCTGGCTCAGCTGGAACCACTAGTTAATTATACAGAAGATAAACCTACATTACAAATGATCAGGTTACCATGAGCTTCAATTATCAGAGATTTTAAAGCCACCAACCCTGATGACCTAATAACTGATTCCTCCAAGTTTTTACTAACCTTCACACGTGCACTGTGGCATGTGTGTGTGTATGTAAGTTTGTGTGTGCATGCACGTGTGCAGAAAGTATATAAATATAATTTTAAAACTTGTTTTCAAATTTGAAAGCAAGAGTTCAATTATCTCCACCGATGACCATTCAGCATTTCTGTAATTCAAGCATCCACAAATAGGCAAGCTTTCTACCGTAGTATTCCCCCTGGTAGGGAAGGGAATTTACACATGTATTATCCATATGTAGTCTTTGAAAATATGCTAAGTAAAATAAGCCAGTCACAAAAGGACAAATGACTCTATTAGAACAGTCAAATTCACAGACACAGGAGTACGTAGTTATTATTACAGATCATGATGAGAAGAAAAAGTAGATTTGGTAGTTAATATATAAAATAAAAAAGATCAGTCTTAAATGATGGAAAGTTCTGGAGATGGACTGTGTTGATGGTTTCAAAATAAAATGAACTTGCTAAAAATTTATTTATTTTAAATTTATTTATTCTATGTATAAGTGCACTGTCGCTGTCATCAGACACACCAGAAGAGGGCATGAGATCCCATTACAGATGGTTGTGAGCCACCATGTGGGTGCTGGGAATTGAACTCAGGAACTCTGAAGAGCAGCCAGTGCTCTTAACTGCAGAGCCATCTCTCCATCCTTTAAACTTTATTTTTTAAAGCGGTAAATTCAATGTATCTTTTATTCTAAAAACTGTTAAGGATTCTTAAGGAGTGACCCTGAAATTCCGAAGAATGGTGCACCTCGGGTGTCATCAGGAGAAGTGGCTTTTGACTGAGGCCTTCAATTTCAGTACCTGAGTCTTTCCTCCTGAGCTGATCAGTTACCTTTCCACAGTCAAGCATGCCATCATCTGTCAGTCTTCCTTATAGTGTCTCAGATGCTAAGACTAATATTCTAACTCCTTTATATGTTCATTGTTTATACAGCCCTCCCCCTCTGAAGCACAATCTATTTGAAGACACAGATTTTTGGCTCTTAAACATGTTTTTAATATCACTGCAAACAGTATAAATAATAGAGGTCATTCAGTGACTATCCCTATATGTAGAACTTTAATGTATGCCAGGAACTATGCTATTTTGTAACTATAAATTCAATTCTTAGCTTATTACATATAATACTATTCTAATTTTTTCTAAAATATTTCATAAACACTCAATATAGTTATATTATATGGCGCTAGTACATATGAATCTATTATTTTGTCACATACTTATCACCCATTAAATTTTGCTCTGACGTTACACTCATTTTGAACATATGATTCAAGTTTGTATGCCTACTTGTAAAAAGAAACCAATCCAATTAAATATATCTTTAAAAAAAAGATCCACAGTTTATATCACAAAGAATGGATAAAGAAATTAGAAATGTTCAGCCCAAATAAGAGCTGCCTGGTGGTGGAACAAGGGCAGAGACACAGCAGGAGAGCAGAGCAGTAGAAGAAGGCAGGGACCAGTACCGTAGATTTTAAGCTAGATATCTATCTGCCTTCCTCCCTTTAGCAATAGTACCTGAAGTAAGTTACTTAACCTCTCTATTTAGCCTGTAAAATGGAAATAAAATACCTATGCAGGAGTTTGCTAAAAGTAATTATAAATATTAATGAAAGCATTTAACATAGTACAGGGCACAGAATAAGAACAAGTGTTTTTCTTTCTACTAATCAATTTTCATGTATTCAAATGTCTGAAGAGTACGTGTCTTGCTAAAGCAATCCATCATGACTGTAAATAGGCATGTTCACTGATTCGAATGTGGGAAGGTCCCCAGCAGAGAAAGACAGGTGCTGCTTATGCTGTAAAGCTGATACACAAAGACGAGCAGCTTCAGTAAGACTACACTAAGACCACTTCTTACGTCTTCTCTTGGAGTCCAGACATCACTCTAGTCCTGCACTGATATCATCAGTGTGATCTCAAATCAGCCATATGAGGAAGACAAGAAAAGAATGGTTTTACTTGGTGTTTTCAAAGTTCCAAAATTGGTTTTATAAATACAAACTTAACTTGCTCACAAAATAATGAAGACTTAATTTTCCTTTAAAAAATAATTAAGGGGCTGGAGAGATGGCTCAGCGGTTAAGAGCACTGGCAGCTCTTTCAGAGATCCTGAGTTCAATTCCCAGCAACCCCATGGTGGCTCACAACCATGTGTAATAGGATCTGACACCCTCTTCTGATGTGTCTGAAGACAGCTACAGTGTACTCACATACATGAAATAAATAATTTAATTAGATTGCTAAATTAGAAATTTTAGTTAGCAGTTCTTCAAACCATGTTTTAAAAATCTCTGGTATTGGAAGCCAAATGCTAATCTTTGATTTTTTTTTTTTTTTTCCGTTTTGAGACAGAGTCTCACTGTCTAGACCTTACTATGTAGCAGCCCAGGTTGACATTTTTGGTAGTTAGCAGAAACTCACAGACATTTGTCTGCCTCTGCCTTACAAATACCATCATGCAATCATAGCTGAGCGAGAGTTACTGGAGAAAGGCAGTGGGAGTGTGGCAGGCCCTGCTGGCTGCTGAGCCTGACTGACTAGACTCCACACTAGCTTGCATGCTAAGGACGGACTGACTTTTAGAAAGAAACTAAGGACAAAAAGGACTGTCTGTGACAATGTAATTCCTACTGTCTCACAGGATTAAGAACAATGGCTAACTACAGATTTATAACCTCACTCAAGGCAGATGATACAAGTCCTAAGGCATCTAAGAAGCAAGAGTAGCAAAGTTGGGCCACTCCTAGATTATAAACTGTATCTATGAGAAAGCAGAAAACAACTATGGGGAACTTATTCTAAAAAAGATATTTTACAAAACCACCCAAATTTCCCAAGATGGTAACTCATTCTGCTAACTACCAAAACAGTGTGCTTTTTCTCACTTTCTTTTTAACAATTCTTTTTTTAAAAATTCAGGCACTATTTTGAAGTTTATAGGAGACATCCCTCTTAGTTTTGACATTTTTCAAAATAAAACTAACACATGCAGACTGCAACAAGTGAACAAAAACAAGACTAAGAAGAAAAATAAAAGGGAAAGCTAATTCTTCCAATGTTTCCAATCCTCTCTCTAAAATAACCAAACTATGACTATTAAACATTTTAATACATTTTCCCTCAGAATTCCTGTAAAGCAATACTCAGAACTTACCTCCAGGTATATTGACGGTGGGTTATGCTCCCCACCAAACTTGTCCAATAGGGCCTCTATATGTTCCTGTGTCAACTTAATCATTTGCTTGATATTCCACACCTAAAAAAAGCAAAACAATCTAAATAAAGATCACTTAGCATATGAATTCAAAAATATTTAAATGTAGAATGCAGTAACTATGAATATTCTTAAGGTTTTAAACAATTTATTGGGGTTTTGTGACTATTAATCTTTTCTACTTAGTAATATATTCTTATCTATAAATAATTCAAACACCTGAGTATTCAGAATAAACAATCAAAACTAGCAATTACTATATTAAATAAAATAAGCCAGACTCAGAAATACAAACATCACATTTTCTATACTGTGGAACTTACATTCAAAATTATGTGTGTGTCCTTCAAACACAAGCACCATGGTACATGTGCTTCTATACACATACAAGTCTCTCTCTCTCTCTCTCTCTCTCTCTCTCTCTCTCTCACACACACACACACACACACACACACACACACACACACAAATAAATCATGAAAATCTATTTTTGTCTTCTATAAAATTTGGGGCTCGCCACCAGAAAGCAAATTCTTTTTTCAAGAGTTTGTTATTGTATGGTTACTCTTCAGTGTAAACTTGACTGGATTTTTATTATTATTTTTTTTAATGAAAGGAGATATGGGCCAGGTGGTGGTGGTACACATCTTTAATCCCAGCTCTTGGGAGACAGAGGAGGGCAGAGCTGTATGAGTTTGAGGCCAGCTTAGTCTACAGATTGAGTTCCAGCCAAGTGACAGCCTAGGCTCCAAGTGACAGTCAAAGTTACACAGAGAAACCATGTCTTAAAAAACAAAACAACTAAAACCAAAAAAAAGAAAGGAGAGTGCCTGGAGAGTTTATCTGAAACCAGCTGTCTTACAATGAATGGAAGCCACATGAGGGTCGGACTGTTCTAAGATGGGACAAATGAAAGGCCAGAGTGCAAGGGCTTTCTGAGGTTGGGATTTACACCTATTTCTGCCTAGAAAGCTGGGAATGGATGTAGTAATAACCTGGTGGTTGATCTTTGTTACCGTCAGGGTCGGAATCCCCTAGACTGTTATGTTTATCCCTGACTTTTCCTAGACTCCTGAGCATTGTTTCTCAGTCAGTGGAACCCATTCTTATGAAGGAGGTTCCAGGTACTTTGCAAGAGTTTCAATGTAGTCATGCCCTAGGTTTTACTGTAATAACTGTCACCAGAAAAATTTTTCCCAAATTGTACTATGTTTAGATATTTCAAAAATAAACTGGATTCAGACTCTGAACCAACACAGGCTAACAAAGTCAGTCATGTTGAACCAGATTTCCTTCTTGCCTCTGTCAGATTGCATCCTGCAGGAATCCCGACACCTCAGTCCATGGGACACAGAGTGCAAGAAGAGAAACCACTTCTGAGAGTTGTCCTCTGACCTCCAAATACAAGTGCCATGGCACATGTGCTTCTATCATCATGCACACACGCAAACAAATAATAAAGCAAAAATTAAAAAGGGCATGCAAAATGGTTCAACAGGCGACAGTACTTTCCACTAAGCCTGACAGTCTGAGCTTAATCCCCAGGACTGTGATGGCGGAAGAAGAGAACTGCAATGGTCCTTTGATCTCCACATACACACCACAGCCTGCTCGTGCTGCTCCTCACAACCACCACATACACCATAAGTAAATAAATGTAAGGTTGAAAAAAGATACTAAAGATGCCCTTTCAGTTATAACTGGGGTGACTCTAAACATGACTGCTATAATTCTTGCACCCTAGAAGAATGCTCGTCAATAGCTACCCACACAGCACTCACTTGGCAGCGTCTATAAGATGACTCCCACTTAAAAAGAGGCCTAGACTTATAGAACTGCAGAATCCTACTATAATCAATTTATTTAGTCTTTTAGTCAGAAATACTAAAAGCACTCAAAAGACAGTGAAAACCCAACAAATCGAAAAATCACAAGGAACAAACAAACTAACTGGACGAGGAAAGGTAACTAGTGGATGATGAGGACAAGGCTTGAGAGACGTAGAGTGAAATGTATGTTCAGAACTCTGAAGTAATATTTTACAGGGAGCACTTCACACTCTGTGAAGACTTTACAGACATAATGTTACTATGTTCAATAGAAAAAGAGTACCTCAGGTCTGGAGAGATGGCTCAGTGTTAAAA
Source organism: Rattus rattus (assembly GCF_011064425.1). NCBI lineage: Eukaryota > Metazoa > Chordata > Mammalia > Rodentia > Muridae > Rattus > Rattus rattus. Next base: position 100,099,144 of record NC_046159.1, on the reverse strand, counting down.
AGCACTTGCTGTTCTTGCAGAGGACCAGGCTCAGTTCCAAGCACCCACATGGTGGCTCACAGCCACCCACAGGCACATACATAGTGAACATACATACACACAAGGCACATTACTCATATATATATATATATATATATATATATATATATAATTAAATACGCAGTTGTAAAGACAACTGGCTCATTTACTATATGTGGCTTTTCACACCTCCCCCCAAATAAGTTTTTTAGGTTTTGTAATTCTAATATTAAAATCTCTTCAGTTTTCCATTTAACTTGCTCTGTATACTTCAAGAACAGGTAGCTGCTAAGAATACTGTACCATACATAAAATATCAACTTGATGTAGTGCTTAGTTTATACCGGGCACTGTTTATTTATTTATTTGACTACTAACAACTCCTCAATTCAATAAGTGTCTAAGTTTTAGTCCTTGATCTCATGAAGTACACATTTAGCTACATAAAGTCAAGTATTAAACAAACATGTCAGATTATGATTTTGAAAAACATACATATATACATGCATGCATGCATTCATACATACATACATGCATGCATATACACATATGCATTCATACATACATAAAAAACAAACAGGTGAGCTTGAGATCAGCATGTGGACGGCTATTAAGTTAAAGCTCTGAAGGAAGGGGAGTAAGCGAAGAATGCACATCTAAAAGAGAAAGCCGGATCTTCCTGGTCGCTGCCACCGCGGAGAGCCCGTGGGCAGAACCCCGCGAGCGAACTCGAGCCTCGGGACCAAAGGTAAGACTAACTTATCTGCTGCAAGTGACTTGCCGGGTGGAATCGGGACAACAGAGGCAGAATCCCTCTAGGACCAGGCAGATCGTGTGTTTACCACGCGCCCCACACCGGCGGATCCCGGCCCGCAGCCGCGCTCCGCTCCCAGCACCTGTGGGGCGATACCTTACCGCCTGGTCAGGGTGGGCACTCCTGAGGCTGCAGAGCAGAAGAGACCACCAACACTGCCCACCCCTGCCCACATCCCTGGCCCAAGAGGAAACTGTATAAGGCCTCTGGGCTCCCGTGGGAGAGGGCCCAGGTGAGGCAGGAGCCCTGCCTGAGACACCGCCGGAACCTGAAGGAAACAGACCGGATAAACAGTTCTCTGCACCCAAATCCTGTGGGAGGGAGAGCTAAACCTTCAGAGAGGCAGACACGCCTGCGAAAACGGAAGAGACTGCTCTCTGCACACATTACTGATTCCAGAGGAAAACACCGGAGGCCATCTGGAACCCTGATGCACGTGACCGGACTTAAGACGTGTGCTAGTTCGATCTGGTTGCTGCCACCGCGGAGAGCCCGTGGGCAGCACCCCGCGAGGGAACTCAAACCTCGGGACCACAGGTAAGACCAACTTTTCTGCTGCAAGTGACCTGCCTGGTGAACTCAAGACACAGGCCCACAGGAACAGCTGAAGACCTGTAGAGGGACAAAACTACACACACGAAAGCAGAACACTCTGTCCCCATAACTGGCTGAAAGAAAACAGTAAAACAGGTCTACAGCACTCCTGACACACAGGCTTATAGGACAGTCTAGCCACTGTCAGAATTAGCAGAACAAAGTAACACTAGAGATAATCTGATGGCGAGAGGCAAGCGCAGGAACACAAGCAACAGAAACCAAGACTACATGGCATCATCGGAGCCCAATTCTCCCACCAAAACAAACATGGAATATCCAAACACACCAGAAAAGCAAGATCTAGTTTCAAAATCAGATTTGATCATGATGCTGGAGGACTTCAAGAAAGACGTGAAGAACTCCCTTAGAGAACAAGTAGAAGCCTACAGAGAGGAATCGCAAAAATCCCTGAAAGAATTCCAGGAAAACACAAACAAACAGTTGAAGGAATTAAAAATGGAAATAGAAGCAATCAAGAAAGAACACATGGAAATAACCCTGGATATAGAAAACCAAAAGAAGAGACAAGGAACTGTAGATACAAGCTTCACCAACAGAATACAAAGAGATGGAAGAGAGAATCTCAGGAGCAGAAGATTCCATAGAAATCATTGACTCAACTGTCAAAGATAATGTAAAGCGGAAAAAGCTACTGGTCCAAAACATACAGGAAATCCAGGACTCAATGAGAAGATCAAACCTAAGGATAATAGGTATAGAAGAGAGTGAAGACTCCCAGCTCAAAGGACCAGTAAATATCTTCAACAAAATCATAGAAGAAAACTTCCTAACCAAAAAAAAAGAGATACCCATAAGCATACAAGAAGCCTACAGAACTCCAAATAGATTGGACCAGAAAAGAAACACCTCCCGTCACATAATAGTCAAAGCACTAAACGCACAAAATAAAGAAAGAATATTAAAAGCAGTAAGGGAAAAAGGTCAAGTAACATATAAAGGCAGACCTATCAGAATCACACCAGACTTCTCGCCAGAAACTATGAAGGCCAGAAGATCCTGGACTGATGTCATACAGACCCTAAGAGAACACAAATGCCAGCCCAGGCTACTGTATCCTGCAAAACTCTCCAATTAACATAGATGGAGAAACCAAGATATTCCATGACAAAACCAAATTTACACAATATCTTTCTACAAATCCAGCACTACAAAAAGGATAATAAATGGTAAAGCCCAACATAAGGAGGCAAGCTATACCCAAGAAGAGGCAAGAATCTAATCATCTTGGCAACAAAACAAAGAGAAGAAAAGCACACAAACACAACCTCACATCCAAATATGAATATAACAGGAAGCAATAATCACTATTCCTTAATATCTCTCAACATCAATGGCCTCAACTCCCCAATAAAAAGACATAGATTAACAAACTGGATACGCAACGAGGACCCTGCATTCTGCTGCCTACAGGAAACACACCTCAGAGACAAAGACAGACACTACCTCAGAGTGAAAGGCTGGGAAACAACTTTCCAAGCAAATGGTCAGAAGAAGCAAGCTGGAGTAGCCATTCTAATACCAAATAAAATCAATTTCCAACTAAAAGTCATCAAAAAAAGATAAGGAAGGACACTTTATATTCATCAAAGGAAAATCCACCAAGATGAACTCTCAATCCTAAATATCTATGCCCAAATACAAGGGCACCTACATAATGTAAAAAAGAAACCTTACTAAAGCTCAAAAACACACATTGCACCTCACACAATAATAGTAGGAGATTTCAACACCCCACTCTCATCAATGGACAGATCATGGAAACAGAAATTAAACAGAGACGTAGACAGACTAAGAGAAGTCATGAGCCAAATGGACTTAACGGATATTTATAGAACGTTTCTACCCTAAAGCAAAAAGGATATACCTTCTTCTCAGCTCCTCATGGTACTTTCTCCAAAATTGACCATATAATTGGTCAAAAAACAGGCCTCAACAGATACAGAAAGATAGAAATAATCCCATGCGTGCTATCGGACCACCACGGCCTAAAGCTGGTCTTCAATAACAATAAGGGAAGAATGCCCACATATACGTGGAAACTGAACAATGCTCTACTCAATGATAACCTGGTCAAGGAAGAAATAAAGAAAGAAATTAAAAACTTTTTAGAATTTAATGAAAATGAAGGTACAACATACCCAAACTTATGGGACACAATGAAAGCTGTGCTAAGAGGAAAACTCATAGCGCTGAGTGCCTGCAGAAAGAAACAGGAAAAGAGCATATGTCAGCAGCTTGACAGCACACCTAAAAGCTCTAGAACAAAAAGAAGCAAATACACCCAGGAAGAGTAGAAGGCAGGGAAATAATCAAACTCAGAGCTGAAATCAACCAAGTAGAAACAAAAAGGACCATAGAAAGAATCAACAGAACCAAAAGTTGGTTCTTTGAGAAAATCAACAAGATAGATAAACCCTAGCCAGATTCTTGAGAGGACACAGAGAGTGTGTCCAAATTAACAAAATCAGAAATGAAAAGGAGACATAACTACAGATTCAGAGGAAATTCAAAAAATCATCAGATCTTACTATAAAAGCCTATATTCAACAAAACTTGAAAATCTACAGGAAATGGACAATTTCTAGACAGATACCAGGTACCGAAGTTAAATCAGGAACAGATAAACCAGTTAAACAACCCCATAACTCCTAAGGAAATAGAAGCAGTCATTAAAGGCCTCCCAACCAAAAAGAGCCCAGGTCCAGACGGGTTTAGTGCAGAATTCTATCAGACCTTCATAGAAGACCTCATACCAATATTATCCAAACTATTCCACAAAATTGAAACAGATGGAGCACTACCGAATTCCATGAAGCCACAATTACTCTTATACCTAAACCACACAAAGACCCAACAAAGAAAGAGAACTTCAGACCAATTTCCCTTATGAACATTGCAAAAAATACTCAACAAAATTCTGGCAAACCAATCCAAGAGCACATCAAAACAATCATCCACCATGATCAAGTAGGTTTCATCCCAGGCATGCAGGGATGGTTTAATATACGGAAAACCATCAACGTGATCCATTATATAAACAAACTGAAAGAACAAAACCACATGATCATTTCATTAGATGCTGAGAAAGCATTTGACAAAATTCAACACCCCTTCATGATAAAAGTCCTGGAAAAGAATAGGAATACAAGGCCCATACCTAAACATAATAAAAGCCATATACAGCAAACCAGTTGCTAACATTAAACTAAATGGAGAGAAACTTGAAGCAATCCCACTAAAATCAGGGACTAGACAAGGCTGCCCACTCTCTCCCTACTTATTCAATATAGTTCTTGAAGTTCTAGCCAGAGCAATCAGACAACAAAAGGAGGTCAAGGGGATACAGATCGAAAAAGAAGAAGTCAAAATATCACTATTTGCAGATGATATGATAGTATATTTAAGTGGTCCCAAAAGTTCCACCAGAGAACTACTAAAGCTGATAAACAACTTCAGCAAAGTGGCTGGGTATAAAATTAACTCAAGTAAATCAGTAGCCTTCCTCTACACAAAAGAGAAACAAGCCGAGAAAGAAATTAGGGAAACTTGACACCCTTCATAATAGACCCAAATAATATAAAATACCTCGGTGTGACTTTAACCAAGCAAGTAAAAGATCTGTACAATAAGAACTTCAAGACACTGAAGAAAGAAATTGAAGAAGACCTCAGAAGGTGGAAAGATCTCCCATGCTCATGGATTGGCAGGATTAATATAGTAAAAATGGCCATTTTACCAAAAAGCGATCTACAGATTCAATGCAATCCCCATCAAAATACCAATCCAATTCTTCAAAGAGTTAGACAGAACAATTTGCAAATTCATCTGAATAACAAAAAACCCAGGATAGCTAAAACTATCCTCAACAATAAAAGGACTTCAGGGGAATCACTATCCCTGAACTCAAGCAGTATTACAGAGCAATAGTGATAAAAAACTGCATGGTATTGGTACAGAGACAGACAGATAGACCAATGGAACAGAATTGAAGACCCAGAAATGAACCCACACACCTATGGGCACTTGATTTTTGACAAAGGAGCCAAATCCATCCAATGGAAAAAAGATAGCATTTTCAGCAAATGGTGCTGGTTCAACTGGAGGTCAACATGTATAAGAATGCAGATCGATCCATGCTTATCACCCTGTACAAAGCTTAAGTCCAAGTGGATCAAGGACCTCCACATCAAACCAGACCCACTCAAACTAATAGAAGAAAAACTAGGGAAGCATCTGAACACATGGGCACTGGAAAAAATTTCCTGAACAAAACACCAATGGCAATGTATGCTCTAAGATCAAGAATCGACAAATGGGATCTCATAAAACTGCAAAGCTTCTGTAAGGCAAAGGACACTGTGGTTAGGACAAAACGGCAACCAACAGATTGGGAAAAGATCTTTACCAATCCTACAACAGATAGAGGCCTTATATCCAAAATATACAAAGAACTCAAGAAGTTAGACTGCAGGGAGACAAATAACCCTATTAAAAAATGGGGTTCAGAGCTAAACAAAGAATTCACAGCTGAGGAATGCCGAATGGCTGAGAAACACCTAAAGAAATGTTCAACATCTTTAGTCATCAGGGAAATGCAAATCAAAACAACCCTGAGATTTCACCTCACACCAGTGAGAATGGCTAAGATCAAAAACTCAGGTGACAGCAAATGCTGGCGAGGATGTGGAGGAAGAGGAACACTCCTCCATTGTTGGTGGGATTGCAGACTGGTACAACCATTCTGGAAATCAGTCTGGAGGTTCCTCAGAAAATTGGACATTAAACTGCCTGAGGATCCAGCTATCCCTCTCTTGGGCATATACCCAAAAGATGCCCCAACATATAAAAAAGACACGTGCTCCACTATGTTCATCGCAGCCTTATTTATAATAGCCAGAAGCTGGAAAGAACCCAGATGCCCTTCAACAGAGGAATGGATACAGAAAATGTGGTATATCTACACAATGGAATATTACTCAGCTATCAAAAAAAACGAGTTTATGAAATTTGTAGGCAAATGGTTGGAACTGGAAAATATCATCCTGAGTGAGCTAACCCAATCACAGAAAGACATACATGGTATGCACTCATTGATAAGTGGCTATTAGCCCAAATGCCTGAATTACCCTAGATGTCTAGAACAAATGAAACTCAAGACGGAGGATCAAAATGTGAATGCTTCACTCCTTCTTTAAAAGGGGAACAAGAATACCCTTGGCAGGGAAAGAGAGGCAAAAAGATTAAAAACAGAGACTGAAGGACATCCATTCAGAGCCTGCCCATGTGGCCCATATATACAGCCACCCAATTAGACAAGATGGATGAAGCAAAGAAGTGCAGAAGTGTAGATCGCTCCTGAGAGACACAGCCAGAATACAGCAAATACAGAGGCGAATGTCAGCAGCAAACCTCTGAACTGAGAACGGACCCCTGCTGAAGGAATCAGAGAAAGAACTGAAGAGCTTGAAGGGCCGAGACCCTATATGTACAACAAAGACAAGCCACCAGAGCTTCCAGGGACTAAGCCACTACCTAAAGACTATACATGGACTGACCCTGGACTCTGACCTCATAGGTAACAATGAATATCCTAGTAAGAGCACCAGTGGAAGGGGAAGCCCTGGGTCCTGCTAATACTGAACCCCCAGTGAACTAGACTGTTGGGGGGAGGGCGGCAATGGGGGGAGGGTGGGGAGGGGAACACCCATAAGGAAGGGGAGGGGGGAGGGGGATGTTTGCCCGGAAACCGGGAAAGGGAATAACACTCGAAATGTATATAAGAAATATTCAAGTTAATAAAAAAAAATAAATAAAGGAATAACCCCAAAAGATATCATACCGAAAAAAAAATAAAAGAGCAAGCCAATAAAACAGAGGAGAAAAAGATGCAAAAGCATTAATATAGGGAAAAGATTGTTTCATGTGTGACAGGCTGATTGCATTAATGCCCCCAGAGAATGGTCTAATAGGCACACCTTTTAGTCTGTAACTTTGCAAGTCCTCTTTCTACTCTGACCCTAGGCTTCTTCAGAGTCTTGGTTGTTCTTGTGCTATCTTGCAACATGGTGTTGGCAAGCATGACTCAAACAGAAGTCTGAATGCAAATATGAACTACTGGCTCTCTTGCACAACTGAACTCTGCTTGCTCTTTCACCTCTGCTCTGCTCTGCTCTAAGAACATGCTTCCCCTAGCCTATTAGCACAACACTGTGCCACGTAAAGCTATTCTAGAATAGTTAGCTATCTAGAACCACCAACTGGCCACAGATAAATGATTTGAACTCAGCCAACGTTAGTGTAATTTACAATAGCATGATTTCACAACTGAAAATAATTATTTTAAGTGCTGGGCTTTAGGGTGGTTTATTGTATAAAGAAAATATATTACACAGAAATATGCAACAGAACACATAAAAAATACACATGAATGTTTCTAACTGTAATATTCCTAATAGCCAAAATGTGAAAACAAGATGGACATTGTTTTACATATCTGTAATCCCAGCACTTGGAAGAAACAGGCAGGAGGATTGGGAGTTAAGGCCAACCTCAGCTATATAACAAGTTCAGGGACAGACTGGACATATGAGACCCTACTTTAACAAAAGAGCTGAGGAGCTGAGGAAGTAGTTCAGCTGGTAAAGTGTTTGCCATGAGGACCTGAACCCCAATGAAACAATGTTTCCCCAGTGAAAACAACCCAAATGTTCATCTGCTAATAAATATATAATATACAGTGCATCTATTCAAATAAAATGTCATGTCATGAAAAGGAAATAAACCATGAATATGTAAATATGTACTAAAGCATAACATATGCTGTACTAAGTGAAAAAAGCTGGCAAGCAAAGACTAAATACTATATATGATTTAAAATTGTCCATAATAAGGAAATCTAGAAAGAAATAGATTAATACATTATTTAGTTGATCAGGAATGGGGAGGATAGAGGGAATAAAGGAAGATGGTCATGAGTTTCGGGGAAATCAAAATATTTTAAAATTAAATTTGGTGATGGTGAGAAAGATTAGAGGCCATCTTCCCTGGGGCACTTAGCAAACATGAAGCACTGTAAAATAACTGTTTCTGCTAGCATTATGTCCTTTAAGTTCATACTGTAGACATTCCTGGTGTTCCTCTTTGGGAGAATGGGGCAATATGACTCTAAGCTAAGGGTTTATGGACTTTCTTTTGCTCCCCTGGTTGCCTTGACTGAAAAACTATCAGTCAGTTAAGCAGCAGGACTATCCTTCTGTTAGCACCAACCATCTGGAACAGTCCAGAGACACTTTGAAGACAAGTACAAAGCTGAGAATGGAGAGCAGTGGGGAACCTAAGTAAAGATCAAAGGAGAGACGACCAAAGGTTTTTTCCTTGTCAAGAGAGTATGGAAGAAAATACAGATGCCGAGTGTTCGAATGGCATCCCTTCACAAGGATTACACAGAACTGCCACAAAGAAAGTTATGACAGTGAGAGAAAAGCCTAAGCTATTCTGCAACTTGTAAAAAGTCTAATTCTATTAAACCTTTTAAGATAACTTTCTCAGTTTTAAAAATAATGAAGCTAAGGCTGGAGAGATGTCTTGGGGTATATGCCGGGGGAATATTTGCCTGGCTACATGGATTCAATCCTAGAATTCATGTCAAGAGATGCTCCTGTCTGTAATTCCAGCACTTCTATGGCAAGATGTGAGGTAAGATAGGGGAACTAGCTAGAAGCTTGTATATAGATGTACACGCATGCATGCATGCACGCACACACACAGAGAATAAATACTTTTTAAAACAGAAGCTAATAATTCTTTAGATTAAAATGTGCAGGTTTTTTTTTAAGATTTATCTTAAAGAAATATAAAAGTAGAAAAAAGACAGACAGACATGGTGGGTGGTTTATGCCTATAGTCCTAAGTTAAGGTGTGAGGAAAATTTGAACCCAGGGATATAGGGGTGGCTTTAGCAACCCAGAAAGTGACCTGTTTCCAAAGTTAAAATGAACAGTATAAAAATAAATTAAATAAAAAATGAAGTTCTATTGAACAAAATTCTAAGATCCTTTAAAACTTTAAAGGAAAACCCTCAGTTCTATACTTAACTCTTTAGACTCTTCCTGTCTTTGTCACTACCAACCTCACGGCAACTCTGGGAACATAGCTCCCAGGCTCCAGGCAGTTCAGTAGTTCTCCTTCCAAACCTTTGCTGAAACTCCCTTTGGCCTTAGGCTCTAGGGGGAGAGGTTCTACTGTACTTCCTAAGTTGACTCCTGTCAGTATTTGCTTGCCTGAATATAACTACAGGAAAAACAGAACAGTGAAGAGAATTTCTGTGGCTCACTGATTTCTCAAAGAAAATATCAATCAGTTCCTTGAAAGTTTCAGTAAATAACTGGAGGTGGTGGCACACACCTTTAATCCCAGCACTAAGGAGACAGAGGCAGAGACAGGCAGATCTCTGTGAGTTTGAAGCCAACCTGGTCTACAGGGAATGCTACAGCTAGGGCTACCCAGAGAAACCCTGATTTGGAAAAAAAAAGTTTCAATAAACCACAACAAAAATGCAGTCCAGGAATCAAAAGGTAAAATGACTGCAGCCTAGCTTAAGAGTAAGTCTTATGACAGGAAAAGTATTATAATTTTAACTCAACAAATTCAAAATACATTTGACATAGATATTTTTGTAAAAATGTAAGTACATTGCCAAAATCATCTCAGTAGAGAGGGAAAACATAACTAGGCCAATAAACATGTAAAGAAGTTAAAAATTAGCCAAAGGTCAACCTAAAGGAAAGAGCAAATCCCTCCCTGGAACAATTGGGTGGTGGGGCCATCTTATCTCATCTCCTCCAAGGCTGGCAGGTGCTAAGCAGCCAGAGTTACCACTAAGTGAACACACTAAGTACACACAGTTGGGCAATTTTACAGTGAAATTCAGACTTAATCTCCCCAACTTCAGGCAAGGATTTAATTAATAAGAACATGCTGAGATAATGGAACATTTATCTATCATATGATAGGTTGGAGATTAAGAAAAAAATTCTCTAATCTCTCAGAGAAGTATTAATACTTGTACAAATTTAAAATATTGAAAGAAAAAGTAAAAATTGAGAGAGTAAAATTGTGCTTTTTGTGGTACACATTCATTTAACCAGCACCCAAAATAACTTTTTAAATTTCCTTCAGGATAGATTTGGAGTAAAGTGCTTGCCTGGCCAGAGCACCCATTCTCTAGCCAAGTTAACAGGTGGAGGGGGAGTTTCAGATCAATTAAATTAGAGAAGAAAGGAGCATATTACAACAATGAGGAAATTCAAAGAAGTGAGAGGCTTGTATATTAAAAACTTGACACTGAAAAAAGAAATTGAAGCAATTAGATGGAAAAATCTCCCATGTTCGTGGACTGATAGAGTTAATACTGTAAACATGGCCATTCTACCAAAAGCAATAAACAGATTCAGGGAAATCTCTATCAAAGTTTCCTAAATCAAAATATTCTGTACATTTATATTCTTTATTTTCCTTGCAATGCAAATAAAGATAAAAACAATATGCTTTATATACCAACAACACCCACAATTCATATAACTTAAAAATCTTAATGAACCAAATAGCAAATATCTAAAACAACTGGATTCAACTTTCTGGCCTTTTTTTGGTTCTTATTTTTTATGTTTTGTTGTTGTTTTGTTTTTTGTTTGTTTGTTTGTTTGTTTGTAGCCTTGACTTGCTTGGAGCTTGCTGTATATATAGATCAGGCAGACCTTAAACTCACAGAAATCCACCTGCCTCTGCTTGTGTGCTGTATGAAAGGCATGTGACACCACATCTGGCTTCCAAGTCTTGTCTTAAAACAGATTTTGTTTTGAGAGTTTGCTTAGCAGCTAAGAGCATCAGCTGCTCTTCCAGAGGAGCTGGGTTTGATTCCAGAATCCACATGACAGCTAACAGTCACCTGTAGCTCCAATTCCAGGATTCCAACCTCCTCTTCTGGCCTCCTTGGACACCAAGCATTCAAGTGGTACACAAACAGATGTGGGTCAAACAGCTTAAAGAGTTTATTATTTTTAATTCTGTATGTATGTAGACATGTGTACAAGTGCTTAAGTGCTTATAGAGGCTAAAGTCCTAGAGCTGGAGGTACGGCAATGTAAGCCATTGATGTGGGTGCTGGGAACTGCAACAGCAACAACTACTCTATCTCCCCAGCACTACCTAATCTAAATCTAGATTTCTTTTTTAATTGAGACAACCGATCATTTCCTGGGTTATCCTGTTTCATGTCATTAGTTTTTAAAAAAATCCTATTATCATGCCTCTCTCTAAAATATTTATAAGGTATCATTTCCCCCATGTCTTTAGACCTTATTCCATGCTATCATTCATCCATTCTCCAGTCAGACAGAAATCCCTAGAACACATTTCACCACTTTTCTTCCCTTACTTAAAAACTTTAGTAGACCCCAGTAAGAAACAAGTCCATATTCCTTAACTAGAAGAAGGGTTTCCTTCTGTCTCATCAGGTACCGTTCCCTTCATCTCTTACACCCACACAACTCATACATGCTATTCCTTCCCTGCAACAGTCTTTGCCCAGTAGCTTTCCAAATTAAGCAAAAAACTTTAACTCCCGCTTCCTAAGAGGGCCTTTTCTCATCTCAATCTATATTGAATCTTCATTAAACTCTCTTTTGGAATGTATCACAATTTCGAATCCATATGTATACACGTTTCTTTTATGGCCATCTTATTGCAGAGACTACATGTAAGCCCAAGCACATACAATAAAAATATTTAAAGCAATATTTTACTGTTATAAAATGGCTTTTGATCTGGTCAGGATGATATTTTATAATGATTCCTCTGGAAATAATGCTTAGGTTATAAGTCATAAAGGTACAAGAGGCGACTGCATTAAAAGCATACTACAATAGCAGCAAAAAGAAGAGTAGTAAGAGTCTGAACCTCTGTTGATAGATTTAATATATTTACAGCCCCGTAATGCAACAAAATCAAGGTTCAGAGAGTAAGCAAGTATTTCAAAGGGGAACTGTAAAAACACTTTGTGTGGTAATTCAGCTCTGAATTTAGATGACTGAGACTATTGAGAGAAATTATAATCCTCCTTCAAAATAAACCATCACAAGACCACCACTGATGGGAATGCAAAAGGAGCCCCTTGAGTCAGTCAGTTATGTCTGGTAGCTGATAAACTAAATCAGATCATGGCAAAAAATGTAAACACAAGCCAAGCATGCTGGCACACACCTTCAACTCAGCACTCAGGAGGCAAAGGCAGGTGGATCTCTAAGTTCAAGGCCAGTGTGGGCTACAAAGCTAGTCCAGGATAGTCAGGGCTACACAGACAAACCCTGTCTCAAAAACAAAAACAAAATGAAAAAAAAATGCAAACACAAACCTTACACATTAAACAATAAAACCATAAAATGAACATTCTAAATTCTTAGGGTCAATGATCTTCCATTAAATATGACTGACATTTAACCTAACGGCAAAAATATATTTTGAAAAGGACAACCAACATAACCTGAGTAGGTCTATTTCAATTCAAAGAGCAAAAACTTTCTTTTTTAACATTATGGCTGCAACAGTAGATTACAATGTAATGGTCAAAGTGTGATCTACATACATGGGTATATACTTTTTTGAGATACTCCTTTGCAGAGATGTTAGCTGGCTAAATTATTTAGTATTGGGCTCATATAAACCATTAAGAAGAATCACCTTCTCACAGTTGATTACACAAATACACCACAGCTTCAAATAGTTTAAATCTCACTTGGGGTTAGTATCAGAGAAACATGAACATACGGTCAACAGGCAGTGTGCCCCAGGCCGGTTGTATAACCTTTTAAAACAAACTTCACCCACAAAGCAGAATTTATAATATCTACCTCTCAAGAGTTGCTGAGAAAAACTTAGTATTTGGTATATAAGTTCACAGGCTGTAAACCTCTATTTCCAGTTTTGTCACTTAGCTGTATGACCCTGGAGAAGTTAGTCTGTCACATCATTCAGTTTCCACTGTCCCTCCTCTAAAGCTTTTTGACACATCAATCTTTATTCATGTGTTACATGTATGACATAAACTTCATAGAGCTAATTTGAGAGAGTCTCAGTATCTAGCAGAAAATAAGTTAAAAACTAAAATACAACTGAATTAATCTATTCATTAACTTGACTAACAATAAAATGAAGTCAACGCATTATCAATGCAAAACATTTCTGTGTATTAAAAGATTCTATGATGCTGAGTCTGGCATTGCCTAAAAGGTACAGAGTGACATGGTTTCCTGCCCCTGGAACAGAGCTCAAAAGGCAAGGGCCTCTAGGAGTGATCATGAGTTGCTAGGCGTGAGACTTGTTTATATAATAATGTACATATTTTATGTTTCCTCCTTCAGGAGATGTTCTCCTGCCAAGGTTATTAACTCCATAATAATCAGATGAGGTTGTGCCTATGTCCTTAGCAAAATGGTAAGTGCTGTGACCTTTAGGACAGCCCTTAACACTGTGGGAAAGAACTCTGAAAACACGAGTTCAAGAATGTATAATTTCCACTTCCAGGTAAAGACAAAAAAAAAAAAAAGAATGTATAATTTCTCACTTATGCACAATATAAGGATGCAATATGAAAATATGAGGAGCTTCAAAAACCTAAAAGAAAAAAGGCAACTGCACTATGAGCCAGCTTGTCAGAAAGATATTAAAACAATTTGGGATGTAGTGATCAGAGCAAGATCCAACCTAGCTAACTACGTTTTTTGGTTTGTGTTTTCAAAAGCAGGCAGGCAGGTAGGCAGGTGGACACCTGAGGTCAGGGTCAGCCTGGAACAGAGCTATTTTAGCCTCAGGTGTAGAAGAAATGATGATCTTGGAGCCAGACACCACCCAGCTAGTTTACAGTCTGTGTTTACTTGACAAGTAGATCTCAGTATTCATTTGCCATGTTTTTTTTGTTTTTTTTGTTTTTTTTTTTTTTTTTTGTATTTGCTGCTGTCTTTTGTGTAAGAATCAAGGGCTTATGGTCAAAGAATCCTGATTTGTGGGATAATCAAAAGGGAACCTGGAGTAAATGACTGAATTGATATGCAAATAAAAGACTGGGCTTTGGTTTGTGAGAGCTGAGCTATCTGGATGAGCTGTCTGGAGATCTCTAGAGAAAGCTGTCTCAACAGAACACAGGCTGTCAGCTTGTACTCCACTTGATTGACTTGATTGACTTCAAGTCCTTTTTTTGTTGCTCTCAAACACCTCTTCTCTAAGGAACCCTCTCCAAGCTGAGGCTGATCTACAGCAACTATTTTTAAGTACTTGATGATGACATGAATTTATTCACCCAATATTTATTACCAAATGCCCACAGTATGCTCAAAAGTTCCTTACCTCAGGAATTCACAGGCTTGTTCTAGTTTGTCCTTTTCCCTAGGTCTAAAATTTCTGACTCCTTCCATTATTCTTTAATAATTTAGCAATCCTGACACTGTTAATTGAATTTTCAAAATGCTACATTTTAGAGTTTCACAAAATTGAGGTTTTTCACTTAGCTACAAACTTAAAAAACAAAAACAAATCAAAACAAAGAAACAAAAAACCCATCTAGCTGCTTTTAAAAGGTTTAGATATAGCAGGGCCTTATGCTGAAAAGCCAGAACTTACAAAGACAAAACCCACATATATTTACTTTAAAAAAGTATTTTTAATGTGCACTCAAAATCAATCAGAAACATTACTCTAAAAAAAATCTGTCGTACTTAACTTGCATAAGATGAAGTTCTGTCTGATTAAAAGGACTGTGTGTGTGTGTGTGTGTGTGTGTGTGTGTGTGTGTGTGTGTGTGTGTGTGTGTGTGTGTGTGTGTGTGTGTTGGGGGGTGTCTGGTGATGCCTAGCATGCCAGAGACCCTAGGTTCAATCCCTTAAACATGTCAACTTGACGGGACTCAAGAGTCATGTAAACAAGCCTTTGGATGTGTCTGTGAAGGATTTTCTAGATTAGGTTAGTGGAGGTGGAAAAACTAACCTTAAATATGAGTGGCACCATTCCATGGGCTGGGATCTTGGATTGAATAAAAAGGAGAGCTGAGTTCCAGCATCCCTCAGTCTCCACATGTGATCACATGTGCAATGAGACCAGCTGCCTCAAGCGCCTGCCACCAAGCCTGTGCCATGAGGACTGTTGCCCTGACTGGGAGCCAAAATAAAACCGTCCTTTCATGAGTTGATCCTGTTGTTTGTTTTTGGGTTTTGTTTGTTTGTTTGGTGGTTTTTTTTGTTTGGTTTGGTTTGGTTTGATTTTGTTGTTGCTGCTGCTTTTGAAATAGGGTCTCTCAAACTAGCCCTGGCTGTCCTGGAACTCACTATATAGACCATGTTGTCTTTGAACTCACAGAGATAGATGCATGTCTACCTCTGCCTCCCAAGTGCTGGGACTGAAGGCGTGCACTACTACATCCCAGCTTAAATGGCTTCTGTTAGGCATTTAAAGAACGGCAATGAGAAAAGTAACTAATACAGTGTATGTGTAAAGTGAGTCGTCCATTATTTCCCACAACTATACCTGTACAAGACACTAATGGACTGTAAGAAAGCATGGCTTCTTAAAAGCCACACCTCACTTCTGTTACTATAACTTACACACTGACAGATTTGTGGGATACATTTATTTTTTTAAAAAGACATATCCCATGGACCAGGGATACAAAATGTCTCTGCCATCAATAATTTAAGCTCACAGTAAGGTACAGGTATACCGTCTTAATCAAGTACACTACACAATAGTTATTTCAAGTAATATAGATGTACATAAACACTTTAGGATAGTACCAAGCAAACAGGAAGGATATGGGGTGGAGAAGGGGAAGGAGAGGAGATCAAATGACGTAAGATTAATACATCTAGAAAAGATGATCAAAGTTTTTTTTTGTTGTTTTTGCTTTTTTGAAACAGGATCTCACTATGTAGCCCTGACTGATTAGAACTTGTTATATAAACCATGCTGGCTTCAAAATCAGAGACCTGCTAGCATCTGCATTCTGAGAGCTGAGGTCACAGGTGCATGCCATCATGACTGGCTAGAACTAAACTTTTATTATTTTATTATCATTATTTACATTAGTTTATTTATTATTTCACGGAAAAATCAGAGGACAAATCTCCAGACTCTGTTTTCTCCTTCTGGACCCAGAGACTGAATTCAGGCTGACTGAATTGTCAGGCTTGGCAGCAAGTGACTTGGCCCACTGAGCCACCTCACTGCCCCAGACCTAAACTTTAAAGAGTAAATACAAAGTTAATGGGGCTGGCCAGACAGCTCAAAGGGTAAAGGTTCTTACTTACTGTGAAAGCCTGGTACCTGAGTTCAATCTCTGGACCAACAAAAAGGTGGAAAGAGAGAACCAATTCCACAAAGTTGTCCTCTGACTTCCACATGCACATTATGGTTTGCCCACACACATACACATACCTACATACACAACATTTTTTAAAGTTAATAAATTCAGAAGTCTGATATGGTGGCATAGGCCTCCAGTCCCAGAACTCTCAAGACTGAGACAGAGATCATAAGCTCAAAGTCACACTAGGCTATAAAGTAAAACCTTGTCTCAAAAATAGATAGATGACAGATGTCAAGAAAAAATTTGAGTTCAGTGTTTAAGGTTCTTCAAGGAGAATGTAAGCAGCATTTTGAAGTGGGTAATTCTTGCCATGAAGGACTGCTAGTGCATGGCATTCCCTGATTCATGTAGCAGCTCATGTAGCAGCTCCCATATATGACAATTCAAACATTTCCAAATGCTATCCTGTGGGACCAGTACCACCTTAAGAAACACTAAAATAAGACTGAAATTTGGGAAGAGAGGTGGTACCTGTTCCTTATTAAGATAAATGTAAAAATAACAGAAAAGAAATTAAGTCAGCTGAGCAGACTGAAAATGTCAAATCATTAAACAAGACTATCTAAAGTCAAATTTCACAAGAAGCCTCCGCTTATATCTTCCTTGGGTGGACACTTCATCTTTCTGAGTAAACGACTTAGCCCCAAGTCATTGGAAGCAGAAGAAAGTTATTTCAAAAGACTCTGCATGTAAAGTCACTCTTGGCAAAACTCTGATGACTTGGGTTCAATCCCTGGAATGCACATGGTAGAAGGAGAAACCATATTTGCTAGTTAAGTAATCCTTTCGACCTTCAAATGTGCATCATAGCATGTGACCCCCCCCCACACACACACACAACTTTTCTTCTCTTTAATTCGAGGGTGGTGAGATGGCTTGGCAGTTAGGAGCACTTATTGTTTTTCCAGGATTTGTTTGGTTCCCAGTGCCAACACTAGGGGACTCACAACTGTTAGCATTTTGTCTAAGCTCTGTCCCACAGTTCCCTGGCAACAGTCAGGTATGCCTGACTCACTATAAAAAGGGCCCTCTCCTCTCTCTCTCTCTTGCTCTCACTCTCTTCCCATTGTCTTCCCTCCTCTCTCTCCACTTGCTCATGGCCGGCCTCTACTTCTCTACTCCCCTCCCCCATCCCACCCCTCTCTCTCTGCCTCTATTACCCTTTCAACTCCCCTCCCCATGCCCTGAATATACCATTGTGTGACTGTTCCCTGGGTTGGGGGTGGAGGGGGAGGGATGCCTCAGCATGGGCCCACCGAGGCACCCTCTTCCCCCATACCTGACTATACCTCCACTAAAACATATCCCTTTCTCTCTTTATCTTTTTATAAAACATCAACAACTGCCTGTACTTGATATTTTTCTGTCAACTGGACACAAGCTAGAACTAGAATCATTCTGGAAGAGGAACCTCAAGTGAGAAAACACTCCTGTCATACTGGCATATAAACAAGTCTATAGTACATATTCTTGTTTGATGTTGATGTGGGAGGGAGGGCCCAGTATACTGTGGTACTGCCACTCCTGGGTTGGCAGTCCTGGACATTATAACAAAGCAAGCTGAGCAAGCCAGTAAGCAGTGCTCCTCCTTGGCCTCTGTATCATAATGTGATTGCCTCCTGGCAATTTAGTGCACACATGTACTCTCTCTGTCTCTGTCTCTCTCTGCCTCCCCACCTCTCGCTCAGACACACACACACACACACACACACACACACACACACACACACACACACAAACACTCACTTACACTCACACCTGCACATACAAATAAGTCTTAGGGGAAAAAATCTATACCAAAAAATCATCATAAAGAGTTGAAAGAAAAGGGTAGGCTCAGAGGTTACTTTTAAAGCCCACTGAACAGTCAAGAAATATAAAGGTGGAATGCCTTTAGTCCCAACACATAGAAAGCAGGAGGAAGAACATTTCTGTGAGTTTGAGGCCAGGCAAGTTGCCAGCCAGACCAATATAGTGGGACTCAGTCAGAGAGAAAGAGAGAGAGAGAGAGAGAGAGAGAGAGAGAGAGAGAGAGAGAGAGAGAGCGAGAGAGAGAGAGAGAGACAGAGACAGACTGAGAGAGACTGACTCTAGTCTAAAATAAAAACTGTATAGATATAGGCAGATTTGAAAGGCTTATCAGCTCTAATTGTTGGGTTTCAGATCCTAGAACAAACAGCTGAGGTGCATACCTTACATACCAAAGCAGACCAGGCCTCCAGGTTCTCCCAGCATCCCTCAGGCCCTACCTGGCATACCACACTCCCAACATTGAACTTTCCAGCCCAGTGACTTACTTGGCCGCCCTTCCCCCACCTTGAGGCTCTTCTATATATAATCCAGACATCTTGGTCTCTCCACTTTTTCTCTTCTCTTCTCTTTCCGCATGCTCTTTCTCACTTTCAAAATGAGTTAAAAATAGTACAACAAAATATATCTAGTAACCTAAGAGTTAGGCAAAACTAATGCCTATTAATGAAATCACTTATATCAACAGGTGATATGATCACCTCAATAACAATGGAGGGAGATGTAGAAATTTCATTTAAATACTCATGAATGAAATTATTCAGAAGAACTTCACAGCAAACTACAAATCAAGAAACATTCTAAAACTTCACATAGAGTATAAGAAATTTACAATAAGTCACTAAAAATACACACTTTTTAAGATTTATTTATTTTACACGTATGAGTACTTCATACAGATATGTGCACCACATGCATGCCTGGTGCAATGGAGCTCCTGAAACTAGAGTTACAGATGGTTGTGAGCTGCCATGTGGGTGCTGGGAATTGAACCCCAGTCCTCTGGAAGAGCAACCAATGCTCTTAACCACTGAGCCATCTCTCCAGCCCCAAGACACATTTCTAAGAAAGGAAAAACAAAGGTGACCATTATTATTTATGACTATATATGGAAGGCCCTAGCTAATGCATTAGAACAATAATAACTACATAGAGCAACCATTACTTGTACATGTAAATGTCATTTTAAAATTCCGGCAATGCAATAGGGAACTTGAAAAATACTAAGTACTGTGTCAGAACCAGATAGAAAATTCAAACAAACCAATCAACGGTTTCTTCCACACAACTTTATTTTATTTTATTAAAGATTTATTCATTTATTATATATAAGTACACTGTAGCTGTCTTTAGACACACCAGAAGAGGGCATCGGATCTCTTTACAGATGGTTGTGAGCCACCATGTGGTTGCTGGGAATTGAACTCAGGACCTCTGGAAGAGTAGTCGGGTGCTCTTAACCTCAGAGCCATCTCTCCAGCCCCACAACTTTATTTTTGATTTTTATTTATTTATTCATTTATCCATATTCATTTATTAGTTTTTATTTATTATCTCAGGATTGGAGATGACTCTGATTAACAACACTCGCTGCCCTTCAAAGGGAGTTTAGTTTTCAGTATCCACACCCCACAGCTCCAAACTGCCATGTAACTCTAATTCCAGGAGATCTGACACCATGTCCTAGCAGCCTTGGGTTTCTGCACACACATGCAAACACACACAAACACACACATACAAATGATAATAAAAATAAATATTCAAAGCAAGCATCTCATTCACAACGGCACAAAAGGATACAAGAATTAAAACCAATACTCTCATCTACAAAGTGAAGAACACTGTATAGAAAAGTAAAACCTATTAAGGAAAAAACCATAAACACCTAAGTAAGTGATGATAAAGACCATGATCATGAGTTGTGAAACTCTGAATTATAATTATAAATCGACCTATATGAACATATAGTCAATAAAATTACAATCAAAATCCTTATGGTTTGAATGGGTATGGCCTTCATAGACTCATGTATAAGAATACTTGGCTTATAGAGAGTTGTACTATTAGAGGGTGTGGCCTTGTTGGAGGAAGTGTGTCATTGTGGGGGAGGGCTTTGAGGCCTGCTCTGCTCAAGCTACACCCAGAGTGACAGTCTCCTTCAGATGCCTGCAGATCAAGATGTAGAACTACCTCTCGGCTTCTCCAGCACCATGGCTGTCTACATGCTGCCATGCCTCCCACCATGATGATACTGGACTGAACCTCTGGAACTGTACACTGGCCCCAATTAAATGTTTTTCTTTGTAAAGTTGCCTTGGTCATGGTTTCTTGTCACAGTAGTGAAACCCTAAGACTTGTGTAGATTGTCACAACTTAATTCTATGATCTCATGAAAAGTTAACTAGTATAGGTTTACACAAAATCAACAAAGAGGCTGGCATTAGCAAAAACCAAGACACTATATAAAAAAAGAATAGTAATGTGGACCTGACACTATTAGAGAAAACAGAATCTAGTATATATTCAAGGGTGATTTACAAATCAATGAGAATAAAATCACATACATATGCAAACATGGTATTTGGATAATTACATGTCCCCAGACAGCTTCCTATTTTCCCAAGACGGCATAAATAAAAAAAACTATAATTTTTGTAAACTTAAATTTATCAGATGCAATAGAGTAACATTCTGCAACACTAGGGAGCAAATGTTCTAAAGAAACAAAAAGAATTCTAAACAAAAAGAAAAATAAGTCATATTGTGTCTACAATAAACCATTCCCTCAAAATAAAATTTTAAAATAAACAGCTCAACCTAAGATGTCCATAAATTTTAAAAAAATGCAAAGGCTAATAAATACATAAAAACAAATTTAACCTTAGAAGTAATCAGAGGTGGCCCATACATATACAGCCACCCAATTAGACAAGATGGATGAAGCAAAGAAGTGCAGATCGACAGGAGCCGGATGTAGATCGATCCTGAGAGACACAGCCAGAATACAGCAAATACAGAGGCGAATGCCAGCAGCAAACCACTGAACTGAGAACGGGACCCCGTTGAAGGAATCAGAGAAAGAACTGGAAGAGCTTGAAGGGGCTTGAGACCCCATATGTACAACAATGCCAAGCAACCAGAGCTTCCAGGGACTAAGCCACTACCTAAAAAGACTATACATGGACTGACCCTGGACTCTGACCTCATAGGTAGCAATGAATATCCTAGTAAGAGCACCAGTGGAAGGGGGAAGCCCTGGGTCCTGCTAAGACTGAACCCCCAGTGAACTAGATTGTTGGGAGGAGGCGGCAATGGGGGGGAGGGTGGGGGGGGAACACCCATAAGGAAGGGGATGGGGGAGGGGGATGTTTGCCGGAAACCGGGAAAGGGAATAACACTCGAAATGTACATAAGAAATACTCAAGTTAATAAAAAAAAATAAATAAATAAATAAAAAAAGAAGTAATCAGAGGGAAATAAAAGGGAAATCATTAGTTTATAGAAATGTTAGTTTAATGAATTCTAAAACAAGCCCCTGTAAGTTGAACTGACATGGCCAATCTTGTTTCCCAAGAGCTGATTACTATCACATACGCTTCTGACAATTTGTCTCTTGTAATTCTAGTACCTATATCTGGATTCCTAAACAATATCATTAATTCCATCTTGCTTTGAACTTATTTTTTTGTAAATATGTGCATTATTTTCTCAAGACAAGTGTGCACATGTGGGTGAGGTGAGTGTCTGAAATGCTCAAACAGTGCCTTCTGCCTTTGTTTGAGATGGACTAGAACTCTGCAACTAGCCTCGCCTTAACCTTGCTAGATGTCAGTCACCTTAATCTCTGCCTCCCATCTTGCCATCACTAGGATTACACACACACACCATATGACGCACACACACACACACACCACACTGCACACCACGCACACTGGCTCTAGTGATCTAAACTCAGCATTTTGTTTTTGAACATTCTATTAGAATCATGTTGTCATATGGTTTTGCAGCTTGCTTCTAATATCTTACTAATATATTTGTGAGATTCACATATACTGATACAAGAGATGTCTAAGATTTGTATATCTTTTTGTTTTAATTTTTTTGAGATTAAAATATAATTACATCATTTCCCTTCTTCCCTTTCCTCTCTCCAACCTCTCTTGGGTACCCCAACACAGCTACTCTCTATCAAATCCATGGCCTTTTTTCCTATTTTGTATTTCTAATCCACTTGATCTAGTTTTATAGTCTGTAATTAAATATATATCACTAAATAAATATGTAATTATATATTTATTTTACTAATGAATGTGTGAATTTTTGTATTTGGTGGCTAATATCAATCAACCTTCTTTGTTGGTAGTGGTAGTGGTTTTGGTGTTTTGAGACAAGGTTTCTCTGTGTAGCCCTGGCTGTCCTGGAACTGACTCTGTAGACCAGGCTGTCCTGGAACTCACAGCTACACCTGCCTCTACCTCCCAAGTTCTGGGATTAAAAGTGTACACTACCACCACCTGGCTTCAATAAGCCTTCTTAAATATATGCTTCCATTTTTCTAGGGCAGCAGTTCTCAACCTGTGGGTCATGATACCTTTGAAGGTCACTTACCAGATATTTATATTACAATTCAAAACAGTAGCAAAATTAGTTATGAAGTAGCAACACAATAACTTTATGGCTGGAGGTCACTGCAACATGAGGAACTATATTAAAGGGTTGCGGCATTAGGAAGTTTTAAGAACCATTGCTCTAGGGAAAAGGTTGAATCACAAAGCAGGATTCCGGGGTTGCAATCAGGATCTGCAACTCAAAAAGCAAATTATCAGTTTCCACCCAACTCCTCTTTAATCAGAAGCTATAGGAGTGGAGTCCAACAACTTTAATTCTTATGCATATCAAGCTTGAAAATAGTTGGAGCAAGATAACTGTCTACCAGAAATATTGCTTGTTATAGGTCACCTAATTATTTTCTAAAGTGAGTTTTCTAATTAACACTCTGACTAGAAATCAAAGAAACTCCTACTTCTCCATATTAACACCAATAACTGATATTGTCAGATGTCTTCATTTCTACCAATCTAATCTATATAAAATGGTCTTATTGTTTTAATTTTCCTGATTGTTCCTAAAGTTAAAGAACATTCCAAATGCTTATTGGCCATGTCCCCCTGTATTTCTATCTTATCTACCTACCTACTGCATTTTCTTTTGATTTTTGTTTTGTAACTGTGGAGATGCAGAGACCATTTTTAATTTTTGTGTATATATATACATATACATATATACATACACATATATATATACACACATACACACACACACACACACACACACACACACACACACACACACACATTATGCACTTGAGTGGAAGCCAGAGATCAAGTTGTGTGTCTAAGGCCATCAAGAGTGCAAAACAGGGATGGAGAGATGGTTCAGAGGTTACAAACACTGACTGCTCTTCCAGAGGTCCTGAGTTCAATTCCCAGCAACCACATGGTGGCTCGCAACCATCTGTAATGAGATCCGATGCCCTCTTCTGGTTTATCTGAAGAGAGTGACAGTGTACCCACATACATAAAACAAAACAAAAAAATAAATAAATAAATAAATAAATCTAAAAAAAAAAGACAGTGGCTTTCACTCTCGTCTGAAAAGTCAGCCGTGGTGCCATGAAGAGGCCCCTTATGAGTAAATCTATGAGTAAGTCTGCTATATCCAGATGAGGAAACAGGGGAGAAGACTATCTGTCACTGGGACAGGACTTGAAATGATTACATCCTTGGTTATTCTAGCCTTGTGAGATCCTAGTGCCAGAACTATGCCAGCTAAGTTGCTGATTCTTGCCCCACAAAAGCTGTGACCTGTTTGCTATTTTTATTATGTTTTAGAAACACAAGAGGCTACTAAATTTTGGAAGAGCTTATTAACTATTATGGGTGGGCTGCAAGTATCTTCACTTATTTGTTGTACCTTGTCTTTCAGTCTCTTAATTAGGTGGGGGTTGTTTCTGCATGAGTATGTGAGGCTGTTATATGCCTGTTCACATGTATGTGGGTACATGTATATAGAGAGAGACCTAAGGTTGACCTCAGGCATCTTTCTCAATGGAACTCAGAGCTCACCAATATTGCTCATCTAGCTAGCCTGCTTGTTCTGGAGATTCCATGCCAACCTTCCAAAAGCTGGAATTGTAGGCAAACTGCCATACCCATTAGGCATTTATGTGGATGATGGGAATCTAAACTCTGATCCTCATGGTGTCTTAAGAGTTCTGTGAAGAGTGCTGTGAAGGGACACCAAGAAAACTCTCACAAAGGAAAACATTTAGTTAATTAACTGTCTAACAGTTTCAGGGGTTTAATCCATTATTGTCATGGTGGCATATCGGCAGACACAAGAGAAGGAGCTAAGAGTTCTACATCTTGATCTGCAGGCAGCATGAGACTGCCACACTAGTCCTAGTTTGAGCATGAGACCTCAAACCCCATCTCTACAGTGACACACTTCCTCCAACAAGGTCACACCTACTCCAATAAGGCCACATTCCTAATAGTGCTACTCCCTATGGACAAGCATTCAAACACATGAGTCTATGGAGGCCATTCCTATTTAAAACACCACACTTTATTCACTGAATTACCTCCCAGGCCCATTATAAGGTATTTATAAAGAGAAGTTTCTATTTTCTCTTTCTTTTTGTTGTATATGGGCATATGCACTGCAGTGTGCATGCGGAGATCAGAAGACACCTCTGGAATCTGTTCTTTCCTTCCACCTTAACCTAGGTTCCAGAGATCAAACTTAGGTTACTAGACTAGCACAACAAGCACCTTTACCATCTCTCTGGCCTCTCTTTTTAACGTAGTCATGTATATCAATTAAAAAGTTCTTTTCTGGGCTAGAATCATGCCTTAACAGTAGAGTACATACTTAAGGCCCTAAGGATCTATCTCTGGCATTACAAACCAAAAGAATGTCTTGAGCTCATAACATTATGCTCTTATTTAAAAATAAAATTATTTGACGTATGTGCACAGGCATTTTTCTGCATAAATGTCTGTACATCATATGAATATCTGGTGCCAGAGGAGGGCATTGGATTCTCTGAGATTGGAGTTACAGACAGCTGTGGGTTGCCATTAGGGTGCTTGGATTGAACCCAGGTTCTCTGGAAGAGCAATTAGTGTTCTTAACTGCTGAGTCATCTCTTCAGTCCCCAACTCTGTTAATTTTGTAACGGGTTTTCTTTCAGCTTTGCCTTTTTAAAATTTAATCTACTAGAAGCTAACATTTAAGGAATGGGGTTCTGAGTGTACTTGTTTACTTTGTGTGGAAGTCAGAAGACAGCTCTCACAAATTGGTCCTCTCTTGCCACCTTGTGGTATCTAAAAATGTCCTTACCTGCTGAGCCATCTCCTTAGAGTAAGCAATTGTCCCAGCAAGTCAGGAACCCTTCCCCCAACTAATTAACCATGGAGCATTTTCAACCCACTGACTCCTACATAAGCATATTAAATCCATTTTCTGCATACTATTTTCCATTTTGTATTCATCTTTCCTTTTCTTTTTATAAGCCTCTTAGACATTCTACAGGCTACACTTTAAAATCTGTCCATAAGATCCTTTAGAGCATAATCCCTTTCCCAAGATCAGTTGACTCTGAAGAGCATTCAGCAGTAGATTCTCTTCTCCCATAATAACAAATCTGTGGTCCAAATTTATTGACCATGAAAGATTTATTTTAAGCAAAATTACTCTACTTCTCGTCTTCCTTGTATTAAAAATATTAGCAAAGTCTAAAGAAAATAGCTGGACAGTGGTGGTGGTGCACAGCTTTGATCCCAGCACTCAGGAGGCAGACGCAGGAGGATCTCTGAGTTTCAAGCCAGTCTTGAAACAGAATGAGTTCCAAAACAGCCAGGGATACAGAAAAACCCTGTCTCAAAAAACCCAAACCAAACCAAACAAACAAAACGCAAAGTAAATCAATCACAGGAGAGCTCAGTATGTTCGGAACTCTAAAGTTATTATAGTTTGTCCTAGAATAAAACACAGGAAGAAGAACAAAGAGAGATAGGACTGTGATTATTAGATCAGGAAGGTTTGGGGAGTGAAGGTGAATAAATTTTATTTAATTTGTAAACAACAGGGTGTTACTATGTTACTAAATTCCTTAAGCTTTAATAGCTAAAGCTTAAGACTGACCAGTAGGTATAATGGATCAAAAATAGAAGTAAACTATGGGCAAAACAAAAATAAAAGGGTCTTAAGAGAGAAATAATCAGGGCTTAAACTAGAGTGCTGGAGAGGAATAAACTGAAGCGTCGTGGCAGATGGTAAGTCAAAGGATCTGGGTGCTCACTCTAGAGAGGAATCAGGAACACAGAGCAGGTAGTGCTATGGAGTATCCAGCATCAGTTCTAGTAAGTGCTAAGTTTGCTAGGACAAAGGGAGAGTCAACTTGAAGGCAAGGATCACTGAGTTTAGAACTGACTTGCTGACTTTGTGATGTCAGTGAAACACTCAGATGACAAAGACCAAGGAATACAGAAAATGCAGGCAGACACTCGTTACAGTGCACAGGTAGCCTGGCGGTTAAAAGAACAAAGTGGTTAGAAATGCAGAGACTGTCAAGAAGGAAGGTCTGAGTGAGTGCATAGTTAAGTTCAAGTACTAAGAAATCAGAAACAGGTGTCAAAAGCAGCAACAGAGGCCCTGCCTGGCATGGAGAACATCTTCAGTTCCATGGTTGTTTAAAAAAAGGCAGGAGGAAAGTCAAGCAGAGGTATTTTTAGTTTGGAGTTGGGGTGACCTGGATACATATACGCATGAGGGCAAACTACAAGTAACCAGAGTCAAGGAATATCTAAAGATTTGCTTGTGCGCCTACCTATTAAATGAGAATACAAAACTAAGACAGCAGAAGAGAAAGACTGTGATATTGCAGAAGACTAAACTAGGATAGTAGAACTGGAGACATACATTAAAGAAAGCATATTTGTGTTCCATATTTGGAGGTCTCTTTATCAACAGTAATTTTACAAAGAAATTGTCTTACTATTGATAATTCACTTGATACAGATGCTATAGGAAAAAACCCTCCAGACTCCCTTCAATTCTGATCTCCGATTGGGCAGACATCTCCTACACCTTTTGCTTTCCTCCCTTTCTTTTGTGGTGACAGGACTAAGCCCAGGGCCTCCCCTTTAATGGTTTGTTTGTGTTTGTTTGGTCCTACAAAAGGACAGGATCTTTAGTACACAGTTCAACTGTGACTAGAAGTAGTCACTCTGAAAAACCTGCTGTCTCCCCTAAACAAAGGTCTTAGGACACCACCCTCATTTGTGTCTCCATTAAGGGTCCTAGAACTTTATGCAATGATCACTCATTTCAGTGCATGCTCCTCTTTGCTCTTCACTCCACCTTACACCTCAGACTTTTTACTCCATACCAAGTGCCTTTCCTTGCTGAGCCACTGGCCCAGCCCAGTTACTTCTTTGAAGGACAACTTTCTTTGCTTTGCTTGGCTTTCAGGATTTCTCCTTGTTTTACTATGATTTGTCTGGATAGATTTGTTTTTTTCTTATACTGTTAACAATTCAATGCACTTCTTACATCTGTCAGCTGGTTCTTATTAGATCTAGAAAATTTTCACTCAGAACCCACTCTGCAAATATTAATTTTGCAATACTTTACTCTGGAGCACTGACTGAATATGTTAGATTCCCAACCCACCTCCCAACCTTCTTGTCTTCTATGCTTTCTTCAGCATTTTCAATCTTTTTGACTGTAGGCTTAATTTGATATATTTCTTTAGATTTATATGCTAAGCATCCCCTTCTTTCTTCACCTAAGACTATTCGGTTAAGCTTTTCATGTATTTAATACACGATAGTTTTCGTCTCCAGAGTTTCTATTTTTTCTAAATATATGAAGTCATTTTTATAGTTTATCTTCGTTTTAAAATTACCAATTGTTTTGAATTTGGTAACTGCCATATCACCTGGCCTTTGAATTCATGCTTAGTTATTAGGGTTTTTTCTTTTCAGAGTTTACTTTGAGGAAGCCAGGTATGGTAGCACACACTTTTAACCCGAGGACTCGGTAGGCAAAGGTATCTCTGAGTCAAGGCCAGCCTGGTCTATGAAGCAAGTTTCAGAACACCCAGGGCTACACAGTGAAGACTGTCTTGTTTTGTTATTTTAATTACCTTTAGATATATATTCAAGATGAATTACATAAATCTTATATTGCAATAAGACTTTTTTTGACCCAGAATATGTTTTCTTACATGCAATTTTGCTTGATTTTTTAAAACGATTCTTGGTTACTTTTAACAATGTACTGGCTTATTCACTTGGGATCCAAGTTCAGTTCCCAATACCCACCCACAGGGTAGGAGAAGGTCACTGCATATAACTTTAGTTCTAGGATTTGATACAGGCTTCTGGCCTCTATAAGCACTCATATACACATGGTACACATTACATGTATAACATTTCAGACCCATAAACATATACAGAAAATTAAAAATAAATAAGCAAATTTAAAAAGAAAAATTATTAGTAATAATTTCCTAATAAGTGTGGACCTTCGCCTTTTCTTCTGCCAAACTTAGAAGAGTACTATCTCTGAAACTAGGAACTATGATAAATAGCTTTGGAGCCACTGGGCCCCCACCATCCCCCACACCACACCCCAAACAACAAAAACTGCTCTAAAAGTCAGTATGAAAGAAAGGAAAAAACTACAGTCACAATTTTAAAGTTTTTTTTTTTTAAACTTTCCCTTTGATTCCTCTGTTCTAGTCAGCCTTCTCTAGGATCTCACATTTCTGAAATGTAGGACCGTATCTGGTTTGTACAAAAAGATTTTAAAATATGTATATATGTCTAAATGTGTATGTACCTGAGTGAATGTAACTTGGAGGCCAGAAGAGGGGGTCAAATCCCCTGGACCTAGAGCTATAGCTGCTTGGCCATGATTGTCCAGAAGTGAGCTTGGGTCCTTTGAAAAAGAGGTGTGTGTGTGTGTGTGTGTGTGTGTGTGTGTGTGTGTGTGAGAGAGAGAGAGAGAGAGAGAGAGAGAGAGAGAGAGAGAGAGAGAGAGAGACGTGCACACGTGTTTAAATTGGTTTTAGGGGTCAAACTTGGGTCCTTGAGTCCTCAACTGACTAAGATATTCTCTCAACCCAAGAACCTTTTTGAGAAAGGGAATTGCTGGATAATCCAGGATGGGTAGGAAACTTACTTTGTAAACAGCCTAGGTTGGTACAAAATTTAAGATCCTCCTACAGGGGGGTTGGGGATTTAGCTCAGTGGTAGAGCGATTGCCTAGCAAGGCACTGGGTTCAGTCCCCAGCTCCAACAAAAAAAAAAAAGACATGTATATGTCACACCAGGCTTAGAATAGTAAAGAACAATTAATAGAAGCTGAACCTTTTACAACACAAAGTTTTTAACCCTAATGGAGCAGAAAACTCCAATCATTACAGAACTTAAGAGCTGCATAAACCAACAGAATTCTGAGAGCAAACT
The DNA here is from genome assembly GCF_011064425.1 of Rattus rattus. Classification (NCBI taxonomy): domain Eukaryota; kingdom Metazoa; phylum Chordata; class Mammalia; order Rodentia; family Muridae; genus Rattus; species Rattus rattus. The sequence continues at coordinate 100,068,936 of NC_046159.1, read as the reverse complement.
GGAAAACTATGGTTAAAGACAGACAGAACTTTGGAGAAGAAAACCAGCACTTCCCAGATTAGTGATAACTCTTTGGATTAGGAGCACTGAGATTAGGTGAATACTTGGTGCACAAGTCTAGTGTGCTGGTTAAACCCCTGGAAACCACATAAAGGTATAAGGAATCAACTCCAAAAAGTTGTCCTCTGACTTCTACAGCTGCAGAGTGGAACACACACACACACACACACACACACACACACACACACACACACAGAGAGAGAGAGAGAGAGAGAGAGAGAGAGAGAGAGAGAGAGAGAGATTGATTTTAAAGATCTAAAAATAAAACTGCAGTATAATAAAATTCTCCAGCACAGCACTGACGGAACAGCTACTCATTATATGAGACTATTTAATCTGAAAATTACATAAATTTAGTGCATCAGTGCTGCCAGGCAAACAGAATGAACAGCAGCCTATCACTGGGCAACAAAGAACATTTTCAACATCATAGAAAGTCTGACAGAGACTGACAAGTGTTAGTCTAAAGGAAGCTGATAAGAAAAAAACAAAAACCAAACAAACAAACAAACAAACAAAAAAAACCCTTGCAATATGGCGAGTAAAATGATACAGGATGCTGTCCGTCAACAAGCAAGGCAAAGGCACGGAATTGGGCTTAGAAGAGATTAAGGACTCTTCTTCCTACAGTAGATGGTAGGTCACTGAAGCATAGGAGGTTTGGAGGGCAGAGAGGGGAGAGGTGGGATTTATATTTTAGGCAATAAAAAAAATGTAAACTAAACCAAGTACAATTTGAAGTATTAAAAAAAGTACAGAATGGGAACTGTTTCACTGCACAGCGTAAAAGTTTAATTGCAATGATAGATACTGCTCTACATAAACAAAATATAGGATTTCTTTTTTCTTCTATTGAGACTGAATCTCTCTATGTAGTCCTGACTGTCCTGGAACTCACTACATAGTCCAGGCTGGCCTTGAACTCAAAGAAATCCACCTGCATCTGCTTCCTGAATGCTGGAATTAAAGGCATACATCATCATGCCTAGCACAGAAACTTTCTTAAAAAGAAAAATCAGTCACCAAATCTCTCAAAATTTTGCTTAAAGCCATGACAGAAGAGTTACAGATACCTCATGCAGTAATAATTCATGTCTTATTTGAGTCAAAATGAGAGTGACTCATACCCAGCGTTTAAACTGCCTTGTCAAGTTACATTTAACTGTGCAGATGCGACACCAAAGGTTAGGAAGCCCACAGCGCTGCCCAGCTTCTCCTAAGCTAACACTGCCCACCAACTTGACTGTCTGTCAGCACTCCCTTCTCTCCTGTGTGCTGCTGAGTTGTAACACTCACTTCCCTTCCAAAACACCATGCTCCTTTGGGATGAAACTTTACCCTACTGGAGCCTGACACAAACCAAACAGACCCTGAGCAGGTTCAGCTGTCACTGGTACTGCCCAGCAGGTTTACTGTCACGTGCTCTGCAGCACTGCTTTATCATAAAGTATCGTACTGAGAGCCATCCTTCCACCACACACCAAGCCTGCCTTCCTCCTGCCTTTCCAGAAGCATTGCTTCGGCAGCTCTTATCTTTCCTGAAATAGTTGGTGTTTTGCTCTAATGTTTCATTTCCAGCATCTTACAACTTTATGATTCTCATCATCAAAAAATATTACTTTTGCCTGAGGCTAATATGGGAACACATGCATACAATTCCAACACCTAGGATAATAAGGAAGATGATTGTGAATCTCAAGTCAATTTGAACCATATAACAATTCTTTCTTTCAAAACCCTTTAAAAATTAGGTGGAAGCACTTTGATCCCAGCACTCAGGAGGCAGAGGCAGAGGCAGGCAGGAGTTTAAGGCAGGAGTTTATAGATTGAGTTCCAGGACAGACACAGTAAAAAAACACAAAAATTAAATTAATTAAAATTAAAAACATAATTTCTTGATTCTCACTTGTCACGATCCACTTCTTGATCTCTTAACCCATTTTGTGCTATAACAAAATACTTGAGGCTGAGTAATTTTAAGGTAAAAACAGTTATTTGATTTCCAATTCTGAATGAATCGCACATCAGACAACTGCTATAAAACCCAAAAGGAGTTTAATAAGGTCTATTTCCTAGTTTCTAACAGTAATAAGTAGTTCAACCAGTTATTAAAGTGGTCTATACTTCCACAGTCAGGGCTACACATAGAAACACTATCTCAAAAACAAAACAAAACAAAATAAAACAAAACAAAACAAATATCCCTCATTCTATTTCATGGGCCCCCTTGCTGGAACTGGAATGATAGCTATTATACCTTCATTCTAAGCTCTGTTATAAATGATAAATTGTCTAGCAGCCTAAGTTCTCAAATGAATGTTTTTGAGATAGGGTTTCAATGTGTAGTCCTGGCTGTCCTCAAACTCACAAAGATCTACCTGCATCTACCTCCCAAGTACTGGGATTAATGAAAAGCATGAGCCACCAGTGCCCAGCTAAACGGAGGCTGTTCATATGTGCCATATCTAGAACTGGTACACATCATCTGTATCCATAGGCTACTAGCTGGAATGCAATCTTTCCATCATACCTACGTAACTACAAAGTAGAAATGCTAACTTGCTGTGTATGAAAAGGAAAATAAAATATGGCTATCATGATAGTATTTGCCCCAGGGCCTCATTCAACTCCAGAGCCATAAATCCAATTACTTATTCAAAATCTCAGACAGCATTTGCTATCTGCCTCTAACTTAGCATCCCATAAAGTGAATTTCTGACCTGATCTTCTCTTTCCTAGTGATCTCTCTCTCTCTCTCTCTCTCTCTCTCTCTCTCTCTCTCTCTCTCTCTCTCTCTCTCACCCCAGCATTATACATTCAGTCTATCAACAAATCCAAGGGCTTAGGATGTAGCTCAGTGGTACAATACCTGCTAGAAAGTACAAAGTCTTGGGTTAAATCACCAGCATTGTTGTTGGGGGCAGGGTAAAACATATCAGATTTGATCTATTTTCAAACTATTCAAAATCTGACTCCTTTCTCTGCTTTCCTGATACAACTCTGTCCTCCATAGTTCTTTTCCTTGTCCCTTATAGTCTATTCTCTATACTGTAACCAAAGTGTTCCTATTAAGATGTGAGAACTGGGGCTTAGCTGTCCAAGTACTTACCAAGTTTAGTTGCCAATACCCATGTAAAAGACTGGCTGCTTTGCTTTTTTTTTTTTTTTTTTGCTAGACAGTCTAGCCAAATGAGTAAGTTTCAAGTTCACTAAGAGACCTTCTCTCAAAAAGAATAAGGTAGACAGAAATTGAGGAAGACAGTTGACATCACCCTCCAGTTTCCACATGCATACATGAGCACACATGCGTGCACACACACACACACATACACATGTGCATACACACATGAACAAATAAAAATAAACACACAAACCTGTGATATCAGGTCACTCAGCTCTGGCTAATGAAACTTAAATAAGGCCTTCCTTTTCCTTTAAAATGTTAAACTCCTTTACAACAGTCCTTGGCCATGCCCCAAGCCCTCTGGAATTTCATCTCCCACTGGCTTTCAATTCTTTTGAGTTACTCCAGCAACTCTGGTCTCTTACTACAATAAGTAAGGTACATTCTTCACACAAGTGTGTTAGTTCTCCAAGGAATGCACTCCCATTTTCTTTCTTCCAACTCTTGTGCAAATGCCACCTTCTAAAACTGAGGTCTGCCTTGTTCTCAGTGTACCTCCCCAGGCCTACTTTGCTTCCCTGAAATTTTCCACAGAACTTATTATCTTCAAACATACTATGTAATCTCCTTTCTGAAGCAGGCATGATGGTGCATGTCTTTAGCCCCAACACTCAAGAGGCAGAGGCAGGACTGTCTTAAGTTCAAGGACAGCTTGGGTTCAGAGCACACGTAAAATAGCCTTAATTACATAGTGAGACTCTAAACAGTTTGGAAAAAGGGTTTGAGGAGTCAGCTCAATGGTTAAGAATTTTTGTTGCTCTTTTGTGTCTTGCAGAGACATAGGTTTGGTTTCCAGCACCCACACAAAAGCTCAAAATCATCCTTAACTCTAGTTCCACGCGATCCATCGCATCTTCTGATCCCTACGAGCACCAGGCACATACATGGTGCAGGCAAAACGCTCATGCACATAAATCTCAAAAGTTATTTATAAAGAAATACTTTCTTTTGTTTCTTGGATGGGTTTTCGGTTTTGTTTCATTTTGTTTTTGAATCAGTCTCACGTAGTACCAGCTGGTTTCAAACTGTCTGAAAGTTGCCAAGGACAGCCTTGAACAGCTGATCCTCTTGCTTCCACCTCCTGAGCATCAAAATTGATTATAGGTGTGTACTACCACAGCCAGACTACAACTTTCCTTTTTGTCTAATTATGGTTTATTTGTTCTCCCACAAATCCCAACATGTACTGCTCTCCCAGAAAATAGACTCCATAAAGGGTACAGATTTTTGTTTTGAAATATATTCCTAAACTCATAAAATATTACCTGACATATTGTAGGCACTAAGTGTTTATTGAACATAGGAATACGTACTGTTCTATGAAATAACTCAATGCAAATGGCAGCAAAGCAGTTTTAGGTGCCAGCAAAGCTAACAGTGACCACAGTTTTAAAATCGCCAAAGCAAAGTCAGTTTATCACCTTAGCCATAAAAACACAGCGTGTCCTTGTACTATCACAGCGACTCTCTTATCCTTGATTGTTTATCCAGTACGTCAATAATATGTTGCCACTTTATGTTTCTTGGATTCAAAGGTAGTTTCAAGACAACATTAACAGAATGCAGTCAACACTCAGTTTTAGATCAATTCTAAGGACTGTCAAAATTTCATAACTAGAGCCTAAGTTGTCTGTTACTGGATTTCATTTAAAACAAGCATATACAACAAAGATTTCTGGAAGAAACGTCTTAATTATATGTACCTTTTGTCTTGCAAATCAGCAGAAAAATAATAGTGATAGTTTTACATATTTATTACCTCGGTTTATTCTCATAGCAGTCCTCTAAGCCACATTTGCGCTAACAGAAGTTCAGTGCACAGCATACGGAGGCGTGGGGGAAGATCAAGAGGTGCCAGCAAAAAGCTTGCTGTGAGCAAATTATGTATTCATATAAAGATAATGTGTTGCAATTGTGTGACTTTTGGCTAATATGAGAAGCCACATGTAGGAAGAATCTATGGATGAAATCTAGGCAATCACTAACAACTAACAGAAATGGATACTTCTAACAGCTTAGGATACCCCTGTTAGGACTCCGCAGTTCTCTAAACTGTAACCTGTTCCCTACTTGATGTTCTTTGGAAGTAGAGTAATATGACGGAGGAATGAGCATGTGGGCACAGCGCATGGCAAATTGTCCATTTGACATACAAAAGCCCTGGGTTTACCCACTCCTCATTCCCCCACCTCCCTAACCCTCCACCCCTCACCCCGAAAAGAAACAAAAGCTGAAACCAATTAGTTATTTGAAAGTAATTAAAATAGTATTTTTGTTTTGTTTTGTTTGAAGCAGTGTCACTGTATATAGTCCTGGCTGCTCTGGAACTTACCAGGACGGCCTTAAACTTACAGAGATCTGCCTGCCCCAACTCAGGAGGACTGAGATTAAAGTTATGTACCATCAAACCCAGCAAAATAGTTCTTCTAACAACATCACCAAAGAGTTATAAAAGGTTATAAACACAACTACTTGGCATTCATAGAAAAAAGATATTTTAAAATGAATATTAAATTCCTTATACATTATCAAAAACTGTACTAACAAGAATTCCTTAAAGTAACTCCAGGGCTGGGGAGATGGCTCAATAACAGGTAAAATTCTTTCTGTCAATCACTAGGACCTGAGTTTGGGTTCCCAGCATCTACTAGAGCTGGAGGACAGAGACAAAAGGATCCCAAGGGCTCGCTGGTCAGCCAGGATAGTGTTGGAGTTATTGGAAAACCATCATACTATAGTACATCTTCCCCAGAAGTGCTGTCACTAACTATAGCCGCATAGTAGGAATGAAAATGAGGTTTATTTGATATTACTGTGCTCCCAGAGGAAATATAGTTAATTGAGCGCAGAGCAATTTTTACATTCTGTATAAGGGTATTCCCGGGGTCCAGGAAGGAATATAAAATTACTGGGCATCATTTTCTTGATACCAGATAGTCAATAGTCTTGATATTAGAAGTAACATTTATTTATTTACCAAAGATCAAGAGAAAGCCAGGTGGTGGTAGTGCATGCCTTTAATCCCAGCAGTTGGAAGGCAGAAGTAGGAGGAACTCTGAGTTTGAGGCCAGCCTGGTCTGCAAAGCAAGTTCTAGGACAGCCAGGGCTACAAAGAGAACCCCTGTCTCAAAAAAACAAAAATAATGATCAAGAGAAAACAGAGAGCAAGATAACAGTAGAGGGAGAAAGAAATAACTAAAGTGAGGTACAGGCTGGGTAAAGTGGCTCATTAAGTATGCTAACAGACTGGTAGTAAAGACTGGAAACAAAACAAACAAACAAAAACCAAAAGAAACCACCTTCCAGAATGCCAGTGCATCCACAAAATATTTTTAGAAAGGGATGTGTGAGCCAATGAGGATGCAGGCCTTGTAATATTAACATGAAGTTATCTCTAGCACTATGGTAAAGAAAGCACAGCATGACCTCAAAAACTAGACAAGCTCCCAAACAGGTCCACTTCTTTTGAATTCAGAAGTAATATGACTGACTATGACTGGGCTGTACAGAAGAATCACCATAGGTGAAGTGGGCAAGAGGAAAGAGGGAGCTGCAAACAATTTTAACATCTGAGGAAGACAAAAATCTAACAAGAGCTGCTAACAAAAAGGCTTATCCTGATAGGAATTTTGACAGAGGAATCCAGGAATAGGAGCAAACAAGATTTCTAAACGAAGGGGATTATGACAAGAAGTTCACGAAGTACTCACTTAAATTAATATTAAGTTGTCAACGAAACAAAATGCATTTCTGCAGCTCCAAAGGAGAAAGCAAGCTTATGATTGGAGATAAAGGGGGATTCGGTAGGTGACAAGCCTTAGAAAACACCAAAGCACAGTGAAAACACCGTGGACTTTCTTCTTTGTCACTCCAAGAACATGGCTTTTCAGCTGCCACTAGACTACTCATCCTGATCAGTAAAACAGGGGAAAGAAAAACAATCGAAGTCTGATTGCTTTAGTCTGCTGTACTGCTGTAATTTTTCGGGCCTCCAAACACAATTAAATCAATTCTGCAATTACATTTAAGACATGCCATAATTCAACTATCCAGTCCAACATTCCTTTTGGTCAACTTAAAATAGATTGCCAGCATATATAAGCAACGATACAAGATAATTCTCTTTTTTTTTAAATAAAAGGGTGAATGGATGCTTAAAGGAAGGTGTTAAGTCAGGAAAAAGAAATGGGTTCAGAAAAGGAGGAACACAGACACACTGAAAACAGCCACTCTCCGAAGGACATTTTTGCATATACCTTGACAAGTATTAATAGCAACAGCTAAAACTTACTGCACATACACACACCTTCCTGCCTTAGTGAGAACACCACTTTTCAGAGGCATGATGCAACCTAAGATGTGTTTTAATACAGTGGGCCTCATTATAAAGCAGATCCCATCCTAGAATATTCCCTAGTCAGTGCATTATTATAATTATACAGCTTAGCCAAGACTGCCTAAGAGATCTTGAAAACAGAAAATAATACAATTCTAATTGCATTACAGTTTTAAGAAACTCTGTTCTCTAAAAACACAGCATGAAAGGAACAGGTAATAAATATCACACCCTGGTATCACACATTTTAAATTATATATGTATTTATTATTAACCACCTGGTAATATTATACCATGTCATGCCATAAGGCCAGAAAAAGAAATTGTCGTCAAGGAAATAGAAATGGTCAGAATTAAAAGCTTAATGGCAAGATTATAAGATACTGAATAAATATTTAGTAAGTTCTTGTTATGTATTAGAATATTTTATTTTGGGAACCTATACAGTAATACAAAAATGGGCCATAAAATCTGTTCATTCTCCAACATAATTTTACATACAAATGTCTACATTCTATGTTGAAGATGCTTGATAACAGCAATTAAAAAAATAATAACCTAATGTCCAAAAATGTTATCAGTTAAATCATACTTTATCTAGGGACACATTAGTTTTGTTGTACTATTGTTTCAAAAGTTACAAATCTGTATATAAAATGTATTGCACAAGCATTAAAAAAGACTGGTTGTAATATATACAAATAATTTATGTTTATAGCAATTATACATTGTGGGTACTTTTTGTATTTTCCCCCCTAACTTTTCAATAATGGATATGTTTTCCTTTTGTAATTAGTTTTTGGTACAGCTGAAATTTCTCTTTGACAATTTTTTTTAAACTCAGGTAAGATAAAAATTTATAATAAAATGTCATTACACACATTCATAATGTTTTATCTTTCAGTGTACTTAATAATTAAAGAGACTCCTTTAAGTTCATATAAAAAGACGGTGAATTAAAAGACCACAGAATACTTCAGTTTCCTCTGAGTTGATGTTAACTTTGAACTGCTGGGTATAGGGCACATGCCAGGAATCCCAGCACTTAGGAAGTAGTGGCAGAAGGACACGAGTTCTAACTGCAGCCTCAGCCACATACTGAGCTTCTGAGGAGCCTGGGACCCACGATACTACTTCCCAGAAGAATTTATTTTGTTATGTATAGTGTTTGTCATCTTTTTCCTTCTTATCATCACCAGACATTAAACCCTAGGAAGGATGCAATGGGAAACATCTGCTTTTAGCCAAATAAATTAAGAATAGAGTTTCAGGAGATACAAACATGCCTTCAGTTATGAGTGGTTTAGTTTAACTTCATCTGGCCTAGAGGTCCTCAAGCACTGGGACATGGGGATTGCCTAGAAAGTATCAAACAAAGTTACAGCCCTAATACTCACTACTTCAGAAAGAAGGGGGAGGGGGGAAGGTAAGAGATCCAAGTGCTCTAGCTCTCCAAAGTAAATAACGAGATCTTCCAAACAGGAATGCAAACTGTCCTAATAACCCTGACATAAAGTTCTCAAGTTAGTGTCATCTCCGAGAATTATCCTTGTATAACTCCTATCCATTAAGTTGCCCATACTTCTATCCTAGTCCTCACACATCTATACAGTTCAAGACACCCATACAGGCCCTGCAGAGTAAAGGCCAGACACACCTGTGCCTAGTAAGACAAAGGCATATCCGATTCCTGGGGAAAATAGACAGCAGATGTGACCCCTAGCATTTCTCCATTAAAAACAATGTATCCTAAAAATAAATTTCCATGTCAACGGAACAAAGTTGTTTATAAATAAGAAGGAATGTGGAGGTGTGGGGAAGACAAGAGGAAACTTCAGCAAGTCAAGTACCAAAAGCCAGGAAACACGACAGAATGAATGGTAACTAGGGATAAGGGAAACAGACTGAACTAGGAAATGGATGAAGGGAAGAGCTTTATCCTTGGAATCGAAGAAGCTGGGGCAAATAAGGAAATGCAAGTGGAAACTGACCCGACCATGAATTCAAATGGGAAGCTGGGATTATTTCAAATTAAGAAATAAGAAAAAAAATGTGAGAAGTTTAGACTGGTTCAAATGATGGTACTGAACACATTCTGGGCAGAGATGGCATCAAAAGGTGGAAAACAAACATTATTGTGAACAGACTGCTAATGATATCTCGAGAGTAGTGGATAAGTTTCCCAGGTAAATATAATGAAGCAGGAAAAAGAACATTGCAGAGATAAGGAGGGAGTATGAGAATTGGGAAACTTAAGCAGCAGGTTTATCTTTAAGTGAAATGAACAAAATTAAGTCACTCTACTCAATTGTTTGTAAGGTGTTGTTCATGTGATACAATGCCCGAATAGTAAATGCAGTAAGTTTTACAAACAGAGAAAAGAGAATAAATTAAGTACTTTGACAAGGTAGTAGGTTGGTTGAATGATGCAAGGGCAGGCTAACAAAAGCCAAGTACTAAAGACAGGTAAACATGAAAGATGAAAAAGAAGGGACAGAAATGGCAGCGACACAGATAATTAAACCCACTAAAACCAAAAAGCCCACGAAGGGTATCAATTAAGGCGTGGATGTGCACTGAAAGGCTAACCCAAATCGCCAGCAGTGCAAGGGAGCAAAGGGTCAAGTGAAACCTGATGGAATCTTGACAGCCTTGGGGTTCTGGGAGTAAGTGGCTTCCAAAGTGTCCAAAAGGATTTGTGAAGGTAACAACAGATTGCGAGGCTGGGGAGCAGTGGAATGGAGTAGAGGCCCTCAAGAGGACCAGGGTAAGAGAGGAGCAAAAATGTTCTTCAGTGGAAACTAAGGTTAGAGGCAAGTAGGAACAGTTGGGAAATGAGCCGGGTGGTGGATGAGAATAGAGGTTACGGTTAGCAAGGAAGCACTGACAAACATTATTATTCGGGGATCAGAGACCAGGATGGGAAAAAGCTTCGGAACAGTAAAAAAATGGGGCTGAAAAAGTAAAGACTACACCAAAATCCCCGCCGGGGCAAAACCGGTCAAAAGAAAAATCCCCTAAACAAGTAGAAAAGTGGGAAGGGGACCAGGGCCTGCAAAGGGGAGATAGTGAGGAGAGTATTGAGAGATGCGCTCCGTCATCCCCACGACCAGGGAGTAAGCACACACGGCAGTTCCTAGGTCTAGGGGATCGAAGGGTACTGCTCCGGCCACTAAGCTCCATCCTCGACGCCGTCCCTGCCGGCTAGCTAAAAGGAAAAACATCTCAGGGATGCAGGGCTGGAAGCCTCAGCCAGGCGTGACCTTCTCCACCAACCCGGAGTTTCGCCCCCTAGGGAAAGGCTCCAGCTCTGCCCCCGCTGCCCCAACCCCATCTGGGGGGGGGCCGGGGAACCCCCCCCCCCGGGCCATCGTGTATGTTTACGTAGCGAGCAGCCACAAGACAGAGGGGGACACTCCGCAGATAACCACCTCCCCGTAGGCTGCCAAGCACCGCCGGGGCTCCGTCCGCTGCCTCGGTTCCTCACATAAACACTGGCCCGCCGAGCCCCCGACGCGCGAGCACTGGGGGGATGGCGCCGCCACTCACCTCTTCAGGAATGGCCGGGTCCGAGGCCGAAGAGGCCGCGGCGCCAGCGCCGGCCTCCGGCTCCATGTCGCCATTGAACAGAGCCTGTCCCTGCTCGGCGCCGCCGCCGCCGCCGCCGCCGCCGCCGCCACCGCCACCGCTGCTGCTGCCACCGCCGCCACTCAGCGCCGCCATCTTCGAAGCGCGAGCCGGGCTGAGTGGCCGCCGCGGGGCGGGGAGGGGGAAGGGAGGCGCAGGGCGGGCGGAGGCGGGAGCGGAGGCACGGGGGGCGTGGGCGGAGCGGCCGGGGCGGAGGCCACCTCTGGAACCCGCCAGCGGTCCCCGGCGCAGCCGAGCCTGAGGGGATTTGGGGGGGAGGGGGCGGAGACGACGAGGAGTCGCCGCGGCAACGGCGTCACCCGCAAGTCATGGCCGTGACGTCACCTGGATGCGTGACGTCATCCGAGGAGCACCCTCGCGCCGCTGTCTCCAGGGGAGTGTTCCTTCTCCTCCAACCACCCTCGCGCTCACACGTTTCTACCCGCACAGTTTCCATGGCGCCGGCTTCCTACTTTTCCTCCGTCCCCAGCCTGTTCTGTCATGTGGGATTTACTAGAAGAGCAGGGGTGGTGTTCTAAAAGAAGTTAAAATCCTAGAGGGAAGAAGGCCGGGAAGTCTATACTACTTGTTACTGCCATTACAAAGAAGCTCTGGGTGTCGTAAAAATAAGACTTTAAAGTCCAAGGTTGAAACATCAGCCAAGCCAAATGTCATAGAAATATGTCTTAGAGCAGCTGAATTCTCAGTATGCTGTTCGTATCCTGTCTATGTTTGATCTGTTGAAGTGAGTATAAATGAAAATCTAAACCTGGTCTTCAGTGTATTTGCTGCCTAGTTTCAGTCACTTACTATCAAGTGGTTCCTTCCGTGCACTAGGGCCTGAGGAAAACTCATAGCCATTCTAGACATCTTAAGGATCAAAACTAATTTTTATTCCAAAGAAAAAGCATTTGTAGACCCTGTTGCAAGGCATTCTCTTCAAACTACATATGAAAAAAAAAAACTGGGAGAAGAGAATTAAATTATCTTAGAGAAGCCCAAGTTGCAGAATGAAATTAAACCCAATTTCTTTATATAAATTACATGGGTAAAGTACATTTAACCCTAAGAAGGGAATAATGGAGAGAGGAAGTGTGTTGAGGAAAAGAGACAACAGGAGTGAAAAACAGAAGTTACCAATAGTGTACAGTAATTGCCAATTTAACTCAACATGGAGTCACGGACACTGGCGTTGATTCGTCTGCGTGTACACGTGTGCACTTCTGTTAATGGGAAGGGGGCGCTCACCACTAACCTCTTTATTGCCTTCAGGATGAATTGAGAGGTAGAAAGCTTCTGACAACAGGATGTCTGCCTATTTGATCTGCTTTCCATCAGTCTAGGAACTGATGCTTCGTTTCGAGGTAAGCAGTGCATGTGTGGCTGCTTAGTGAATCAAAGCATTGTTCTTGTATATCGAAAAAAAGTCACCAATCAAACCGCTATTCTGTGTTTGCCAATGACACTCTACGTTCTTTTCTAAGCAGGGATGCTCCCTTGAGAACTACATTTAAGTCAGAAGATGGTTTGACCCATGTGAGTGAAGGAGATGATCATAGACTATGTTATCAAGCTACCCTAGTTTAAGGCACTTTTTTTAAAGCCATAAGTACATAACGTCTAAGTATACTAAAATAGGGCCACCAACCAAGCAAGGGACACTCCTCCTTGGTTTTGTCTGAAACTCAGTTAGGGTTTGGGGTGTTTTTCGTTATTGTTAGTCCCCAACTGTCCTAGTTTACTTTAGGAAAGTATTCCCTAAGAATGTATCATTATAACACTTCTTTATAACATTAAAACTTCTCAGACATTTTCTCTTTTGTTTTGTTTGAGACAGGGTTTCTCCATTTCTCCGTGTAACAGCCCTTGGCTGTCCTGGACTATGACTCTCAGAGATCTGACTACCTCTGCCTCCTGGGTGCTGGGATCAAAGGCATGCACCCCCACGCTCTGCCTCTAAGACGTTTTCGATGGTTCCATTATCAGCATCAATCTATACAGAGATCATGTCTTACACGATTATTTCTTCACAGGATGGCTGGCCTCATCCATTTAAGATGGATTCTTGTTAGTTTCCATTCATCCAATTTTATTATTATTATCATTATCATTATTATTATTGCCTCCTGTACTGGTTAGTTTTTGTTAACTAATGGTGCTCCTGCTGTATGTGTTTGTTTCCTCACCCTCAATAAAGGCTGCTGATCCTGTCTGCTCCCGTTGTCTGTGTTCTAGATTTCTCCACTGCTACCAGACAAGCTCAAGATTTTTCAGGCCTTCTAACTCTCTAACTGGCAGAGAAAAAGGAACCAAATAAAGAATCCAAGACTGTAACATTTTTGAGACCTTGTCCAGGATTTCTGGTCCAGGACCACCAACTCGTCAAAGTTGTCACTTACATGCTGATGTCTAATTGTAACTTTAATAAGTAGAGTCTGCATGTCACTCAGATTTGGCCCGTGTCGCTCGCTTCCGCTGGACATTACATCAGGTACATGGGCAGAGGTATCCATTGCTGTTGATACATCTCTCACGTCATGCTTCAAGAATATACACTACTGGTTGAGCATTGGTGGCATAGGCCTTCAAGTCCGAGCACTCGGGAGGCAGAGGCAAGCGATCTCTCTAAATTAGATCTTAGTAAGTCCAGCCAGGGCTATACAGAGGAACCCTGTTTCAGAAAACAAACAAACAGAATATACAGTGTTGCCAAAGTTTTACATTCTGAATTGTTGCCAGCGGTTAAGTTTCATCATGAGCTCTTAGATCAAGCCTCCTCTGAGGCACTTTGACCATTGCCTTTCACTTCTCACACCTTTTGTCAACTCAAAGCAGGTAAGAAGCCTGTGCCCTCAAATCCCTAACAGCAGGTAGGGTGACCTTTGAGAAGAAAGCTTGAGGGACTAGGAGTTAGACTCCCTGGTAGGCAGACATATAGGGAGAAGGGCCATGACTAAGTAATAAAGATGTTGAATTTTCAAGATGGCTGACTTCTTCCTCCTCCCGCTCCTGGCCTGAGACAAAAGCATCAGAGCTTTAAACAAAGGCTTGTGGGCTTTTGTCCTGCCAGCATTCCCCACTGCTGATGGGCTGGTTTAACAAGTTCAAGGCCAGATCCGGACAGGTTTACACAGTAGTTGTGGGCCAATCAGCCACCCCGTCTTCCTGCAGACTGACCGGCCCTAAATTAGGAAAGGAAGACCTTTCAGAAACTTGAAAAGCCCGAGACCTGAATACGACATGGGTTTCCGGCTTCTCGTGCCCAGCATCAGTTCTGCGAAGGATCTTTTGCTCTGTGCCTGCTGTATATTCGTTTACTTCCTCCAATAAAAGCTGCTCTTTAACTGCAAAAATAAATCATAAATAACAAAACAAGCTGAGCAAGGTGCAAGGAGCAGACCACTAAGCAGCACTCCTTCGTGGTCGTTCGGTTTTCCCCTCCAGGCTCCGGCTTGAGTTCCTGCCCCTCAGTTTCATACATGATGGGACTATAACCTGTAAACTGAAATCAGCCTTTCCTCCCCAAGTCGCTTTTGATCTGTGTGTATCACAGCAAAAGAAACCAAAGTAGGATAGTCGCCTTCAAATTTTAGATATCTGGTACTTTGGGGGCCATTTGAAAGTCTCACCGTTTAAAAAAAAAAAAGAAAAATAAATAAAAGCTGGACTAACCTTTAATCTCAGAGATCCCCCTGACTGTCCACAGCCAGTGCGGTCAGGACTACACAGAAAAACCCCTGTCTCAAAAAAACCAAAAGAAAAAGAAAAAGGCTGAAAATTCTATGATACAACGTCCATCGAAAGCTGGGATGAATTTGAACCAGGTTTACCTGTATCTAATAAAACACAACAGACGTGCTGCTGTGTGCCTCTGGGAGCTAGACCGCAAAGTATGACAGCTTTCAACTTGCTCCTGCAACAGGAGGCGTCTGAAAGTCATAGAGGCCCGAAGGCTGACTGCCCTGAAGCAGCCATACTAAGAGGAAGCTCAGGGTGCGTGAAGGAAGTGCAATTGTGTCTGGAGCCTTAGCTGTGGTTCCAGTTTAACTATCAGCCACGTCAGTAAAGTCAGTAAACGTGCCTCCCAGAGCATGTCGGTCCTCAACCACGGAGCTATCCCCAGGCATCGAGTCTAACTCTGCCGAGGCCCCAGACGTGATGGAGCAAAGAGATAAGCCACTTTTGTTTTACTTTGAATTTTGAAAGTAATTTCACAGTTTGCAAAAGGCAAAACTGTAATATCTGATCCTCGTGGTGCTATGATATAAAGGACAAGTTTAAATCCGTCTTCGTTGCGTTTGGTGCAGTTTGTCGTTGTCAGATCGGCTATCTTAATTAGATTGTTGTTGTTATTATTACTCTCATTTTATAGATTAAAAGACAAGACAAAGCCAGGTCTAGTGGTATGTAATCCTAACACTCCGGAAACTGAGGCAGGAGGATGGTCAGTCAGAGGTCCTCCAGCCTGGATTATAAAGTGAGATTCTCTCTGAAAACAATAGCAACAGAGCAATACAAATAAACCATATTAAAAAAAAAACCCCGATAAACAGGGATTTAACTTATCCATTATGAGAGCATATAGTCAAAATGTTGACACACTGACACTAACATCCAGAACTTTAGACACCTGAAGTTTGCACTTTCTCTCTTGTTTCTTTTCTGGATACTGTAGAGCTTTTTTTGTTTGTTTGTTTGTTTGTTTTGTTTTGTTTTTTGAGAGGGTCCCTTGTGAGATATTTGGCTGGCCTGGAACTCACTCCGTAGACCAGGCTGTCCTCAAACTCTTAGAGATCTGCTGGGATTAAAGGCATGTGCCACCACAGCCTGGCTCAGACTAGTTTTAAAACTGCCATGTGTCTTTCTTAGAATAATGGACTGGGTACTCTGTAGAACTGACTGTGCTCTCTTTGTCTCAAAGAGATTGAACGCAAGCCCAGTTCTCTCCGCTTCGTTGTGGGGAACTACCAAGATGTGTCTCAGTAGTCTAATGAGCAGACAGTCACTTTATCTTTACTACTTCTGAGCCCTCACCTCATGAAAAGTAGGCACAAGTCCTTTTTCGTTGAACACAGCTTGTCTGTTCCTGGGAACCTCCTCCCACCGCCTAGTGCGGCCATATGTGGGTAGACATGCTGAAAGCTTCTGCCTCAAAGTGTCCCTGCCGTTTGTAAGGAGCCAAGCCAGAAAGCGGTCTAAGCAGAGCCACAACACCTTCCTCTTGTGCTGTACAGTATGCTGTGTGAACGTCAAGACAGTGCTACCATGCACTCTAAATTCTTACAGACATGTTTGTCAACAGTTCTCGTGGGTGTGTCTCACCCTGCTGCACCCCTTGGACAGGCGCTCCTCCACTGGAAACTGGAGGCAAATGAGTAGATAGTGCTAGAGTAACCCCTACCATTCCGTTCGTGGCTCCAATGGATGACTGACCTAGGTCAGGCTTTGCTGGGTCTCACCTTGCTCCCCTGCAGGTGAGTTTATGTCCAGCCAGGATTTCCATCTCGAATCCTGGGTTCTGATGGACATTAGATAGTCCTACTAGTCAGATAGACCTGACCCCACATTAATCTATTCAACTCAGAATAAAAAGAAGTAAGTGGCCTTTTAGAAGTTTCTAGAGCTCCAGCCGGTTCATTGATGCAAAGCTGATCACTTCGTTTTCCTTGTGAAATAATATCTTTATTGTGGATAACATATTCTATCACTTAGTGGAAGGCAACTCTGAGAAGCTGAGTAGATGTGAGTAGAAATAATCATAGGACTCGGTTGAGGCCAGCTTTCCAGTAGAATTCCCTCAGTTGAATTCCAGATTCTAACCAAATCTTTTAATTATAGGACCTTAATAATATCTTCAACTGGCACCTCCTATTTACCAAACAGTGTAACTTTTGCCCACGAAAACATTGCTTCTAGATTCCTGAAGTATATTAGGGTACTGTGTTCTTTACACTTAACAAAAGATTATTTAAAGGTAATATTATTTTATCATAACATCTTGTGCACACAACCCTTGGGTATGTTCAGACAGAGTGTCTTGGTCACTATTCTATTGCTGTGAAGAGACACCATGACCATGGCAATTGTTACAAGAGACAACATTTAATTAGGGGCTGGCTTACAGTTTCAGAGGTTTAGCTCACTATCGTCATGGCGGGGAACTTGAAGGTTGGCCTGGCAGGCATGGTGCTGAGAAGTAGTTGGAGAAGAGCTACATCTGATCTGCACAGAGGGAGGGAGGGAGGGAAGGAGGGAGGAGCAGACAGACAGAAAGACAGACAGAGAGAGAGACAGAGGGAGAGAACAGGACTGAACCTGACATGGGTTTTTGAAACCTTAACCCCCCCTTATCCCCCAGTGACACACTTCCTCTCCTTGGTGACTAAGCACTCAGATCTTTGACCCTATTGGAGCAATTCATATACACACCACCACAGAGCTCTTAAAAGTACTCTCTGTGAATGTATTTTTGTGCTAAATTCTTATTTTTACTTACGTATGTGTATGTCTGCTTGTCTGTGTGTGCACCATGTATCTGCAGATGCCTGAGGAGGCCAGAAGAAGCCGTCAGATTCCCTGGAGTAGGAGATGTAGACCACTGTGAATTACTTGATGTAGGTGCTAGGACCCCAGCCTGAGTCTTATGCAAGTCTAGTAAGTGCTCTTAACTGCTACTCCATCTCTCTAGTCCCCTGTACTTTTCATTTGCTTTTATTGAAGGTGCAGGATGATATGTTATCTCTTGGCAGAGAAAGGAAAGAAGAACTACAGTCTAAGAGCAACCTACTCCTGACTGCCTTCTGGAATTTTGCTTTCTATGGGCCACTTGTGGTCCTCTGTGGCCTTAAATATTAAATGAAAAGGTCCAGAAATAAAGAATTCATAAGGTTTAGAGTTTTTAGAGGAGGAGAGAGGTTGAGAGAGGGTCTCATTACCTGGCCCTAGCTGCTCTGGAACTCACTAGGCCAAGGAGACCATAAACTTGGAGTTATCTTCCTGCCTTCACCTTCCTTCTGACTACAGTTGTGCACCACTATTCAATAATTCATATTTTAAATGCTATCCCATTGAGCCTGTTATACCACTTTGCACCATCCTATTCTGTCTTACCTGGAACGAGAGTCTCCCTTTGCACAGCACATCCATAAAGTATATGCTACCCATCTGTGAGTCACTGAGTAGCTGACTCAGTTAACAGATTAACTGTCCGAGTATTGCAGTGTTTATGTTTAATTCACCCTTGCTTTACTTAGAGACCCGAAATGAGAAGTCAAATTAGTAACAGTGGATTGTTACAATTGTTGTGTTATTTTAGTTATTATCTTCCCTCTGTTATTTTTGCCTGAATACCTAATTGGATTTTGTCACAAATGTATATGTTTTGAAATCAATCAATCAATCAATCATCAATCAATCAACCAATTAATCAACCAGATTTGCTTCTATCTGCAGTTTCAGGCTTCTACTAGGAGTCTTGAAACATATCTTTCATGGATAAGGGGAAACCTCTAAGTCTGTGCACGTGTTTGAAAGAGTAATGATATCTAGGCGGCATGGAAAGGTTGGAATGGAACGAAGGACCAGCAAGACGGCTTACTAGGCAAAGTGCTTGCTGAGCAAGCCTGAAATCCTAAGTTCAAGACTAGGAACCCTTGTAAAGCTAGAAGAAAACCAACTCCAAACATGTACTCGGGCCTCCACGTGTACATTGTGGCTCCTGTGTGCTCACCTTCATCTATCCTACATACATACGCAGAATAGTAATAGCTAATTTTTAAAATAATAAAGAGTATAGGTAGAAACATGACCTCTCCAAATAAGTGAAAAAAATGGACCTAATTGTGTACTTAATTGATAATCGTACAGAGGAAATTATTAACTTAAAAAGCCTTTGAAGGTAGGGTTTTAAATTCAGTTACTTTTTGAATACAGGGTCTTGCTTCATTATTATTTGTAGCAGCAGGGATTGAACTTAGGGCTTTATGCATGGTGGGCAAATGCTTTCTTTACTACTAAACTGTATCCCCTGTCCTTTTGTTAGTTTTCATTTTGAGACAGGGTCTTGCTAAGTTACCTAGGCTAGCCTTGAACTTGCCATCTTTTTGCCTCTGCCCCCTGGAGTAGTTAAGATCACAGGCAACCTCCAGGCCCAACTTGAATACAGTTTTCTGAGTATGTTTTTACTGTTGCAAAGAAGCTAAGCTGAGACAGTTTCTCAGAATTCTTTCCCACTGTGTAACCACTTAACCACTGTGTGCTCTGTGTGTGTGTGTGTGTGTGTGTGTGTGTGTGTGTGTGAGAGAGAGAGAGAGAGAGAGAGAGAGAGAGAGAGAGAGAGAGAGATGCATGATCTGTTATTTGAGCCAAAGTGTATCAATGTGTGTGTAACCACAGGAAACAAACATAGACCATAGGGCATTACGCAGGGTAGATGACATACCCCAAAACTCAACCTCAGGGGGAAAAGTCGAGGGTAGGCAACTGTCCCTGTTTAAAAGACAAAACTAAAGCAATGAACATGAAACTTACCTAAGGTCTGGATAGAAATCTACAGAGCAATCTTGTTCTTTTTTTTTTTTTATTTGTTTGTCGTTTATTTGTTTTAATGAGGGAAATTTAAACAGGAATTATCCAGTGATGGTTGTGAATTAGTATTAGTTATTAATAGGAAAATCCCTAATTTATAAGGTAAATGCTGATGCTTAGTATTGAAATATCATGCCTTTGACTAACTTTAAAAGGGTCAGGAAAAAAAATGATTAAAAAAAAAAAAATCCCCTGGATACAAAGACACAGGTCTAGAATCCAACCCTTGGGAGACGGAGGCGAGGGAAGGGGGAGGGTCAGTTCAAGGCCAGCCTCTGCTACAGAGAAAGTTCAAGACTAGCCTGGGCCCTGTGAGACCTTGTTTCAAAATGAACAGATAAAAAGCGGTCTAGCAGAAGTAGTTAACCCCTGGGAGCTAAGTGAAGGACGTAGCAATCTTTAGAACACTGTTTTCTTTTCACCACTCTGTACATCTGAAAATTTTCAAAAGAAATTATACAAATGCATAGTTGTGGTGATAAAATCCGATGAGTTTCTAAGGAATGTTCAGGCATCTCTGCTGTGTGTGTTACCACTATCACTGTATTAAATTATGGATTGAATTATGTGCCTAAGGTGCGTTCCTTATCAATCGATCCTTTGTTTGCATCTGATTTTTTTGACGGTGTGGTTGAAAGTCAAAGTATTTTCTGATGCTTTGGTATGGATTGTCTCTCTCTCTCTCTCTCTCTCTCTCTCTCTCTCTCTCTCTCTCACACACACACACACATCATGGCTCACTAGTAATAAGAATTCACGAGAGAATTTTTTTTTTGCTAGATCTTGCTCAGGTTTTTAATAAGATGCTGTACATATGCCCATTTATCATATAAACATTTTTTTGTGTGTTAAATTGCCATATACATTTTTATTATGCCTATTTGCAGTAAAAAGCTGTCTCTCTGTCACCTTAGGATATTTTGTGATAAATCGTATTTCCATTCCTTCATTTCTTAAATCAAAAAGATATTGGTGGGATGCATTCTGTCTGCTAAACTCTTTACCGGGTTTTTAGATAATCCGAATGGTAATGAGAGTCTTAGCTTTTGTTTGTCGTACCATTTAACTATTATCCTGAATGAGCCTTGAATACAGTTTACCGTTAGAAAGTAAATCTCTAGTAGCACTCCATTTTATGGGTAACAGACCTTCCTTTACTGTTCCTAGCTTCTCTGGTGTTAATTTCCAAATGTCCGCTTTGCTTTTGTCTTTGACATTAAGTATTGATACATTTCTCTTTACTACGAGAATGCCTGCTGGGTGTGAGAGCGCATGCCTTTAATCCCAGCCCTTGCACTAGGAGGCCGAAGCAGGTGGATTTCTGCAAATCCAGGGCTAGGCTGATCTGCATAGCAAGTTCCTGGACTGCCGGTGGTATGTAATAGAAAGACCCGGCCTCGCCCCTGCCCCAACCCACCCTACCCCACCAAAAATGGAACTGCCAACTCCACCCACCCCAGGTACAAACTTCTGTGCTGTTTCTCTCATTCACGCCTCCTTGTCTGCCTCAGAGTGTAAAACATTATTCCTTTGGCTTGGGATTGGTAGGTTGCTTTTCTTTAGTGTTGGCTGTTTCCAAAATCTCTGTTGCCTTACATTTCATAATTCTGCACACTTCTGGGTCTCATCTTCAGTGCTTCCTCCAACTGTTCTTTGGAGCTAGCTCTCTCCATTGGCAGTCTAATTCTCCCTGTAACCCAAAACTTCCCCCTTCCCTCAGCACACTCCTTAGCCTACTTAGGACAAAGTGTCCTGTAAACTCGGAAACGCATTTCTCACCAGACTGTGGGCTAGACTTCTCAGGTCATAGTGCCCACACACTGAAACCCTGATGAGGGTCCTCACTGTCATTTCTTCACTTGTCAGAAAGAAAATGTAGGTGTTCTCAGGGTCCGCTTTTTCTCGGGCCACTGTGATTCCCATAATTAGAGCCCCCTCAAAAGTCTCATATCTTGATGTTGTGTCATAAGAGTCATGACTTCAGCATATGAACACAGTCCATTACCGAGTACCTATCCTCTTAGCGTTCCACTGGTTTCATTAAACCTATGTCTCAGTCTAGACATCTCTACCCGACCTCAGCCCCTGCATCCAGGTGCCATATGCTATGCTTCCTTCCACCTGAATATCATAAACATGGGTCAAAGGTTCTTATTCTACTAACAGCTCTATGCGAACAGTTCTTTTGATTAATCTCAATTTGTGGCATCACTTTTTGACTTTCTATGGAGAGATAATATTAGTCTCCTGTTATCTTTGCTGAGTAAGCAAAAACCCCTGTTATCTTTTGAGTAACTGAGCCCAGCTACTTCAGAAGTTCTTCAGCAGCAGGCTGGTCCGTGTCTGTCTCCTCATGTGAGGACAGGAAATATGCGTCGGTCCTTTAATCACACTTCCCTACTTCTTTACCAACCTCCTTTGTTTCTGTGCCCGGAATTCTGGCTTCAGCATTTACTATATTCACTTCTCTCATCTTCATTAAGTCAATGTTAGATACTTAAGACAAATGTTAATTTTATTCTACGAATATATCTGAATATAGATTATTCATATTCCTGTTAACCACAGTCAATATAGTTTATGTATTAAACTAACCACGGCTCTGGGAGGCAAATCCTAATTATGCAAACTTTCCCTTCTATAGATATCATCTGTCTATTGCTCAACCAATCACGGATAAATAGGCATTTTCCTAGAGCTAGCACGGTTTTGTAGGTGCCACTTTTTCTATCACAGTATCTCTTACACGAATAGAAGCATAACCCAACTGATTTCCTGCACAATCACTTGCTTTCTATAGTTAGGATTACTAAAACAGTGAAAAAAGTCAAGAGTGGGAGACTCGGGAGCCAAAAAGACTGAGTGTTCTTTCATAGTATTTAATATAGCTCAAACATAAGTACAATGTGCTATTCTGTGTGGCTTTCGACCCAGTGGTTTTTGAAATGCTGAAGAAAAGATATGAGGTGTTGTGATACTATGTCCCTCACAGCAGACTTCAAGAGTAAACACTATCATCTGGGCGGTGGTGGCGCATGCCTTTAATTCCAGCCCTCCTCAGGCAGAGGCAGATGGATCTCTGTGAGTTGCAGATGGATCTCTGTGAGTTGCAGGCCAGCCAGGGCTTCAGAGTGAGTTCCAGGTGAACTAGGGCTCCCTGTCTCAAAAAAAATAAAAAAAGTTGGAGCAGTTGGCAGAAAAAGGGCCATGCTACGGGCTTACATTGATGCAGGCATCAGTTTCAGCTTCGTGGTATTATTCCACCTTTAGAAGGGTTTGAACATATAAACCAAAGTTGAAGTATCTAAGCAGGAGAATGCTTAGAGAAGTCTCCAACCGAAAATAATGAAGTTAAAGGCAAAATGCAGACTATAAGGCAATACGAAAGCCTTTTGTGTGAAGAATTGAAATAGCCGGGTGAGGCTCATCCAAGCCCTTAGCTGGCTTATTTCACTAACGAAGACACCTGGTCATGGACCCTGTGTGCCGGCTGCATAGTGTTTCTAGTCCCTGAGCAATATTCCAACTTCCTTGATCATGTGGAGCTGAAAAGTGACATCAGAGCCATGATAATTGTCCTTAAGACACTTGCAGAATGTCGGATGCACAGAGCTACATGAGGCGTAAAACTCGTTTTCCTCACTTTGGGAAGGTGTACTTGTCATGTTTTCAGCATCCTGACATCTTTAGATGGGACTTATCCAGTCACTCTCTGGGCCGCCTCGTTTTATGTCAACTCGACACGAGCTGGAGTCATTGGAAAGGAGGGGGGTCTCAACTGAGAAAAGCCCTCCATAAGATCAGGCTGTCGGCAAACCTATTGGTCATTTCCTTCATTAAAGATTGCTAAGAGAGGGCTTAACCCTCTGTGGGTGGGACACCCCTGGGCTGGTGGTCCTGGGTTCTATAGGAATATAGAAAGCAGAACGAGCAAACCGTGAGCAGCAAGCCAGTAATCAACACTTCTCCACTGCCTCCGAGTCAGACCCTGCTGCCATGTTTCTGCCCTGGCTTCCTTCAGTGATGAGCAGTGATGTGGAAGACTAAGTCAAAGAAATGCTTTCCTTCCCAACCTGCTTTGGTCATGGTGTTTCACCACAGCACTAGATAATCCTAAGACATATCTATGACAGATTTGGTCCTAGGAAATTATTTTAGAAATATGAATATTTTAGAAATATGAAATATACTTAGTAAAACAAAGTGTGTGTGTGTGTGTGTGTGTGTGTGTGTGTGTGCGTGTCTGTGTTACAGTAGTATGTTTATGGAGTGTAGTGTGTATACGTGCACTTGGGGAACATGGCACATCCCTACATGCACATACAGAGAACGGAGGAGGATACCCAGTGTCAACCTTTATAGCGTTCCCCATATTCCCTTGAGACAGTCTTTCCATAAACATGAATCTTACCAGTTCTGGTGGTCCGAGTGCCCAGCAAGCTCCTCAGATCCATCTGTCAATGCCTTCCAATGCTGGGGTCACAGGCATATAAGACCTGGCTTTTACATGGGTGTTGGAGACTTGAACTCTGGGCCTCACACTTGCACAGCAAACACTCTTACCACTGAGCCATCTCTCCAGCCATAATGATATTTTAAAATGGAAAGTTATGAAATCTTATTCCTAGATATAGGCAAACGCCCACTTATTTTCTCCCTCAAAAACTAAAGTCACTGATAAGTTAACCATAGATGTTAAAATTACATAATTTAGTTTCGAGTTCATTTGGCCTTTGTTCAATTGAGAGACTGGACACTGTGTGGATGTGATAGCGCAGGTAGACTGTTGCAGACTACATAGGGGAGAAAGAGCGTTAAGTCATGGAGAACCAAGAGGGAGAAGATGCTGACAGGAAACTTTGGTAAGAGACTTGTGAGGCATGGGCCTAAGAACCCAGGAGGCAAAGAGTCATGGATATTGGTTCTAACATTTTCTCCACACCCCAATGTACAAGCACAGGCTCTCCAGCGTCAGGGAGCAGAATTTTGGCACAAGTAATGGGAAGCCTATGAAGCATGCCCTCGGAATTAGCATCAGTGTTTTTCCAGGTACTGGTAGGCAGTGGCCAGGATCAACTGAAATAGAAGAGAACAAACATGGTAGATCCTAAGAGGGAACCGTTGTCTGAATATCTGCAAACCTAGAGCCACCATTAACACCACTCCATGGCCACCAACATCTTACACAGTGTGACTCTCAGTTGTGCTCTGGAACTGATACTCATCCCGAACACGGTGTCAGTCCGGCCCCCTGGAGTTGGGCAATGTGGATGCCTGGTCTTGGGAATCATCTCTTTTGGAAACTCCCAGGCATAATTACAGGCTGCTTTTTATGAGCTGCTGATGTTCAGGCTATCAAACTGGAAGAAACTCATGCTATTAGGATTTCTGGGTTTGGGCTACTATGCCTTCATTTATTCCTGCGGTCTGATAACATCTGAGAATTCTGGTTCCTCATTTTTAACCACCCCTGTTAGGGCTTGCTGTATTGACTTAGAGCAGAGGCCCCACTGGAGTCGAAGCAGTGTTCCAGATTCAAGTGTAATTTCAGATTCAGCTAGTGGGATGTGCTGCCAACGCCGTGAGGGCTGTGGTCCTGATTAGGTGGCTCAAGGACCAGAAACCAGTGCTAAATGTGATTTTCAGGATAGTCTTATATTGTATCATAAACAGATGACTCTCAGTTTCTGTTCACCTCTGAGTTTTGAGGAAAACCTACAAAAAGACCACATTTCATTTATGCACCTCAGTATGGTGCTTGTATCAACATTCAGTGGGAAAAACCACAAAACAGATCATTCTGGAATAACTTCATAACATCTGAAAATGAGAATTGTATACCTTTGAAAGACACTTGATATAGTCTAAGCCCTGAGAGGCAGAATACTTGTCCATGGGTCCAGAAATGCTGTTAGGGTCTTTATCACATTCACTAAATTATAAAGATTGTTGGGCTGAGCTTCAGCCCCCCAAAAAAGTTTGAAAGATCACATTCCAAATGAAACAATATGGCCTAGAGGACATAAGTCAACTGCAGGGATGTCGGGGTCAAATAGTTCTGTTGGGAGCTGCGTTAGTTACTTGTCTCATTGCTGTGCCAAAATACTTCACAAGCAACTCAAAGAAGGGTTTATTTTGCCTCACAGTTCAAGAATACAGTCCATCGGGGTTGGGGATTTAGCTCAGTGGTAGAGCGCTTGCCTAGGAAGCGCAAGGCCCTGGGTTCGGGTCCCCAGCTCCGGAAAAAAAAAAAAAAAAAAAAAAAAAAAGAATACAGTCCATCATGGTGGAGAACTCCCCAGTCATGAATGATACCAGTCATCAAACCTGTTATGGTGTCTATCATGGTGGCAGAAACTTGAGACCCTGGGCCACACTGTAAGGAAGCAGAGAGGGCTGAGTATTCCTGTGCAGCTCACTTCATCTTTTTTATTCATAACCACGACTCCTGGACCGGTGATGCCTATAATTAAGGTAGGTCTTTCCATTTCACTTAACCTACTCTAGATAATCACTCACAGGCAGGCCTGGAGGCTTCTGTCAAAATCATTGTATTAGACTAGTTAAAGCAGAGAGGAAAAGCCCAGACTTGGCATCCAATTCAGGACCGTCAACAAGGTATATGGATACAAACTGCGTATGACTGTGGCTACATCCTATATATATTTAAGGGTGGCCTTGAACAATAGTGTGCAGGGGAAATCTTGGCATGGCAATATCAATGGTATGGCTGTCATCAGTTTGGGTGGAAGAAATGATTGTAGATGAGAACAGATTCCTGGGCTGTGATTGGGGTCTAGACAGAGTGTGAGAAATGGAGAGAGAAGAAGTCCCGGGAAGAGGCATGTGAATAGCAGATGAGTTAGTAGGGAATAGATCATTGCATTAAATGTAAACGCTCACCGGAAAGCCTCCGACATGGGTAAGGCTCGAGGTGGATCTTTTTTTTTATTTAACTTGGCTGCAGGGTTCACAGACTTTTGGTCAAACACGATTCTAAAGGGTGTTTCTGAGTTGGGTTAACATTTGAGTCAGTAGATGGAGTGAAGCAGATTGTCTTCATCAATGTGGCTAGCTTTAACCAATCACTTGAAGACTGGTTTAGAACAAAATGGCTTACATTCCTAGAAATAAGGGAGATTTTCCTCTTGCTTGACCTGCCTGGACTGGGATATCTGCTTTTGTTTTATTTGTTTGTTTCTGCTACTTTTGAGATGAACCCCTTCCTTCCTTCCTTCAAAAAACACACACACACACACACACACACACACACACACACACACACACACACACACACACACACACACACACAGAGACTGGTCTCAAAGCCTATGGGTCTTTTGTTTTTATTTTTTTTTTTTTTTTTTCCTTTCCTTTTTGTATTTTTGTATTTAATCTTTTTAGTGTTCTTCTTATTTTGGCCTTTTTTTTTTTTTTTTTGGAGCTGAGGACTGAACCCAGGGCCTTGCGCTTGCTAGGCAAGAGCTCTACCACTGAGCTAAACCCCCAACCCCTTTGTTGTTATTTTAATGAAATAAAATATAATGAGATAAAACAAAACCTAACACATCAGAATTGGACAAAACAAATAAACAGATGGAAAAATAGCCCAAGAGCTGGCATTCTAAGAAACAGAGACCTGCTCTTTCACATATACAGGAAATACTAAATACCATAAAAAATACTAAACTATCATGTATACATGAAGGGCCTGGTGTAGACCAGTGCAGGTCCTGGGCATGCTACCTCAGTCTCTGTGAATTCATGTGAGTTTTTGTACGTGTTGATTTAGAAGGCCTCATTTTCTTGGTGTCCTCCATCCCCTCTGGCTACCATACTCTTTCTACCTCCTCTTCTGCAGGGTTCTTTGGGCCCTAAGAGGAGGAGTTTGATAGCGATATCCCATTTGGGGGAAAGTGTTCCAGGTTCTCTCATTCTCTGCACATTGTCTGGCTGTAGCCTCTTTATTTGTTCCCATCCACTGCAGGAGAAAGAGTCTCCGATGTTGGCTGAGCAAAGCACTGAATTATTAGTACAGCAGAATGTCATCAGGTGTCATTTTATTGTTTTGTTTTTTCTTAAACCAGTAGTATTTGGTTTTACCGTAGGTCCCTGGGGTATCTAGTCTCTGGTTCTAGGTTACCCAAGAAATGTTAAGTATTGGTTCCATCTCTAGGAATGTGCCTTAAGTCAGATTAGGTAATGTAGGTCACTCCCACAAGCTTTCTACCATTGTTGCCCTAACATATCTTGCATGCAGGACCACATTGTAGATCAGTGGTTTTGTGGCTGTGTTGGTATTTACACGCAGAGTAACTTCTTGTAGCAAAGATGTTAGCATGTAGGGGTGAAGGTTCTATGTAGGCACTAGTTCAACTTCTCCATGTTCAATGAGGAGTGTAAGGGTTGTCTTTAGCAATGGGGTCTTGCCATCAGCCTGGAGAATAAACTATAGTCTTGGCAACACCCTGGGTTGTTTGAGAATTCCCATGGGGCCCCTTTGGCCAACAGCTCAATTAGATGTAATCCAATCCTGGTACTGGAAGTATCATTTGGTGACAAGAAATGGCCAGGCTCTGTCTCTGCCCATTATTTGGTGACTTCATTTAGATCACCTTCATATATGTATATATTTTAGAAAGCTTCTATTATATTAGGTTTCCATACTACTCTTCAAATGGTCCTTAAATATTAGCTGTCTTTAGTGCCTCCCTTGTCTCCCTCTCCCTGCCCACTCTCCACTTGATCCTCCTGTTGCAGTTTCTCCATCATCCATAACGATCTATTCTGGTTCCCTTTCCGAAGATCTGTTGTTGTCCCATCCTCCTTCCCAGTCCTTTACTCTATACCTAAGCTTCATAGTTCTACACATTGTAGCTTGATTGTCACTGACTTAACAGCTAATATCCACATCTAAGTGAATACATATATACTTGTCTTACTGGGTCTGGGATAACTAACTCAGGATGATTTTTTTCCCTAGTTCCATTCATTACCTGTGAGATCTATTCCTTCCTTCCTTCCTTCCTTCCTTCCTTCCTTCCTTCCTTCCTTCCTTCTGTCCTTTCCAGCTGAAAATACTCCATTGTGTAAATGTATCACAATTTTGTTATCTATTGAGGAACATCTAGGTTGTTTCCAATTTCTGGCTATTCCAAATAGAGGAGCAAGTGTCTCTGTGGTAGAATGAAGTGTCCTTTGACATGTCCCCTGTGGTGTATAGAGGGATCTTCAGGTAGATCTATTTCCACCTTTCTGAGGAACTTCCACATTGATTTCCACAGTGGTCGTACAAGTTCTCACTCCAACCAACAATGGATGAGAGTTCTCCATGTTCTACATCCTCATCAACAGGAGCTGCCATGTGTTTTATTGATCTTAGCTGTTCCCACTGGTGTATGGTGGAATCTCAATGTAGTTTTGATTTGCATTTCCCTGATGGCTAAGAATAGTAAATATTGCTTTAAATGTTTCTCAGCTATTTGAGTATTCTCTTTTGAGAATTCTCTGTTTAGATCTGTAACCCCATTTTTAATTGGGTTATTTGTTTTCTTTGAAATCTGTTTTTTAATCTGCATTTTGGGTATTAGCCCTCTACCAGATGTGTAATTTATAAAAAACAAAAAACAAAAAACAAAACTTGTTTCCTATTCTATAGGCTACCGCACTGCCTGAATTACAGTGTTCTTTGCCATGTAGAAGCGTCTCAGTTCCATGAGGTCCCATTTATCAATTGTTAATCATAGTGCCTGTGCCAACAGTGTTCTGTTCAGAAAGTCTTCTGCTATGCCAAGGAGTTCAAGGCTATTCCTCCCCTTTCTCTTGTATCAGGTTCAGTGCATTTGGTTTTTATCGAGGTCTTTGATCCATTTGAAATTCAGTTTTATGGAAGGTGATACATAGGGATCTATTTGGATTCTTCAATATGCAGGCATCCAGCTTAACCAGCACCATTTGTTGAAGATGCTGTCCCTTTTTCAGTGTGCATTTCTGGCTTCTATATTTAAAAAGTCAGATCCATAGGAGTGTGGTTTTATTTCTAGATCTTTAATTTGATTCTTTGAACAAACTGTCTGTTTTTATGTTAATACCATGCTGTTTTTATTACTAGAGCTCCATAGTACCTCCTGAGATTTGGAATACTGATACCTCTAGGAGTTATTTTCTTATTCAGGATTATTTTAGCTATCCTGGGTTTTTGTGATTCCATATGAAATAAAAAATTATCTTTTCATAATATGTAAAGAATTCTGTTGGAATTCTAATTGGGATTTCCTTGAATCTGTAGATTGTTGTTGGGAATATGGCCGCTTTTACTGTAGTAACCCTATCAATCCATGAATGTGGAAGATCTTTACAATCTTATGGTATCTTATTTAATTTCTTGCTTCTATGACTTGGTGCTTATATCATACAAGTCTTTTACATACTTGGTCAGAGTTACTCCAAAATATTTTATATCATTTGAGGCTATTTTGTTTCCCTGATTTCGTTCTCAGTCCATTTGTCATTTGTTTATAGGAGGACTACTGATTTCTTTAAAATTAATTTTATATCCAGCTATTTTGCTAAAAATTTTTATCAGCTGTAGGAGTTTCCTGGTAGAATTTTTGGGGTCACTCGTATGTACTATTATATCATCTGAAAACAAAGGTACTTTGGGTTTTTCCTTTCCAATTTGTATCCCCTTGATCTTCTTCAGTTGTCTTATTGCTCTAGTAAGATTTCAAATAGGTATGGAGAGAGTAGACAACCTTGTCTTGTTTCTGATTTTAGTGGAATTGCTTTGTAATTCCCTCCATTTAAATTGCCATTAGCTGTTGACTTGCTGTAAAGTACCTTTATTATGTTGAAGTATGTCCCTTGTATCCCTAATCTCTCCAGGACTTTTATCATGAAAGGTGTTTGATTTTGTCAAAGGCCTTTTCTGCATCTAGTGAGATGATCATGAGATTTTGTCTGTCAGTTTGTTTATATGGTGAAGTACATTTATCAATTTATGTGTGTTGAATCATCCCTGCATCTCTGGGATGAAGCCTACTAAATCATGATGGATGATCTTTTTGATATGTTCTTGGGTTTGGTTTGCAAGTATTTTATTCCGAATTTCTGCAACTATGTTTAAAAAGGAAATTATTGGTCTGTAGTTCTCTTTCTTTGTTGGGGCTTTAAATGGTTTGGGTTAGAGTAACTGTGTCCTCATAAATAAATTGAGCAATGTCTCTTCTGTTCTATTTTGTAGAATAATTTGAGGAGTATTGGCATTAGCTCTTATTTGAATCTTATTGTCTGGTAGAATTGTAAAAACCATATGGCCTTGGGCTTTTTTTTTTTTTTGTTAGAAGATTTTAATGATTCTCATCTCTCTCTCTCTCTCTCTCTCTCTCTCTCTCTCTCTCTCTGTTATAAGTCTGTTTAAATTGCTTTCCCAATCTTGATTTAACTTTGGTAAGTGGTACTTATCAAGAAAATTATTCATTTCTTTTAGATTTTCAAATTTGTTAGATTATAGGTTTTAAAAGCATGTTCTTGGGGTTGGGGATTTAGCTCAGTGGTAGAGCGCTTGCTCAGCAAGTTTAAAGGCCCTGGTTTGGTCCCCAGCTCAAAAAAAAAAAAAGAAAAAAAAAAAAAAAAAAAAAAGCATGTCCTTATGACTCTTTGGATTTCCTTAGTGTCTGTTTTTACACTTCCATTTTAATCACTAATTTTCTTATTTGGATTGTCTTCCTTTACCTTTTAGTTAATTTGGCTAAGGGTGAGTTAATTTTACTAATATTCTCAAAGAACCAAATATTCGATTCATTGATATTTATTTCTGTTTTGTTAATTTCAGTCCTAAGTTTGACTATTTCTTGCAGTCTACTCCTTCTGTATGTGATTTATCATTTTTGTTCTAGAGCTCTCAGGTCTACTGCTAAGTTACTATATGAGATCCCTCCAACTTTTTATGCAAACACTTAGTGAATTTGCCTCTTAGAACTAGCTTCATTGTGTCTCATATGAAATATGTTGTGTTTTTCTTTTCATTCAATTCTAGGAAGTCTTTAATTTCTTTCTTAAATCCGGCCTTGACCCATTTTTCATTCAGTTGTGAATTGTTCAGTTTCCATGAGTTGGCAATTTCTATTGTTTCTGTTGTTGGTCTTTTCCCCTTGCAGCCTGTCTTAGTTAGGGTTTCACTGCTGTGAAGAGACACCATTACCAAGGCACCATTACAAAGGAAAACATTTAACTGTGCCTGGTTTACAGTTTCAGAGGTTTAGACCATTATCACCATGGTGGGAAGCATGGTAACATGCAGGCACACATGGTGTTGGAGGAGCAAAGAGTTCTACATCTTGATCCACAGGCAGAGAAAGGAGACTGCGTGCTACACTCGGTATAACTTAAGCATAGGAGCTCTTAAAGCCTACCCCCATAGTGACACATTTTCTCCAGCAAGGCCACATCTCCTAATAGTGCCACTCCTTATGGACCTAAGGGGGCCACATGCATTCAAACTACCACATTCTACTCCCTGGCCCCATAATGCAAAATGTATTTAGTCCAACTTCAAATGTCCCCATACCCTAAAAGTCCTAAACTTGTTTAAAATTCCAAAGTTCAAAATCTCTTCTGAGACTCATACAATCTCTTACCTGTAATCCCCTGTAAAATCAGAATCAAAAAGCAAATCATATACTTCCAACATATAATGGCATAGGATGTACATTACCATCCCAAAATGGAGGAAAGGCAGCATAGTAAGGAAATACTGGACCATGTCTCTGGCATCTGTAACACCTTGGGGTCACCAATGCAATCCAGGCTTCACCTTCACAACTTCATGCAATAACCTTTCTAGGCCTCCATGCAGGGACACCCATGCCACAAACCTGGCCCCAGCAACTTATCTTAATTGCAGAGGGCGATTCAGTTAAAACAATGTACATTGTTGCTCTATTCAGACACAGGAGACAAGGGCATCAGATCCCATTACAGATGGTTATGAAACACCATGTGGTTGCTGGGAATTGAACTCAGGACCTCCAGAAGAACAGTCAGTGCTCTTAACCGCTGAGCCATCTTTCCAACTCTAGAATTTTTTTATTGTTTTTTTTTTAATTGTGTCTTCAATGTCTGAGATTTGTTCTTCCATTTCTTGTATTCTATTGGTGAGGTTTGCCTCTGAGGCTCCTGTTCGAATTCCTAAACTTTTCACTTCCAGATTTCCTCAGTTTGTGTTTTATTTACTTGTCTATTTATGTGTCAGGTCTTGAACAGTTTCCTTCATTTTCTTCAACTGTTTGTTTGCATTTTTGTATATTTCTTTAAAGGATTTATTAATTTCTTCTTTAAGGACCTCTATTATACTCTGAAAAGTATATATCAAGTTATTTTTATTGTGCGTCAGTCTGTTGCAATAGCCAGGGCCTGCTTTGGTAAGGTTGCTGGGCTCTAATGGAGATATATTGTCCTGGCTGCTAATGGTTGTACCCTTATGACAGCACCTTGGCTTCTGACTTTGGAGGGACTATAATCCTAGGTTCTGATATCTAGTTTTGTCTTGAGCAGGAGTTTTGTTTTTGGATTCTGTTGCCCTCTCTGGTTTTTAGGAGAGTATGGTAGCTGTGTGTTGCCTGGTTGGAAATAACTTCTGGGGGCCAGATAGGTGTGGTCACTGGGGCTTCCAGGTAAAATGTGGTACCAGGTATTGAGAGCTGACACTTAGGAATAGTTTTGGGATGGATGAGGGGTGGGAGGCGGGGGACACTGAGGGAGTTCCCAGGTGTGAGGAGAGTAGGTGTGTTGTCAAGATCTGCTTAGTGCCCTGGGAATGAGGGCAAAGAGTGAGGAGAGTCTGAAGCAGGTGGTCTGCTACAGGATAAGAGACTATGGGATTGGATTATTCGGAGGAATGGATAGAAAGGTGAAGATCTGTAGTTAACCTACCTGCTTCACTGGCCAGAGTAGCTTGCATGTTCCGCAGGAAAGCCTGTTAGAGTTGGGGGCTGGGACAAAGCAATAAATGAGAGGAAGGAAGTTTGGAGGGGAAGATCTGTGTGATCCAATGGCGAAGGGGGCAGGGCAGGAAGGGGCCCTGCTGCAAGTGATCTGATATAGAGCTGTGAATAAGACCTGGGCATTAGTTTTGGAGAAGCTGAGGGAGAAGTAAAGATCTTCAGTTAACCTACCTGCCTCCTTGGGTAGAGTGGCCTATGGGTCTACAAGGGGTGCCTGCTAGAGTTGGGGTCTGGATAAAGAAATGAGTGGGGGGTGGAAGTTAGAAAGGGAAAAATCTGTGTGATCTACTGGAGATGGGGGTCAGAGAGGAAAGAAAGGCCAGGCTGTGTTACATAGCAAGTCATAGGAAAGTTAGGTCTACATAGAAAGACCTTGTCACAAACAACTCAAAATGATAGACAGACAGACAGACGATAGATAAAGCAGCAGTTATAAATCGGCATTGGTTAGATCCAGACACAGATGCTGCATGACTGTGATTTCATCATTGAAAGGCTGAAGTAGGAGAATGATGACTTTGAGGATGCCTGGCTACATGGTAAGTTCCAGGTAAATCTGAGCTACATAGCCAGAGCCTGTTACAAAATAACAACATGAACTGTGTCAATGCTCATATACTGAATATTACAAATAATAGCACAAAGGAGAAGGGAGAGATTGAAACAAAGTTGCTACTAATCCAAAATAGATTATTATGGGTTAAGATGATTCATTAGGTCCTGCTTGTCTCTTAGCACTTTCCTGTTCCTCTGTCTTTAAACTTGGAGAGATCAGAAACCATGTGTAGTTGAATGGAGAATTAATGCAAAGTCAACACAGCTCATGTCTCCCTACTTCAATGTTCCAGTGGAGGATGAAGAGGATGTTTAATTTAAATGTGTTCCATTTCAATTCACTTATCTGTTACCACGTGTACATTGTTAAACATTATGGTATTATTTTGTATATTTTAAGACTTTATATAAATATTCTACCAAATAGACAGGATTCTGTGAAATAGAATCGGCACTGCAGTAGTTTCTTTTAAAAATTTTCTTATTTAATATGTATGGGTATTTTGCCTGCATGTATGTCTTTGTATGTGCAAGTATGTGCATGCTTAGTGCTCACAGAAGCCAGTGGTGTCAGATCCCCTGGAACTAGAGTTACAGATGGCCATGAGCTGTCATGTAGGGGTGGGAATTGAACCTGGGTCCTCTGGAAAAGCATTGGTGTTCTTAACCATTGAGCCACCAATCCAGTCTCCAATCAGTAGTTTTGTGTTTGCAGCAGGATGGGGGTCCTCGACCCTTAACACATTGGAAGGTAGTTGAGAATGAAGTTTCTAAGTGCTCAGTTTACATCCTGGCTCAGCTGCTTGCTTGCCTGCCACCAGCCTTGACTCTCTCTCCTTTGTAAAATAATAATAATAACGCTGTCCAGATCATGGAACTGTTATGAAGGTGGATAACATACAAAGTTCTTAACACAGTGCCACACACACTCACTATGAAGTAAGCGTGAGATAAATGTTGTTATTTGTTGACTAAAGGATTGCGTCTAGGCACTTCCCTCTGGGCATGCTCATGCTTCAAGTACTTCAAGCACATGTATCCAAGTCTGGGGCTTGGATACAGTTTAGCATCAAAGGCCTTTATTCTTTTCTCTGATCTATCAAATGTGGAAAGAGACTGACTTAATGAACTGGAAGGCAGACAGTAGTTTACGATGCTTACAGCATTGAAGCAGAGGCGTTTGATGCCTGTGTTAGGCATTTTTCAGGCCACTGTTTTTCTCCCAGTCTGACAGCCTCTGTTCCCTTTTCTTTTTGAGGAGAGCTTGTTACTGTTCTAGTATCTGCCCTGATTTTTTTTTCTTATTCTTTTTTTTTAAACTGAAATATTTTCAGTACAGACAAAAATCACAGCTACAAGTTTCCAAAACAAGCACTTCTCAAACATTGTCATCTTACCAATTTGCTTCAATGTTACATTGCTACAAAGAAAAGAAAAGATACGGTTTGAAGCTCCTCTGCTGCTTTTCTCCTCCAGAGGTAAATTTTGTGTTTATTATTCCCATTCATTTTATGCATGCAATTATATATGCAAATGCATATACAGAAGATAAAGAATAGTGTTGAAGTTTTAAAAGTGTATAAACGGGTATCATATTGCACTGACTACTTCAAAGACATAAAAAAATTAATGTTCAATGAACATAATGATACTTAACTGTTTATCTCCCCACCAGTGGTCACTGTTTTCCTTTTCATTTCTTTTTTTTTTAACCATCAATCTTGTAATGAATATTTTGTTTGTTTGTTTCCTTGTGCACTGGTATAAAGAATCTTGGATTTCACAGACCACAACTTAAATACAAGTTCTAGAATTTATATCTAAAAATACAGCCCTTATAGTCATGTTTTATTTACCTTGTTCTCCAAAGACTGTAACAATTCTCCCTTTGACTAGCAGGCATTTATTTATTGATTGATTGACTGATTGATTGATTGGTTTTTCGAGACAGAATTTCTCTATGTAGCCCTGGAACTTGCTCTGTAGACCAGGTTGGTGTAATTAGCACTAAGGTTTTTTGAGACAGGGTTCTGTGATAATATAACGCAAGTTGGCCTCAAATTGGTAATCCTTCTGCCTCAATCTCTAAAGTGCTGAGATTACAGGCTTGCCCTACCACATTAAGTTCCATAAGGTTCCCTTGAGCCCCAGGATTCTGGGACTAGTCTGGACATCATAGACCCACTTTCCTTTAAAACAAAACAACCCCCCCCAAAAAACCCCAAACAAACAAACCAACCAACAGAACACCCAAAGAAACAACAAAAAACAAAGTGATTTTATTCAAGTCCCTAGCTGATTTCTACTAATGCTTCAGTCAAAATTTTGTCACTTAGTTCCTCTTAGCATCAAAGGGTAAGAAAGAGGACGACCTGCCTGAGGTTGTTTGTCTCTGTATCTGGAGCCTTTAGATAAGAAAACAGAACTCTTGGAGGCATTTCTGGTAACTTAATTAAAACAAACCCTCTAAAGAAGAAAAACCCTCTAAAACAGAGCCTTGGGAGCCTCAGCCAATCACAGCCAATCAGCTGATTGGGTTAGATACTAGAGAGCTCCCCGTGAGACTTTACTACAAAAGGAATGGCCTAGCAGCAGCTCTAGGTTTCTTTGGACTTCAGCATTCAGCCTATGAGCGCTAACCGCTCACTCTGAAGCTCTGCCACTTCCCAGCTCTGCCCGATCTCTGCTTGAGATGATCACCATCTTTGCCCACACCAGCTTCAGATTTGCTTCGTCTAAAGCCTTGTTTTTAGTGCAGATAACAGGTTCTATGGTAGGACAGCAAGAGATAAGGCTGGAGATTAACACTGGCTTAGACCCTTTCCTATCAGATCCTTGCACAGACTCTGTGTCTCTTGGTAGGGAGACAACAGAGTTAGCCACAGGCGACATCCAGCTTTACCTCTCTGGTACATGTCTGTGACATTCTCTTCAAGAATAATCTTGGTGGGGCTGTAAGAGGTTCAGCGGTTAAGAGCACTGGCTGACTACCCAAAGACTATACATGGACTGACCCTGGACTCTGACCTCATAGGTAGCAATGAATAGCCTAGTAAGAGCACCAGTGGAAGGGGAAGCCCTTGGTCCTGCTAAGACTGAACCCCCAGTGAACATGATTGTTGGAGGGAGGGCGGCAAGCGGGGGAGGATGGGGAGGGGAACACCCATAAAGAAGGGGAGGGGGAGGGGTTAGGGGGATGTTGGCCCGGAAACCGGAAAAGGGAATAACACTCGAAATGTAAATAAATACTCAAGTTAATAAAAAAAATTAATAAAAAAAGTAGAAAATAATAATAATAATAATAAAAAGAGCCACTGGCTGTTCTTCTAGAGGACCCAGGTTTGATTCCCATTGCCCATTTAGTAGCTCACAACTTTCTGTAAATTCTCTACTGCCCTTGGTGGGTGTAAGGCTTGCAAATGATGCGCAAACATACATGTAGGCAAACTACCTATACACATGGGATTGAAATATATTATTAATAGTTTTGGCTTATTAGAGTTCTACAATTACATACACAATTTATCAGTGGTCAGGACATGATGAATAATATAATGTTAGGGAAGGCCAAGGTAAAATGGCTCCATGAGAGAAGGGGGAATGTTTCAGGAGTTACCAAGATTTAAAAAAAAATCATTGAGTCCTGCCCACCAATCACTGGATACTTTGTGCAGGAAGAGTGAAGACTGCTAATTAGTGAACTGATTTCTCTGATCGGGTAGTCTGGTAATTCCAGGCTTTTCTCTAGGTTGCCTCTCTGCCCATTTACCCACTAACGAGTTTCTCTGGGCCTCAGATGTCCTTGTTTTGCTTGGTTTTCCCAGTTTTCTGAGATAGAGTCTCACAGTAGTCCAGGCTGGTCTGCCTGCCTCCTCTTCCCAAGTGCTAGAATTACAGGCTTCTCGTTAGTAGCTGCAGACTGCAGTCCAATTTTATGTTTCGTTTGCTTGTTCTGAGGGCTTTAAAAGAAATCAATGCCGTCCTCTCTAAATCTAGTAGATTTTTGGATTATCTAACTCCAATAAATTTATTCTAATGTAAGAAACCACAGCCAAGATCCCTCTGTCCCGCCCAGACAGCCTGAACCTTAGTTTTGGCTCTCAGGCTGGCCTTTGCCCAGGTCCCTGACTAGCAGTCCTTATCACAGGCATTTCTAGCAGTAGCCAGGAGACAACCAGTCTCATCAACACTTGGCCTTCCTTGTTTACCAGGCAAAGAATTCTTGGCATTCCATGCCTCTTGCAGGCCTGCTGCCTCACATTTCCCTTGGCCTGGTCCAAAGGCTGAGGTGCTAAAATATTTGACATTTCCATGTCTCCCAAACCTAGGACTGCAGGTTCTTTGCACAGAATGCATCTTCAAACAATACCCAGTAAGGACGAATTATCAAAAGTAAAATAAAATATAAAATAAAAAAAATCAAGAAAAAAAGAGGAAGGATGCAAACAGTATTAAGAATGAAAAGGAAAATTACAGTTATACGGAGGATCAATGTTGTTCTTGTTTTTTGTTATTTTCTTTTCTTTCTGTTTATGTGTTTATTTATTTTGCTTTTCAGGACAGGGTTTCTCTGGCCATCCTGAACGGCACTGTGTAGACCAGGCTGGCCTCGAACTTTGGAAATCCACCTGCCTCTACCTCCTGAGTGCTAGGATTAAAGGCCTAGCACTACCATGTAGTTAGGACCAACAGTAATAAAAGAATTGCATAGTATTTTTATGTTAACATGAATGAATAACTTAAGTTTTAAGATTTATTTTTGAGGTACACCCCTGTGTCCTCGGCACTTAGAAGACTGAGGTGTGGTAGCAGGAGTTTGAGGCCAGCTTGGCCGAGAGACCCCGCCTTAAAACAAAAGGACGTATGCACAAGTACATATCACAAAACTCAACACAAGATGACATAGAAAATCATTTCCTATTACTAGATGTTAAAAGAAAGAAAGTTTTGCTGTTGGTCAATTTTGTAGGTCAAATGATCCAGGCTTT
Source organism: Rattus rattus (assembly GCF_011064425.1). Lineage (NCBI taxonomy): Eukaryota > Metazoa > Chordata > Mammalia > Rodentia > Muridae > Rattus > Rattus rattus. Next base: position 100,029,597 of record NC_046159.1, on the reverse strand, counting down.
TAAAACTTCTTTAAGAATTAAAAAAAAAATTAGAATTTTTTTAAAAGACTGTACTCAAAGAATACAATACCAAATCTGGATTACTTTACTAATCCCAAAGTTCTAAGGACTTGACACAAACAGTCCTATATTTAATAGCCACATTGGAAAAAATTTAATTTTTATTTAGTCTCTCATGTATTATGTCACAAGCACAGTTTCCCCTCCCCTTTCTCCTCCCAGTCCCTCTCCCCCATTCACTCCTCCTCTGCTTCCCTTCAGAAAAGGGCTGGCCTTGGTTTTTTGGGGGGTGGGGTGGGGCGGGGGGAGGCTAGGATTATAAACACTGTGCCACCATGCTCGTCTTAACACTGACGTTTCTGAAGATGCACAGCACTGGGATTTCAAGCCCTCATGGCCACTTGTGACTTGTAACGTAGGTACTGGGCATTGAATCTAGGTCTTCATGCTTGGGCATCAAGCTTCACTAATGGAGCCATCTTTCTAGTCCCCCCTCCCCCACCCCAATCATGCTTCTAAAAGCTAGATTTTAAATAGGATATGGTGGTACACACCTTTAATCCCAGCACTTGAGAGTCAGAGAAAGGCAGATCTCTGAGTTCAAGGCCAGCCTGCTCTGCAGAGCAAGTTCTAGGACAGCCAGGGCTACAGAGAGTAATCCTGTTTCATAAAACTCCCCAAAATTAAAACATAAAATAAAATTAGACGTCCCGTGTGTAGAACAGTTCGCAAACTGGGAGACCTCAATCTGGGTGATGAGAATCCCCATCTACAGCTGCTACAGCACAGCTCATAAGGCATACAGGAGGCAGCATTCTGACCTTTGAAAGGGATTTTTCTGTTATTCATTAATGTTCTTTTTAAGGCAAGCAGAACTGGCTAAGCTTATTTCTCTATGGCTAATTGATTTAATTTTATCAAGTTATACTGATAAGGACATAAAATACAGGGTCTGTGTTTTGTTTATAACCAGAACTAGTGTTTCAAGTAAATCAGGATGGTGAGCTTTGGGGAACATGGCTGTGGGCTATTGACTCCATTTGGTTTTTCTTTCCCAGTTCTCTCCCCCATCTGTTGGTCTTACAGCTGGATGGAATGGCAGTCATTTAGTGCTGTCCCCAGTCACCCTATATTTTCTTTTCCATAGACATCCATATGTCACTAATTGCAAGTTTAATAGATTCATCCATGACACTTCTTCCCATAGTTCTTACTCATCCCTCACAGAGGTCATTGTCACCTTAGTGGCTGCAGGCAAGACCTTTGAGAGATAATGCTATCTGGGGACATTATATAAATACAACTAATAAGATAGTCAAAGAGTGTGAAAAATACCTCCCAAACAAGGTCCCCAACAGCCAAGGTTTGCTCAATTAAACTGATTGTGTTTCCCTAATCAAGCTGACTACGCAGATGTTTCAGATCACTAAATTTTGGGTGACAATTCCTGACTTATTAACATAGGAACATTGATTTTTTTTTCAATATAATCATTGTCTTAAATGTTTTATTTTCTTAAATGTTTTATTTTCTAAGGGTCTGGAAATAGCTTTATGTAATAAAATATGGCACACCACCCCAGCCACTCAACTTGGTTCTGATGGTCTTAACTTCTAAGGAAAAACAACACCACCAAAATCTGACCAAAACAAAACAAAAGCTTTGCTTTTTACATACTAAATATCTTGGTAAGTGTGTCATTAAACACAGTAAGGAGCTTAGACACCAAGATTAAGGAACAAACATAGTAAGCATTGTAGCATGAACAAAATTTATCTAAAAAACAAAGTAACTTTTACTGGTTACATTAAAATTTCCCAACTACCCAAACTTTAATAGAATAAAGCTACATTTCAGACTCTTCCCTGTAAAGTTTAAAAACTTCCAGTGTCCATTATGAAAAGTTTTTCTACCAAGCCAAAGTGAACCAAAACCTCATTAACATTATAACACATAATAATGTTGAACAGCAGTCATTATTCAGTAGAGCTTTGGAGGATGGGGGTGGGGTGGGGCAGAATCTCATGCTGTACAAGCTGCTTATCTCTTGTTCATTCAAAGTAGGACAGAACAAAATCTGAGGATGCAAGTTAGCTCAGTCAAGGTAAGACAGTTGTTACCCAGCCCCAAGAACCGCAGGAAACATGTCCACAAAAGTAGGACGTGTAAATCTGGATAGATAGCTCATTGCTCAAGAGGGCTTGCTGTACTGGGGCATGGTGGTTACGCCTTTGATCCCAGTATTTGGGAGGCAGAGGCAGGTAGATCTTTGAGTTCAAGGCTAGTCTGGTCTACAAAGTGAGTTCCAGAACAACCAGGGCTCCACAGAGAAATTATGTCTCAAATCAACCAACCAACCAACCAACCAACCAGCCAGCCAGCCAAACAAACAAACAAAACTAATAACAAAAAAGGGCTTGCCATTCATGCAGAGGGCTGGTGTTCAGTTCCCAGCACCCATGCTGGGTGGCTGACAACTGCTTGTTAACTCTAGTTCCAGGGCATCTAAAGCTCTCTTTCTGGCCTCCATGGGCACTCATACACATGTGAGCAGACATGCACATATATGCATAAAAAGAAATTAATCCAAAATAAGCATATACATTAATAAACATGGCATACATTTTCTTTTTAAAGAGAAGGACCAGTAGTAGAGAGCAAATACATTTTTCTGGCTTGGTGTTCATGTGTCTCTCATGATGTTATTGGATGTTCCAGTGATCTTTTTGCTTGGCCCACATAGCAATAGGCACAAAGGCTGTTCATATCCGTGCCATAGAGGTGATTTCCCTCGTTCGTATCAAGTCATTCAAGCCTTCTTAATAGGACTGTCAAGCTGGAAACAAACTCAGTTCAGGCTATTAGAAATTTATGCTTTGTATCAGGTCTAGTGGGAACATGTATTTAATCCGAAAATTTGGGAGGCAGAGGCAGGCAGGCCTCTGTGAGTTCAAAGCCAGCCTGAACTACATAGTACCAGGACAGTCAGAGCTTCATAGTGAGACCCCATTCTCAACCACCACCACTGCCACCCTCCAAAAAAAGAAAAAGGAAAAGAAATCTGTGCTACTCAGTCCTTTTCACGAGCTTCTTGTAATTTCGTATCATAACCGTTTGAAAAGCTTTCAGGAAAGCAGCAGGGTAAACAGCAACTGCTCGTGCAGTGGAAAGAAACTTCAAGTGGTTGTGAGAAATCATCTTAACGCAACTGGTAAGTGGATTTAATTATATCTGGATTTAGTTACTATCTATCATTATAACTGATGTCAGGTGACAATAAGAACATTGACAGATTTTTTTTTTTTTTAGTAATTTTAGATACTTTCTCTTGCATTATTGACATGCGTTGATATAAACATAATCTTAAAAAGTAGGAATAGGGGTCGTGGAGGTGACTAAACAGATAAAGCACTTGCCACAAACACACGAGAACTTGAGTTTGAATCCTGAGCACTGTTCTAAAAGTGGAACACGGCAGCACACTAATTAGTGAGCTCCGTGTCCAAGGAAGGCTGTCTCAAAAAATAAGGTGACTTTTCAAAGGTCTATAGCCTTAGTTATCCCTCCCTATCCTGCCTCCTCTTCCTGGCCTCCCATGCCCACCCCACCTGCCCCTTCATGTTACATTATTCCCCTGTCCCTCTTCATACCACCTGTGTCCTAGTTCATTGACAGGCTTCCACCGTGGCCCCTGAGTAGTTTCCTCACTTCCTATGCATACTCCATAATTTTGGACAGATATCCTAAATTAAAAATCTAACATCTACATATGAGAGAAAACATATGGCATTTACCTTTCTGGGCCTGAGTTACCTCATTCAGAGTAACTGTTTCCAGTTCTATCCATCTAACGGCAAATTTCATTTTTCCTAACCACTAACTCATATTCTGTATAAACACAAACACATTTCCATTATCCATTCATAAGCTGGTGAATCTAGGCTATTTCACTTCCTAGTTATTGTGAATGGAGCAGCAATGGCCATGGATGAGCACACATTTCTATGGTAGGTTATCAGCCATTTGGTGTATTGTTGCTAGTACTTCTTCCCAGGGGTTAGATGTAAGCAATGTCTATCCCTCTTCCTAAGGTCTCAGTGACAAGCCAAAGTTCACTCTGGGGAATCAATGAGTTTATTGGGCTTCCTTATAGAGCACAGATGATAGGATTACTTATGAGGTGTGGGCACACTTCCCTCAATTGACTACACTCAAATAACCTTACCCAGCCGAGATGAAGGCTTCACCGTGGCAGTATAGCACATGCACAAGTCACATGCACAGTTGCTAGGTGGTATAGAGCAGCTGGATACTCAGAGCAGAATCTCATGCTCAGAATGATTCCACCCCCTCTATGTGGGGTTATAAACCATCAACAAACCCAGATGGGACAAGCCTTAATAATCCAAGATGGCGGTCATTCACCACAGGCGTATGTCCAAGAGTGGCATAATTGGATAATGTGGTAGATCTCTTTCTAGCTTTTTGTTTATTCTTTTTAGTTAGGGTCTCTCCAGGTAACTATGGCTGGCCTAGAACTGACCTTGAACTCATAGAGATCCCCTCGCCTCTGCCTACAGAGTGGGTTAAGTGTATGTGTCATGGTGCCTCCAACTTTGTATTGTTGTTTGTTTTGTGAATGAGAAAATAAATAAATAAGAAAAAAAAGAAAAGAAAGAAAGGACATGACTGCTCCTAGGTATGGTGAGAGAGCTTAGCTGGAGGTGGGGAGCTCTGAGAGACTCCAGAGTGGACATGACCAGACTGGGCTGGGCTTAGCTATGGGAAGAGAGAAAGGGAAGGGCGTGGTGGTGGTGGGGGTGGGAAAGCAGATACAGTAGCCAGGAGGCCCAAAGGTACCAAACCAATGGGTAAGCAGCATGGCTGGACTACATAGGGAAGCTCTGCCCAGCCCCCGGGGACTGCAATTTAGGGTGTGGCGGGGATGGGGTATATCAACCTGGAGGGCCCTGTAACACTAAGAGATGCCGGGAGAACCTGGCAGCCAGTGTCCAGTTTGATATGTTAACTAGGGACCTCAGCCATCTGTCCTAGGTTTGAAACCTAACATCCCAGCCTTTTGTTGATAATAGCTAGATAAGGGGTGATTTGTAATCTTCTCTATGACTACTTCCTGTTGACATTGGGGCATCTTTGTTTGGGGGAACCTGTGGAAGCTGAAATGCTGGCCAATTCGAGGAAGAGCAGGCTGTTTCCCTCACTATCCAGGTTCTGCCGTTCCACCTGGGGCTAGGGCGTGCAGGCCACGTAGGAGCCATCTGTGAGGCTGACTCACCTGGGCTAGGGGCTCTGACTGAGGCTGCCTGAGAGGCAGATTTTTGAAGGAATGTCTGGAGCGTATGCTGGAACCGTCTGCAGTTGATTTGAAATCTGCCGTGACACCGTGACACACCGGAGAGACTCAGAAAGTAAAATTTAGAAGTCTCAAAAAACAATTTTTTTAAAATCTTGGGTATATACTTGAAACTGGTAGTTGGAGGAGGGGAGTCCCAAGACCAGGAGAGTCCTAAGAACAGTCAGGCAGTAGACAGAAAACCAGACTGTTGGTGGATAGGACTTCTTAAAGCTGTTTGACCTATGAGACATGGATCCAAATTGATTCACTGAAGCTACAAGAGGTTCTTCTTCATTTTACAAAAAGAGGCAACGTTCTAGATAGGTTAGCATTACCACTGTTTGCAAACTGTACAGAAATTCACATTGTACAAAAGGCAGTAAGCAGACTCAACGCTTATGACTCATAGCCTGGGACCCAAAGATGATTTTAGGTTAAAAACATGGACACTCTTTCCCCATCCAGAAGGCTGGGTGTGTATAGATTGGACACAAGTCTTTAGCACAATGCGAAGCATTTTTTAAAGTGAGACAACCAAAGGACATTTTAGAAATTAAGCTTGTGGGCTGGAGAGATGGCTCAGTGGTTAAGAGCCCTGACTGCTCTTCCAGAGGTCCTGAGTTCAAATCCCAGCAACTAATGGTGGCTCACAACATCTGTAATGGGGATCCTATGTCCGCTTCTGAAGACAGCTACAATGTATATATAATAAATAAATCTTTAAAAAAATTAAATTTGTGACTACGATAGCATTTGCAGTTCTTTACCAGAGCCAGATTAACAGCTTATCAGAACTCTGTTGATTAATGTTAAGACTTTGAAGTTTTTAAGCTTTACTATAGAGAGGGAAAGAAGTCTGAAGCATTTTCGATACCTTAAGTCATTTCCTCAGACTTGTAATTCTCATAAACGCCTCTTTAAAAGTGGTTGGCGATTGAGAGCAGTCACTATAACACAGCAGGCTCCTTTAAATAAAAGAATAGCAAAAAGAAAAATTACCTTGAAACCTATTTTATGAGTTTGTCTCTTTTTAGAGTCTAAACAGCAAGATAAATTGTTAGTCCTTCTCAGCTGGAGGCCTAGGAAGTCTGAGTGAGTGAGAGCTGAGAGGAAGGAAGGTGAGAAGGCAGCTGAAGCCTGGGGCGAGGAGCTCGTACGTACGTACGTATGTACGTATGCTTACAGCTGTTAAAGGCACAGTCACTCAATGCGCTCAGAACGGTAAAGCACACCCGGAAGTGTAATCCAAAGGTCCATGTATCATTTAAAATGACAGAGACTTCTCCATCCCTAGGGTGGGTCTCCGTAGGCTCTGGTGGCCTTCCTAGTTTTACTGGGGACATTAGTCACAGGTCTTCCGCCGTCAGAGAGCACAGCATCTCATTTCCAGCTGTCAACACGGAGCAGCATAGGCCTTTGGCTGTCAGACCCAGGCCTGAGATTTTTTCCTGTAGAGGAACTTGGGAAAACTGATCAATCAACCCCAAAGTGTCCACAATTTGGGCAGAACCCTGGCCTCAGGCGAGGCATGGGGCAGTTTTACCTCGTGGGTGGTAAGTGTTAGCACGATTAGGGGGAGTCACTGTGCCCTATCTATCTTCCCACTCAAAAGGGGCGTGTCTACTATGGGAAGCGTAACCATTTTCAACACCATACTCAGCAGATCCCTGAAGAGTTTGAGGACCACCTATCTATTAAGTAGACCTGATCTCAGGCTTAACCTTGAAAACACACACAGGAGGCTAAGTAAAGCTCGCCACTAAACACACAGTTTACAAGTTAGTAGCTTAGCAAGGCAAACAAAGACAAAGGAACTAAACAAATATTACTGTGAACCTGGGTAGGCCTTGGACTTTATACATTTTATTTATCAAATATATCTTATTTATTAAACATCTGTTGTTAGTTATCTAAATTTTCTAGAAGCCTGGTGTTGAGCAGTTAGCAAAGGCATAAGTAGTTGGGTTTAAATCTCTAAGTTGGCTCTTGTTAATCATAGAAAAATCCATACCAATGCAAAAAATTTTGGGGGCTTGCTGTTGTTTCCTTAGTCTAAAAAGAGGTGCAATGATAAATTAAAGGACTGAGAGGTTTTATAACTGTTACTTTATGCCATGTGGTCATCTTAATGTAGGGAAGTCACAAGGCTTGTACCCTTTAACCTTCATAAAGATGGCTACCAACCACCATGTGGTCGGTGTTTAAAATATCTATTTTAAAAACAAGAGTCAAATTCAAGTTACATATATGTATATTCTAGAAAGGAGTTGAATCACATATATAGGATATCATAGCAAATTAAGTTTTCTATGTATAGGTTTTAACTATAAGCTTTTTGTTACATGTTTTAAGCCAAATTTTGTTATAGATTTTTAAACCTTACTCAATGAATTTATGAATTATTTATGAATTTATTATCCTAAAATAGAGATTATAGTATAACCTTAAGAGATATTTTTTGGGGTTGGGGATTTAGCTTAGTGGTAGAGCACTTGCCTAGCAAGCTCAAGGCCCTGGGTTCGGTCCTCAACTCTGGAGAAAAAAAAAAAAGAGAGAGATTTTTTTTTTTTTTTGAGAGCCGAGTGCAGAGAAATCACAGAGCTAAACAATTTTTTTAAAAGATTTATTTATTTATTTATTTATTTTATGTATATGAGTACACTATATCTGTCTTCAGACACACCAGGAGAGGACATCGGATCCTATTACAGATGGTTGTGAGCCACCATGTGGTTGCTGGGAATTGAACTCAGGACCTCTGGAAGAGCAGTCGGTGCTCTTAACCTCTGAGTCATCTCTCCAGCCCGAGCTAAACAATTTTAAGAGTGGGAAGTTATAGAGCCTTAGGAATAAGAGGCTTTGGGATCATTTGTTTGTGGCAGAAGTTGTTACAATCTGCCAGAACTTGGAAATCAAGTGCCCCAATTTTTGGCCATTGATCTGTTCTGAGGCCAGATAATAATACCTGAATAAAATCTGAGTCCGTGGAGGAAGAGAGAATGTGGAACACTGTGCATGGGAGAGGTGGGGGGAGGGGCTGCTCCTATAAACTCTTAGAGGGAGCTGAGAGCTGATGAAGCTGCAGAATGGAGCAAGAGCACAGCGGGACTGTAGATGGGTTGTAGTTCTGGGGGGCGATGAGAGAGAGCCTGGAGAGAGCAGGAGAAACAGGAGAGACCCAGACAGGTGTCAGCCGAGAGCCTAGTGGTGTATAAAGTATTACAGTGTTAAGAGTTTCCATCTGAGGTCACCTAAGCAGAATGATAAACTAGTCAGAGAAAAGTGTTCCACATCACAGAGAAAAGGCATCCTCAGACTTTGTGATTGGAGCCCAGTAGGTGAGGAGCTTCCTGGCATGCAGGTGTGGCTTTTGTGGTAACAGTGGACATAGAAGGCAGCTCTGGTGAGCCTTATCCAGTAGAGAATGAGAGGGAAGAGGGCAGAAGAAAAGTGAGATGTCCACATGAGTGTAGCAGGTCAGAGCCATAGTAGCCAGAGGAGCACATAGGTGCCCACAAGGAGGGCAGGGAAGGCCAGAGCCCAGAGAGACAAGAGCAGCAGGGAGAGGCAGGTAGAGGAAAGCATCAGCCGGAGAACCAGACTCTAGAATTGGGAATGAAATTCTGTGGGTGTCAGAAGTCAGCATAAACAAATGACCCATACTTAGGAGAGTCAGATCAGCAGCTTGATAGCGAACAGATGAGCCCCACAGAAGGGAGCCACTCCCGGTTTCATCACCAAATGCATGAAAAAAAGAAAAAGAAATAAAAAAGAAAAGAAAGGAATGCGATTGGTCCTGAGTATGGCGGAGGAGAAAGTTTATTATAGACATGTGGGAGAACTTAGCCAGAGGCAGGACCTCTGAGCATCCAGAGTGGACTTGACCAGATTGAGTGTTGCCCCATCAGAGGAGGGGGAGGGTAAGAGAGGGAGGGGAGAGAAGGGAACCAGGACAGCAGCCAGGAGGCCCAAAGAAAATAGTGGGTAACCCAAATGGTTGGACTACCTAGGGGAGAGCAGCCCAGCCCCTGGATTAGAGAGTTTAGGGTGGAGGGCAGGTTATGCCAGCCCGGAGGGTCAGGTAACAGGTAGAGGCTGAGGGATGCAGGGAGAACAAGGTGCCAGTGTCTGGTCTGATATGTTAATGGGCACCACAGCCATTTGTCCAGGCTTTGAACCTAACCTGGTCTTGTTTGTTTTTCAAGACAGGGTTTCTTGGTGTAGTCCTGGATGTCCTGGAATTATCTCTGTAGACCAGGCTACCCTCAAACTCACAAGAGATTTGCCTGCTTCTTCTTCCCTAGTACTGAGATTAAAGGAGTGTGCCACCACCCCCCAGTTACTTCTAGCTTTTAAAGGAACTTTCACATTGATGTTTAGTTTCATATTGGTCTCGATGCCTATGATAACAGGGTCCCCTTCATAAAGTTCTTTCCTGTGCCTAGAAGTTGAAACATAGTCCCTACTTTCTCCTCAATCAGATTTAAGGCATCAGGTCTTAGGTCAAGGTCTTTGATCTATTTAGAGTAGAGTTTTGGGCAGAGCGTGAGATCAGGATCAAGTTTCATTTTTTCTATATGTAGCTGTCCAGTTTGACCAGCACCGTAGAAAGCTCCTCAAATATATACATATAGCAGAAGAGCTTACATGGAGTTACCCTATTAACAGAGAAGAAAATACCGTAGGCTATTGAAGAAAAAGCCCAGGGCCAGGTATGGTTATCTCTTTGCATGGATTTGGTCACTGGGGTCTCGTAGAACTCTCCCAATTATTACAGGCTATTGACATAGCTCTTGGTTACCCTCCAGCATTTGGTAGTAAAATTCCATTGCTGAAGACATCACATACTTGAGTCATAGAACACAGAGAAACCAAGCTGGTACTGTTCTAGAAGCTTCATCTCTGCTCTCCTGCTTCCATAGTGCTGGAAGGTCTTGTTTATCATACCAGGAAGAAATGTATTCAAATCTTACCCATTTGTGAACACTGAAGCTGAATATTGTCGGTCCTGGTGAGATGTCCCCACCCAGGAAACAGCAGCACAATGTTACAGGAATAACCAACTGTTTTTTGATTGAATATAAGGTACACTCCACGAGATAGAATTAATGACTGGCACCGTTAACTGGACCCCAAATCCATAAGTAGCTAGGGCGTAGACCACAGAGGGGAACCTAATACTAAGATTCTGTTAAATGGACATACTTTTAACTGTCGAATAAATTCTCATCTTCATGCCTTGAGATTAGTGCAGCCCTCACAGAGAAACTTCTTTCTTTCTTTGGTGATGCGTACAGCAACCCACCGCTGGTCAGTGTGCAGAGCATTAGAGGCTGTGGAGGGCTCAGCTCTAAATGGGTTACGCCAAGGCTCAGGGATCCTTGTGGAAGAGGAAGCAGGAAGCTTCTAAGAGCCGGAAGTAGTGGATGACTGTAGCAAACCATTATTTCTGAACACAACAGGGCTGTTGCACAGATAAACTCTTGGTGGCAGTGACTGTGTGTATAAAACCTGCACAAGATCAAACCATCTTAAACCTAAGCGTAAACAGGGGAGACATTCATGGTGTCCCACCCATAATGGAGGAGCCATTGGCAAGCGATGGTTCTAGTAGAAGGAGAATAAGTTGTCCTCAGGAATCCAGCCCCCAAAAGGCTGGATACTCCAGTGGACTGTCCTACATCCATGTCTATATGGGCTGCACTTAGTGGACTCAGGGAATTTAAAAAGAAAAGGCACATGAAGCTGGGGGAAATGATGGGGAGATAAAGAGGAATAGGAAGAGAAGGACTGGAAAGTAGATTTGGCCAAAACGCAATGTAAGCATGTGTGAAGTTCTCTATTAATTTTAATTAAGTGAAAATAAATAAAAAATGAAAAGGATGAAGGTAAAGGTGAAAAACAGCAGAGGAAGACACTTGATGTTGACCTCTGACTTCTACATGCATGTGCGCATATGTGCGTGTACATATGCACATATCACACAGACACATATACACGCTCAAGGAAATGTTAGTGTTACTGTGTACTTGATACCAAATAACTCAATCTAACCCAGGGTTCTTTCTGTAAGGAGACAACACAAAGTTTTGGGGTTTTTCAGGGGCTCTCTGGGAAACCTCACTTAGTTTGAGATTAAAAGACACTTAGAGTTGGAATAGAGGCAAACTGTCATAAAGGTCAAAAGACTAAAACATTCAGACAGCATGACAGTCAAGCTGTGGAATGGTCATCCGTTTAATCAAATGTGACAAAGGATTTCTATATCAAGTACAGAAAATTTGAGAGTTGTACAAAAGTAAGGTAAATAAAACAGCCCTTTTTAACAGAGAAGACTTATTTTTTTTAAAAAAATAACCAAAGGTTTAATGAAACAGAAAATTACTTTAAGAAAACATAGAATTTTTGTTTTCTTTGTTTGCAGAGCTGGGGCTGAAAGGATACACACTTTTCATACTCCTGTGTGAAGAACATACTTGTTTCATGTACACTGTAGCTGTCTTCAGACACACCAGAAGAGGGCATCAGATCGCATTACAGAGGGTTGTGAGCCACCATTTGGTTGCTGGGAATTGAACTTAGGATCTCTAGAAGAGCAGCCAGTGCTGTTAACCTCTGAGCCATCCCTCCAGCCCCAAGAACATACTTGTAAGCCAAAAGACCTTTGTCATTTTAACAGAAGACAGCATTCTAGCTTTATTTATATCAGCCTACTTTTAATAATAAGGCTATTTTTTCAACCCTTATATTAAATTCATTCAATTTAAACCATCTTAGCCATATAAGCGTCTTTCCCTTTCTTTTTCCTCTTTCTTCCTTTTCTCCTTTTTCTTTGTCTTTTTAGGCTTTGCGTTTCTCTCTCTCTCTCTCTCTCTCTCTCTCTCTCTCTCTATATATATATATATATATATATATATATACACATATATGTGTGTGTGTGTGTGTGTGTGTGTGTGTGTGTGTCTTTCTGTAAATACTGTCTTCTTCTTAGTGAAAATCCATTGCTTAGCACATAGAAGCACTTACCTTATAATCCTGACAGGAACAGTCTGACCTTCAGGACCTATGGTGGAAGGAAAGAATTAAGTGCCAAAAGTTACCCCTCTGGCCTCCCTGTGTATGCACACACACACACACACACACACACACACACACACCTTTTAAAACTTAAAAGAACATATATATATATATAGTATATTTTTCATAATTAAATCACATCTCAGTTTCTTTGAGAAATTAAAATGTTTACCTTATTGGTTTTATTTATTACTTATTTAAATTTTATTATTTATTGATACTTATTTTCTTGTGTATGAGTGTTTGGCCTGCATGTATGTATGTGCACCACATGGATGCTTGGTGCTTGCACAGGTCAGAAGAGGGCATCTGGTTTTCTGGAACTGGCGTTATGGATGGCTGTGAGCTACCATGTGGGTGCTAAGAACTGAAGCCAGGTCCTCTGCAAGAACAAAGGCTCTCAGCCCTGAGCCATCTCCCCAGCACCTTGAAAAACCATTTTTATGTATAGATTCTCTTGATTATACCTACAGATTATGATTTGTAACCACTGGCAGAATTTCTTTTACAGAGGAAGCTAGGAACTGCAGAGCGGTGAACTTTCAAAGCAGAGTTATGCATGAGCACACTAGTAAATCTAAGTCTGTCTTACAGTTCATGGGTCTAGACCTCTTCTTAGAATACATTCGGATGCTGGCAAGGAACACTGTGATGAAACCAGGCATTAAAAAAAAGAAAAAATCGGGGTTGGGATTTGGCTCAGTGGTAGAGTGCTTGCCTAGGAAAAGGCCCAGGTCCCCATTCAAAAAAAAAAGAATTAAAAAAAAAAAAAAAAAAAAAAAAAAAAATCATCTCCCCTATCTAGCCCTCATTGGCCTAGCCTGGAACTCTCCATGTAGCCCAGGCTAGACTCGCCTCAAGCTCACAGAGATCTGCCTACTTCTGCCTCTTTGGGATCAAAGATGTGAGCTACTACAGGCTGCTCAGCAACATTTTTATCTAAGTTTACCTAAGTCATGTGAGCAAGCAAAATCTGGGTTAGTTTCTATTCTTCAGAGAGTTTTACGAATATGCAATTTTACAAAGCACTTATTTTGTTTGTAAGCCAATTAGGCAAAACTGCTCCCAGATTAACTTTAGCAGCATGATCCTGAAGGTAGAAAATATCACATGTACATAGCACATAGAGGCAGAGAAGTATGCAGAGAGACGAAGACAAAGATTACGGCTTTTATTATAAAATGTTAGCCACGTATCAGGCACAGGAACACACGACTCACGATTTTTATTAAGGAATGGCGGCTTCAAATTGTTTTTGTCAGTTAAGATTGCTTGCCGGGGTGGTAAAAGCTTTTTCTACTAATATTTGTAAAGAAGATTTAAAACTGTTTCCCATTTACTAGTTTGTTTCTGCACAGCTCTTCCCGGTCTTTAGATGAATCACCTTCCTGGTGTTTGCATTTCTAAGAGATGACATTGTGGTCTTAGAGAAGACAGGAACAAAAACGTGTATCTCACAGGTAAAGGGAACTTTAGGGGTATACTTGTGTCTTAGCCTTCTGTTTCCATCTCCCCAGCGAGCAGCTAGCGGTTAACCCTAAGGAGTCAGGACTACATTTAAGGTGAGGGACTGCAGCAGTGTCCACAGCTGTCTGGGTGGTTTTCAAGTCCATCCAAATGTGGGACCCAAGCCCCTCCCTCTTCCCCAACGCAGGGGGTTTGACTGAGCTTATCCCAAGCTGCCACTGGGTAGGTGCTGGGCTTCAGGGAATCACCTAGATACCACCCTGGGGATGGCGAAATGACAAGATGTGGGAAGCTGAAGCTGGTCTTCTCTGAGTCCTTGGCATCTAGTCGCTGCTAGAAAACCACACAGAGAAGATGGTAAGAAGTGTTGAGGGTCCTTAGGCCTTTGATGAGGCGTGGCCATTGGGGACCTGCAGGCTGAAGACAGCATCTGGGGGGGGGGTGTTGGTGGGGGGCGGGGAACTCGGACTTTGCTCATAGGTGAAGGTAGCAGCAGTTGTCTGGAAGCACAGAGGCCTTCTATGGGAGACTTAGGCTGCATGGCTCTGTAGGGGAAGGCCTTCTCCACGTTCCCCATGGCGGTGGTAGATGAACGAGACAGTCCTTGGTTCCAAACTGTTTATTGGTTGTTCATCATGGAAAATGAAAGTGTACCAACTTCTCAGGGTGGGCGAGAGATTAATTACCTTTTGCAGGGAGGAATGTCTTGGAAGGGGAGCTTATTGTCTAAACCCTCAGGGTCTCTAGACACCTCATTTTCATGGAGAACTCTGTTCTGGGCCTATGTCACCATAGGTCATGTTTCCTTATGTGTGAAGTGTGGCAGGAATCTGGCAGGGAATAGGGAGCCACCTACCATCTCAGGTGTGTACCCCGAGTTTCTGGGACCCAGACCCGCTCTACCTTACCAAGTTTCCAAGTAGATAAGATATTCAGTCTATTTCCAATTGACCTCTTTCTGTTTTCACTCCTCCCATTGGGGTTGCCTGAAGTTCGGGAGTCTGAGACGTGTGCATGCTCACACAGATATGCTTGCACGCATGTGAGAGCACTTGTATATGTGTGCATACGTGTGCAGACCAGAGGACAACCTCAAATGCTGTTTTGGTGCCATCCCCTCTTTGTTTGTCTGTTTGTTTGTCTTTCACAGGCCTGCAATATGCCAGGTAAGCTAGGCTGGCCATGTATTGCCAGTTCCTGGGATCTGCAGTTTTAACTTTCCTAGAGCTGGGATAACAAGCTCACCACCACACCCAGTTTCTGCACTTTCATTTCATTTTGTTTGTTTGTTTGTTTGCTGTGGATTCTGGAGATCAGATCTTCCTGCTCGTAAGAAAAGCACTTTGCCAACTTAGCCCTCTCCCTCCGGCCTCCATAGCTGAAGGTTTTGTGGTTGTTTGTTGGTAATGATGTATGTACATTTATGGAGGGGAATAGATACATGTGTGTGGAGTACATGTATGTATACATACATGTGTGTGGTGGGCATGTGTGTATGGAAGCCAGAAGTCTGTATTGAGTGTCAACCTTTTTCCACCTTATTTTTTGAGATAGGGTCTCTCATGAACCTGGGACTCTCCTGCCTTAGCCTCTCTTGTCTCTCTTGTGCTGGGATACTCTCTCTCTCTCTCTCTCTCTCTCTCTCTCTCTCTCTGTATGTGTGTGTATTGCTGCAACAGAAAACCATTTTCCTCACCTCACTTTTCTACCTGACCCGCTCTCCTGAGGAACTTCATCATGCAATTTTTGTACACATGCATCTGTGGAGCTGGAGATCAGACTCAGGATGTGGCTCTCGATAGTGGACATTCTATCACTGGACCACACCAAGCTGGCCCGAAAATCTGTGTTAATGTGCTAGAAAATGTTTGTTTTGCTGTTTAAAGACAGGCTACTTTTCAGTCCTCTGTCTCAGAAAACTGTGTGCCAATCAAAGAATGCACTGCAGTGCTTTGGAACGGCCCTCTTCTTTCCACACAGTGATCACTGCAACTCCAAACGACGGCTGCAAGCTCACTCATTTTCCCAGAAAGGCACAAGACACTGACTGCCCGTTAGACCAAGTGAAAGTCATCTCTGCCTTTGGTTTTCCTCAGATGCCAAGTAAGCCACAGGGAGTCTAGTCAGGCTGGTAGAGCTGTTTTCCTGGGGCTCAGGGGAATACAGACTCCCCATCTTATTGAATAGGAAAATATGACTAACCAAGAAGGTTCAGTGAACAAACAGAGAGACAATATAATAAAGTTGGGGAATGCAAAATGCAGGAACAAGTGCCTTACTCTGAGAGAGACTCTGGATCTGAGAAAAGGCCCTGAGGAAATGAGCCCTGAGGTGCTGGCACACGCACAGGCTTGTCAGGGCCTCCTTCAGATCCTTTCTCCCCCTTTTTCCTTTTTTAGGCTAGAGTCTCACTATATAACCACGCTGCCTTGAAACGCCTTGCCCTTCTGCCTGCAGATCCCAAGGGCTGGGGCTACAAACACCACCATCCCTGGTTGGATGCTAAAACAGATGAAGAATAAGTCATGTATAGATAGAAAAAAAAGAAAAATCTTAAAGAAAGAAAAATTTGTATTACTTTTTAAGTTCTGTCTATCCATTCATCCATCACCAGCGGACCTGGGCTGCATCAGCAGCTTCAGAGATTTGTGAATGCTGTTGCTACGATTGTGGGTGTGCAAATGCCCATTCAAATCCTTTGCTTTTAATTCTTGGGGTATAAAAGTGGAAGTGCTGGATTATATGGTGGTTCTGAATTACTTTTTGAGCAAACATTTTGCTGCTTGTCATACGGGCCGCACCATTTTGCAGTCCCACCAATAGAACACAAGGGCACTAATTTTTTTGTATTCCTCTCGGTATTTGTATTTCTTTCTTTCTTTTCTTCTTTTTGAGCAAGGTCTCTCTCTATGTAGCCTTGGCTGGCCTGGAATTTGCTATGTAGATCAGACTGGCCTCAAACTTGCATGCTGGGATTGCATGCTGGGATTGCATGCTGGGATTAAATGCACAGGCCTCTGTATCTAGCTCAGTATTTGTGTGTTGCCTGCATGCATGTCTGTGTGAAGCTATCAGAGGCCCTGGAACTGGAGTTACAGACAGGTGTGAGATGCCATGTGCCATGTGGGTGCTGGGAAGTGTACCCAGGACCTCTGGAATAGCAGCCAGTGCTCTTAACCACTGAGGCATCTCTCCAGCTCCCTCCCCCTCTCCTGATAGTTATTTTTGATAGTGGTTAGCTGTCTGGATGGATGTGAATGGTGGCAGATTATTATTTTGAGTGGCAGTTCCCTAATGATTACAATGTGAAACATTTTACCGTGTGCTCATTGGCAACTTAAGTAAATTTTTTCCTTCACTGGAGAACTATCTGTTCAAGATATTTGCCCATTTAAAAATAATGTTGGGGTTTCCTTGCTGTTGCCAAGTTGTAGGAATTCTTTTTTTTTTTTTTTTAAAGATTTATTTCTTATATATAAGTATACTGTAGCTGTCTTCAGACACACCAGAAGAGGGCATCAGATCTCATTACAGATGGCTGTGAGCCACCATGTGGTTGCTGGGATTTGAACTCAGAACCTCTGGAAGAGCAGTCAGTGCTCTTAACCACTAAGCCATCTCTCCAGCCCAGGAATTCTTTATTATCTTTGTTTTTTAGATCTCGCTGTAATGCATAGGCTTGTCTTGAACTCAAGATCTTCTGCTTAACATCTTGAGCGATCCATTTTTCTTTTTTTTTCAGGAGAATGCTGCCGTCTCTCAGGGGTGAGTGACTCCCCACCCCGGGAGTCCTGGACCTTGAGAGTTGTGTGGTATAGAGGGAGCATAGTTCTTCTGCTCATGCTTACTCACCTTTCTTCTTTCTGTGCAGAATCAGAGCAGCATGAGACCTTCATGGAAAGAGAAGTGGATACTAATACCATGCCCTTAGAGTTCCTAGCTGCCAGAACTCTCAGGCAAATAATAGTTCAGAAAGAGTACTTATTTCCATGTAAGGCAGTGTTCAAGATGCTAGCCCACCAGAAACAGGACTGAAGTTGTTTTGTTTCTAGACTATCTGGGAAGAGAGGATCTGGTGAGGACACAGAGATTGACCTTCGGTACCCGATGCACATACCCTCCGGGTCTGTGATCGCCCTTTGACAGGTTCTCTTGTCTGCTGTGGCAGCCAGTTTTTCAGGTTCTGTGAGACGCTTAATGATGGACCCTGTCATCAGCATGGTTGGTGATTACACAGGCCAAAGTGTGTTCACAGGAGAAAGACAAATCTAGTGCTTCGTGTTAATTATGGCTTTCACCTCCTAGGCATTGCCTCTCCTTACCCAAGTCACTCCATGTCAATAGCAGCTTAGACCTAAGAACTAAGTCTACTGCTTAGTGCTTGTGACTTCTGGGAAGTGCAAATCAAAGAGAATTTTAATTGTTCACTCCTAAGCCAGGTAGACCTATGTATCTTACTACTCTTAAAGGCACAGGAAGTTTTTGAGGCTTATCAATTTTTTTTTCCTGTTTTGGTTTTTCAAGGTTTCTCTGTGTAGTCCTGGCTGTCCTGGAAGTTGATCTGTAGGCCAGGCTGGCCTCAAACTCAGATATTAGCTTGCTTCTGACTCCCAAGTGCAGGGATTAAAAGCATGTGCCACCATGCCCGGCTTTATTGATTATTCTAGAAACAAAATCTTGTCAGGGTTGCTACCTTAAGCCAACCAGATCTACCTGCTGCCCTTCACATAAAGCACAGCACAAAATGCCGGGCCTGGGTTGCAGAGCCCCAACGCTGCTGTTGGCACTTGAGTCTCGATCAGAAGTGGAGCAACAGCAGAGACAGCATAAGTAATCGACCTTCACTCTTTTTTGGGGACCGAACCCAGGGCCTTGCGCTTACTAGGCAAGCGCTCTTCCACTGAGCCAAATCCCCAACCCGACCTTCACTCTTTTAAAGCGCTTTTTTGTATCTGTAATATTTGACGACAGACCCTTGTTGAATTTGTCAAACCAGTGACGTTGCAACAGTTGTCCAGTTGTCCCTCCTTCACCACCCACCCCCTTTTATTAAGGCCTAGCTGACCAAAGTTGTGTGTATTTCATGTGTGCAAGTCAGTGGAGTTTTGATTGTACTACACTGGGTTTGGCTTTATTTTTCGTGACTTTTTTGCTTTGGGTTTTTTTTTTTCTTTTTTACAGATTTATTTATTATATATAAACACACCAGAAAAGGGCATCGGATCTCATTACAGATGGTTGTGAGCCACCACGTGGTTGCTGGGAATTGAACACATGACCTCTGGAAGAGCAGTCAGTGCTCTTAACCACTGAGCCATCTCTCCAGCCCTGGTTTGCTTGTTTGTTTGTTTGTTTGTTTTCTATTTGGTATTCTATTTTTAATTGCTTGTTTTGGTTTTGTTTGAGAGAGGGTTTTGCCTAGTGCGTGCTCGGATGTTCTTTCTGCCCCAGCCTTCTGGCGCCCACAGCTCGATTTAACGCTGCATATCCGTTGTGAAATACTTGCCACACTGCAGTTACCTCACACACGGCTGTTCTCCGGTGCATGTGATGAGAACAGCTAGGATTGCCCTCGGAGCGAGTTTTCAGCGCCCTGTACCGAATTCACATTGCCGTGCATCAGGGGTCTGGTCATCCCATAATAGAAACTCTGTACCCCCGATCAACACCTCCTCCCCATTTTCTTCTCCCTCCAGCTCCTTGGCTTCTGTACTTCTGCTCTTTGCTTCTCTGGGTTTTCTGATTCTGATTCCTTTGCCCCCCAGCTTTCACGTCCACAGTTGCTCCCCGGCAGCTTCACAGAACCTATCTGTTTCTAACCAGGTTAGCTCAGTCCTCTTCTTGCTAAGCGTCCTGGCTGGGTATGTTCTCCCATTGGATTCTTCTAGAGCATCTTGCTCTACAGCAGAACTTGTATATATGGCTTTTACCTGTTTACCTGTGCGTCTCGCACAAGAGATTTGTGTCCTGGCACATTGAGAGTGCTCATTCACTGAACTTTCAGATGTAGCACTGAGGCCACTAACTTATGGGATCGAGAGCGGGGCCCTTGCCAGGTATTGAACAAGAAAATTGTAGGAGACAGAATTAGAAAATGTTTTATTTTTACATCTGACTCGGGGTGGAAAGCTGACCAGTCCAATGGCTCTTGACCAATGAGCCATCTCTCTAGCCCCATGGAAGGGTATTTTGATATGCGGCACACTGGCACGCTCTTTCCCTGGCGACTTCACATTCAATATGATATGGCATGATAAATGTTCTTACTTTGCTAGTAGTATTGGAGGTTGTCTTTCTAAGTCTAGGTCTGTCAAGTATTTGAAACGAATTTTCCCCATGGACTTCTCCTTGATGTGGTCTCCAGAGGCTTCCCCTTGGGACATTTGTCTGTGTTTATACCTGTAACTCCCTCAGTGTCAGGCATCCAGGGCCAACCATGGCTGCATGCTGAATTCAAGGACAGCCTGTGCTATAAGAGACTTTGTCTTGTGTCAGCCTGGAGAACCTTGAGCTTCGGATACACCCCCCAACTCCCCGTGCTGGACTTACAGTGAGATTCACTGGCTTTGACCTCAATGACAAGGCAGCACAGCAAGAGGGGGACATGAGGTAGAACTGTCACCTTTTGCCTGGGAGCCATAGAGGAGGAAGGAAGGCAGCAGGGCCTGCAGTTCCTTCTGAGGTCATGACTCTAGGGTCCTGTGGTTCTGCTAGTTAGCCCAGCTCTTCAAGGTTCTACCGATGCCTAGTAGAGCTGCGCTGGGGACTGAGCCTGCAACACATGGACTTTTAAGAGTATACAGCATTGGGGCTGGGTATTTAGCTCAGTGGTAGAGCACTTACCTAGGAAGCGCAAGGCCCTGGGTTCGGTCCCCAGCTCCGAAAAAAAAAAAAAAGAAAAAAAAAAAAAAAAAAAAGTATACAGCATTCAAAGCTAAAAGTGTGTGGTTTATCCCATTGCACCTATCTTCAGAAGATCCTACTGAAAATGGCTGAAACTCACAAGGTCCCAAAGGTGACAGTAGTACAGCGATCAATCAGATTGAATCATTGAATCATGTGTATCAAAGGCTGGAGTTGGCGGGAGGATGCATGATCAACATTTGGAAGGCCCTGGATCCAGTATTCAAGAACCACCTCTTCTCTATGTATGTGACCCACACACATATGTAAGACTCAAACTTTGGAGAGCTATTTAAGGGATCATTGTTACTGACTTTCTCTGGAAATAAATTTTCTTCATGCAGTGCCAGAGTATAGAGCAGTCACTTCTTAGTAAGCAGATTCACAGATTTAGGTCAACAGAATTCAGGAAAATGTATTTTGGCAGTGGTGACTGCTGTTGTTCTAGTACATAGGTTATCAGTCATCCGCAGGTCAGCTGATCTGTATGTCTGTGGGCGTGTCATAAAATTGAGCTCATCTAAGAGAATGCAAATCGTAGGAAGTGTTCCTCTTTAGGTCTACTATGAATTGAAGTAGATCAATGCTGCAAGATTTAAATTTTATTTATATAACGTACTTAGCTGATTGAGTCGACATTTATCCATCTTATTAAAAAATAATTTCTTCAGAGAACATTTTGGAATGTCAAGGTCCACGAACAGAATATATAACTCATGAGGGTAAGGACCAGCTGCCCCTGCTGGGTCCTAGGGCTTAGCACAGGGTGGGTGCCTGGTGGCCATGTATTGAGTGAGGGCAGCTCCTCCCAGCCCCCAACCCCATTTTCCCTTCTCCCATTCCTAAACACACCAAAGTGGATACAACCAATCCAGTTAAAGGGTATTGGCTTTACAGAAATCCAGCAGTGGGTGTGAGGTCAGCATCCTCCATAAATGTTTTGATAATTGTACACTCGTAATTAGGTTCTGCATGAGAGAACTCGTTCTCACAGTAGGTCCCGAGAACTTTCTTTGCATCGTATTCCAGAGCTCGGGGCGGGAGTGGGAGTGCAGGGGGTATCTCTGTGCCCTACCAGTCAGGAGTTGAGTTTATTGCAGGATCTAAAGCAGAATCATAGGTGGACAGATAGCATCCTCTATCTGACTTGTTCCTAAAACATGGTAGAAACAGACGCTCTGTCTCCAAGGAAAGAAAGGCACTGCCTGTTTATACTTAGGTTGTTGAGTATCTCCCATCTAAAGGAGAGCTAATGACACTGTTTTTCTTCAAGGGGGTAGTTGGTTCTATGTTTCAGCTATTGTGCTTCCGTGTGTGTGTGTGTGTGTGTGTGTGTGTGTGTGTGTGTGTGTGTGTGTGCCTGTCTGAAAGTAACAATTCCAGTTTAGCAACCCCCTAATTGCAGGGATTGCTAAAAAGATTATTATGCATGTTATTGCAGAGAGCTCAGCGCTCTATAAACTCATGTAGCAGGAACTAGGGCATGTCTCAATTTCCCTTATAAGTATTGCAATAGACCAGCTCCTCTGTAAACAGCAGGCTGAGGACAGGGTGGCCCTGTGACGCTCGCTGCACGGGCCTTCCTTTTCCTTTGGCTAATTCTTACCTTGGTTTTGGCTTTTCTCCTTCCTTTATATTCCCTCCTCCCCTCCCTCCCCCCCCCCCTCCCCCCTCCCTCCCCCCTCCCCCCCCTCTCAGAATAATAATAATGCATGCCAGGTGTAAAGAAGTCTGTAAAGTAGATTAGAGTATAAAAATCAGAAATAAACTCATTGGATTCTGCTTCTCAGTCACGGCCAACTTTTGGAAGCTGGATGCTCTTTCGGACATCTTTCCTTGCGTGTAAACTATGCTATGGCCTGCTTTCTGCACCAGCTATTATTGTAAGACATTTAAGAATCACTTGTAACTATCGTTTTAAGAGGTTAGTACTTCGTTAAGAGGCTAGTGTTTTGTTCGCGGATCCTGTCCAGATAGATCTCTATTACTAAACGCTGCTTATGTGGAATGTTTCACTTATATAAAATAAAGTATTGAGTATCTTCATGTCAAAGTATTTGTAAATACCTTAGATTCTTTAGCACAGATTACTGAAACCGGAAAGACAGGTAAGGAAGCAGGACTGTCCCGAAGCCCCTTTGAATACACTGCTCATCATAAAGGTCGGTCCTATCAGGTTTTGCTCTGCCACCAGCAGTGTGTGAAAGGATACGCTTTAACCCCAGGCTAGCTGAGAAATCCACATTTTAGCACATATTTTAGTCAACTGGCAAGTAGGCAGAGTTTAATATATTGCCAGGTTTCATTTTTAACTCTTTAGTTCTTAATGAAGTTGTTCACTTTACCGAATGTTAATTGTTTAACAGTATTTGCATCCATATTCTTGTCTGTTGCCTCATGAAAATGTAGGTGTCTTTGACTCGACTGTCTAACAATTATTTATATTGCAAACTTACCTGTATCTTTTTAGTGTAGAAGTTTAAATCTTTATACAGTTAAGCCATTCCTTCCCTTCTAGCTTCCTCCCTCTGTTTCTTCCTCTCTCCCCTTCCCTCCTCTTCCTCTATCCTCTTTTCCTCCCCCTCCCCCTCTTTTCCTTTTTCCTTGAGTCTAACCCAGAAGCTGGTAAGCATGCTGGGCCAATACTCCATTGTTAAATTGCAGCCACAGCCCTTTTGTTCCATATTCATTCTCTCTCTCTCTCTCTCTCTCTCTCTCTCTCTCTCTCTCTCTCATTTGGAGACAAAGTTTAGCTTTGTAGGCAAGACTTGAACTCCTATCTTCCTGCTTTATGACCATGTGCTGCCATCTATGCCTGGCCTTTTTGTTTTGTTATGTTTTTTGTTTGTTTGTTTGTTTGTTTCAATTACTTAAAAAAATGGTGCTGGGAATGGAACTTAGGGTGAAGACACCCTGAAACATGCACTACCACTGAACTATACCTTCAGTTCCTTTTCATGTTTTTAAAAATAATTATTTTGTTTATGGGTAGGAATGCTTTGCCTACACGTTTACGTGTGCCTAGTGCCCATCGAGGTCAGAAGAGGGCTTTGGATCCCCTGGAACTGAAGTTATAGATGGCAGTGAACCAATATGTGGGTGCGGGGAATCAAACATGTCCTTCAGAAGAACAGTCTGTGTTTTCAAACTGAACCGACCTTCCGTGAGCAAGACAGGGTTTCTCTGTGCACCCTGAAACCTTGTGATTTTGATCAGTCTGGCCTTGAATTTGAAGATCTGTCTCCTGAGCTTAGGATTAAAGGTATGGGCTGCCATGCCTGGTTACCTTTTCATGTTGAAAAAGTTTGTGTGTGATCGCTTTGTGTGTTTAGTCCCATGGAAGCCAGAAAAGGGTCCCGGACTCGAGTTACATATGCTTGTGAGCTCCTATGTCTGTAGGAACTGGATCTGGGTTTTCCGGAAGAGCAGCAAGTGCTGTTAATTGTTGAGCTATCTCTCCAGTCCCCGCCAGCTCCCTTTTTAAAAGTCCCTTATTTTTAACTGCAGAACATTATCTCCAGTCGATAAGATTCAATAAAGCCTTTTATTTTCATTTTTTGGTATGTGTATATTTAACCTTTGGCTTTTAAATTAAATTTTGTAGACAGGGTCTCACGTCGTATGTGTGCAGCAGCCTAGGCTGGACTCGTGGGCTTGGTGATCTTCCTGCCTTCGTCTCTGGAGTGCTGGAGTTAGAGGCATCTGGCTACAAAGCACGCAGGCACACAGACTTATCTCTTCCTGGGTCTGGAAGGCAAAGGTAAAGATTCTTGTCCTTAAAACTGCTGCCTGTTAGGAACCAGTTGGACTGCAAATCTCAGCAGGGGTGCTGTCTACTGACGGCAGGACCAGCTGTCGGTCACAGAAAGCCTGGAGGAGGTTACTGGGGAATCTTCCTCCCTGGACAAATGAACTTTCACACCCAAGCTCTCTGCGCTCCTTTTCTTCCTCCTCTTTTTCTTTCTGAGTTTCTAAAGGAAACTGACACCCATCCGTGGGTTTAAGGAATGATGCTATACGGTGTCTTGGTGTTGTAAAACGTTCTGCTGCTCATTTTGCAGAGGAAGCCAACAGAAGCTAAAGTACAATAAAGTAGCCTGTCACTCAGTGGTAGAGGTCCTGGCTTTGACGCCTCTCCACCCCCCAAACAAACACACACCAGTCACGCGGAGGCAGGGAGATGATGGTGGGTAAACACGAGTGGGGTGTGAGGCCAAAGAACTAAACTGAAGGGGAGAGCTACACAGGCATACCTTTCAGGTAATAGCCAGAAGCAGCTCCTTAGGTGGGAAATGTGAGCCCCAGGGTACAGACCGTGAGTCAGCTAGTTGTGAAGCAAGCTTGCGCTCTCTCTCTCTCTCTCTCTCTCTCTCTCTCTCTCTCTCTCTCTCTCTCCCTCTCCATTTTGAGTTATTTAAGTGTTTTTGTTGGTGATACGGTCGGCAAAGGTGTTTGCTTTTCAGTTCCATTTATGAAGTGTCTTCGTAATCATCCTCCCTTAGAAAAAGCCTAAATGACTGGTTCATCAGCTCTCAGCAAAGCTTGGTTCTGGAACCTCTCTGAACTGCAGGCGTCATGACTAAGAGGAACCACTTGGTTTGTTAAGAACTGGCTTTGTGAGCCTGGCCTTAGGAAGTGACCACGGATTTCACAAGTCCACACATGTGCCTGTTAGAGCACGTTTGTCAAGAGTCCTACGTAACTCCGGTCTGATCTGCACCTGAAGAGACTGAAGGTAAAAGCGCTTAGCTGCTGGCACACCGGGCTGGTCAGCTACCACATCGAGGCTTTAGCTAAGCCTCTAAGTTCCTCCTGTTTTCCAACTTGTACTTTAAAAAGTCTGCAGTTGCAAGTGGCCTATGGGACAGAGCGTTTCTTGCTTTCTTCATTCAAGATAACATTTCAAGGCAGTCGAGGCAGCCCTGAAATTCCTAGATGATTAGGAATGCCAGGGAGACAGAATCAGTGTTACTTGGAAGTCTCACTTTTCCACTGGGTCAGGGGACGATAGACTTTCACTCCAGCCAAGTGGTCAGGGCCTCCAGTGGTCACATTGGCCTCGGGTGGCCTCATCCTCCGGCTGCAAGCCTGCCCACAGTCAGACTTGATCTAACTGGGATGCCCTCTAGTTAAACTTTGATCTGGGTGGTGTAGATTAAGGGTGTGTAGCTCCTAGGTGCTGAGGGAAAGCTGGTGCATGACACTGGACACTGCTGGCCCTACCATGGAGATTGCAACAAAATTTTTGGAAATATATATATCATTTCCAGTTAGTCTCAGAAGTGTACTTACACATTAGTACACTACAAAAAGGAAAAGAAATACTATATATAGCCCTGGCACATCTGGAACTTGCTAAGGAGACCAAACTGGCCAGGAACTCACTGAGAGCAGACTGCCTCTGCGTCCTGAGTGCCTGGCTATACTATCCTTTTTTTGGTAGTTCCGGGGACCAGAGCTAGGACTTCTCACCTGTCAGGTGATGTGAGCCATACCCATGTTCTTGGAACACCCTTTTATAAGAGAAATTTTTGCTGGACAGATTACTACTGGAACAGTATTGCCACCTGGTGGAAAGTACCCTAATTACAGGAAAATATATAAGCCGAGTGAGGTAAAAAACAAAAATGACAACACAAATTAAAGTTTTAAATAGTCCTCTAAAATTTACATTTAATAAGGAAATCGCTAAATATATAAATTAAAAATCTACTCATTAAAAATCAGTATCTTTAAATCTGAAGCCTTCTGACACTGACCAGTATTTTTCACCAGTATCTTTGGGAAGGAAAAAGAAAATCCACCTTTTTTTTTTTTTAAAGATTTATTTATTTAATGTATATGAGCACACTGTAGCTGTCTTCAGACACACCAGAAGAGGGCACCAGATCCCATTTCAGATGGTTGTGAGCCACCATGTGGTTGCTGGGAATTGAACTCAGGACCTCTGGAAGAGCAGTCAGTGGTCTTAACTGCTGAGGCCTCTCTCCAGCCCCGAAAATCCGCCTTTTAAAAATTGCCCCAGGGACTAGAAAAATGGCTCAGTGGTTAAGAGCACTGTTCCAGAGGACCAAGTTTCAATTTCCAGCATCCACATGCCAGCTCAAAACTGTTTGCAACTCTGCTCCCAAGGAATCCTACTCCCTCTTCTGGCCTTTACTGGTACCAGGCACAGTCGTATTCAGCTGAAACGGAATATTGATTACTTCCCGATGGAAAGCCTGGAGAGGCTCGCACGAGGTACCTGGACTACAGTCACGAGGAAACACCAGACAAATTCACAGTGAGCAGCCTGCTGCAGAAGAACCAGACTTTCTCCTGAAGGATAACACAGCCTGGCATGGTGGTGCATGCCTTTGATCTCAGTATTTGGGGGGGTGGGGAGGTGGGGTGCAGAGCTCATGAAAAACAAAGAAAGCCGGAGGAGCGGCTTTAAATTTAAGGAGAGCATCGAGATAGGACAAGTGAGTTCAATTCATCATCTGGGCTTTCCTTTCCTGTAAAACTCATGATTGGCTGGGCATGGTGATGTGAAGCTGTAATCCTGGAGTTTAGTGGGCCGAGGCTGGAGGACTGTGAATTCCAAGACGTTTTAGGCTATGTAGCCAGACTGACAAACAAAACAATGAAAAGTCATTATTGTAGCAATTGAAAAAACTTAGAAATGACTTTAACAGGAATTAAGCAATATCAACCATTTGATTGTCAGGATTATTTGGTAATTGTATAATGGTCATATATAGAATGACCACATATACATATATATTGTATATGTGGTTATAGAATTTCCTTGTGATTAGAGAATGAAAACTATCTAGGGCTAAGAAACATCATTTCGTCTCTTTACCTTCAAAACGTTTTGAAATTTACATTACACCTCTCCTCCTCCTCCTCCCCTTCCAACATGTGGGCACAGGGCCAGAGACGGGCCAAAAGGTCTTGAACTTTTTAATGTTTAGGGTCTTTGGGCAAAGATTATACAGGAATTTTGTAACATTTTTGCAAATAGCCTGTATTTCTGAAAGATCGTTGCACATTTACATTTGCTGAGTAAAATTTAATAACATCAAGGCAATTGTCCTGTAAAAGGGAACAAAGGTGACTTCGGGTCTCTTTTCAGCCTAGTCTGGTGGTGCCCTCGCACTTGGGAAGGTGAAGCCAGGGGATGATGGCGTGGGTTCAGAAGTCAAGACTGATCTCGCCACATAGTGAGCCCTGGATCTGGGGGGAGTTGAGGGAGGGGAAAAACATGACACTGTATGAGGGGAAAAAAGGAAAAAAAAATCTTCATTTACCTCTGTCCCTTACACATTATCAGATGGAACACTTTAGAAGTCGCTTTCTAAATTTTTCCTGTGCAAATATAAATGTGAGTATAGATTTATTTAACTAATATATGTTTATATTATATTATTTCACATATATTTATAATATGTCTATACATATTTATTTTATATTTATATATTTTATAATATATTTACATATAATATATGTTTAATTAATATAACTAAGTATATGTTTATATACAATTTTTTTTTTCCTGAGACAGGGTTTCTCTGTGTAGCCCTGGCTGTTCTGGAACTCTCCATAGACCAGGCTTTCCTTAAACTGAGCCTGCCTCTGCCTTCTGAGTGCCAGGATTAAAGGTATATACCAGTATGCTCGGCTCTATGCAGAAATTTTAGTAGGTTCCTGCAATCCTAGATCACACATGCTACTTGATTTAAATTTTTATTACATTATTTATTTGTGTGTACATGTGTGTGTGTGTGTATGTGTGTGTGTGTGTGTGTGTGTAATGTATACATGTCAGGGTGCACATGTGGAAGACATGGGGCAACTTGCAGGAGTTGACTCTCTCCTTACCTGTGGGGCTCAGGGAATCAACTCAGATTATCAGGAGGGGGAAATACCTTTACCTGAGTCATCTTGCCAGCCCCAGCTACCTGACTTTTTAAATGCTGTTATCATATTTTTTTTTAAAAGAACATCTGCTATATAGATGGCCTCAAATTTGTGACTCTTCTGAGCTCGAGGATATCATAGTTGATATTTTCTCACATATGTATGTGTGCATGGCACATATGCTTCCTTACTTTTTAAATCTTTTATTCTCATGTCTAGGGTCTGAATACAATATAACTTATTTAATAATCTTCCTATTCATGGGCATGTAGATTGTTTCCTTTTTTCTATTGAAAAAAAAGAGACACCTTGTTTGACATTTTTCTGTTTTTTAATTATTTCTATGGTTTAGCTGTGGAGTCCCTGAGTCAAAGAGCATCCACCCTTAGCTTCCTGGTAAATATTGCAAGGGCCACTTTAGATGGCAAAAGCTTAACTGGAATGGCTTCTTTTAATGGCCAATGCCACAACCATACATTCAGAAAAAGCATGGCCAGTGTACAGGGTTGCTCTGTGCTCCATTTGAATGCTCCTTGTGGCTCTCGAGTGGCTCACAGCTGTGCTCTGCTGACAAGCACAGAACAATGATTGCTACCCTTGGGTCTTCCCAGAGAACATCTCTGGCTGTGTTCTCTCGTGCAGGTTGGTACATGACCACAGTCTCTTAAGAGTTCATTGTTAACCTGAGGGGTTATGCCAGTTCTGCTAAGTGCTCTTAATAACCTGCATGTTTTGTGGTGTGTTTACTTTAGGAACCGAGCTACTAATTATTGTGACTCCTGGGTCATTACTTTCCTTCTTAGTTTGCTTGCTTCTTTTAACCATATTCCCATCTTTTGCTCACTGCTGATAGAGTTATATCATTTGTGTATACACAGGAAGGTATTGGAGGTACCAAGAAAGGCCTAATGTAAATGAATAAATATCATAACCCTTCCTAAAATACACGATTGTAAGCTGAATATTTTTTTTTATCTGCACTGGATTGTTATTCTGGGAGAAGAGTGTGTATAAGGGGAGAGGCAGAAGTAATTATCCCATTGAAATGTAGGCTCAGAGACTATTTCCAGGCCAATGGAAATGTTTTGAGTCACTCCTATAAACTAGCATATGGGAGATATAACAATAAGCAAGGTGACTGAACATGACAATAATGTATTGTGTGTTTCAAAAAAAATTTTCTAAGGACTCCTAAGGACTTTCTAAGGACTTCTAAGCTCTCCGAGTTAGTGGTTCCTTCAGTAATGCAGGGAGCAATTAAAAAATGGTAAAAAGAGGCCAGGCACGGCAGCCAGGTCTACATAGCAAGATCCTGTCTGAAAAAAGGAAAGACTAAAAGAAAAAAGAATTTTGGAATTCTTAATCATACAGAAACAACCAATGTTTCAGGGGTTAGGGTAAGATGGACTTACCCTAAGACAAGCTTGTGAGTCCGGGCAGAGTCACCTGCACCGAGGAGTCCGAGAACTCGTCTGGGCAAGGTTCTCTGTCTCTGACTTGGTCTCATCTCTGTCTCTGTCTCTCTTCAACATTGATAATAGTAATTGGAAATGCATACCTTAATTTGAACATTATATAATACATACGGTGTATCAAAACAACACATGCTCTGGAATGTGTAGAAGACAGTTTAATATCAGTTATGATGATATTAAAAGTATAGGAGCAGCTTTTCAAGGATAGGTTAAACTCTAAGTATCTTCCCAAGGATGAGATTTACTCCTATGTTTCTCTGAAACAGTGGGAGGAAGGCGCCAGAGGCAGTTTTCCTGAAACATTGTATCTCTTCTGAGTTAGTTGCTAGGGATGGAGAAAAAGAAGATACACTTTGGTCCTTGAATAACTCGCTTTCACAAGCACATTCTATGATAGAAAAACCGTCTAATATCGAACATGGCATGAAGTGTGAAGGGAGCAGGGAGGAGAGACAATGGGTTTTGTCTCGGGTGCCAGGCTTCGGTATGATGCAGACAGAAAGGGTTGAGCAGGAGTTGGCTGAGAAAGAATAAATAGAAGGGCTGGTGAGGTTCAACAGAGGCTGTTTCCAAGAAGGGAGAGTAATAGGCTTGATTAGTGAAGCATTTGGATCCCTGGTGCACTTGGGACCTTGGAAGACACTGAAAGTTACTGTGAACCCTAGGTTAGTAGGTCTCTTGTGGTATGGAGAGCGCTAGGGGCTCAGTAAGGCGTGGATTCTGATTCTGAAGGTCTAGGGTGGACCTGCATTTCTAACGAGGTCCCAGGGGCTCTGTGGACCACACTCAGAGTAGGTAGGCTGTAGGCACTGCTGACTGTGACTGCCCTTGTCCTGTCAGTTGGCACGACTTCAGAGCAAAAAGCAGAGCGCACATTGCCTTTTGCTGTAAGCAAATGAATACAAAGCAGCTGGAGGCTCTCTTTTGGAAAGTATGGCACTGCAGGAACAAGTTCTGACTGACCTATCCTAGAGGTCATCTGCACGGATGATATGGAAGCCAGTGCTACAGGGAAGGTGATGGACAGGTGTGGATTGGCTTAGCCATTCCTGTTGATCAAAATGGTTGCTCAGTGGTGTATGTAACCCTGAGTCTCAGGGCCTGTGATGGAGGTGGGGAGGAAGTGGGACACATGGAATTGTCACAGACTTTAATTGTTTACGGGGGTTCCTTCAGCATAATAATTAGAAAACAGAAACCATAGTAACGTTATCTTGACTATGCCCTTTCAGAGGTTTAGCTTGTATTGAGAGAATAGCCACACCATTCTGGGATGCTTCGATTTGAATTCCTGACATTGTTTTTATCTAAAACTACTTACTCTTTGTAGGTCAACTAAGAACAAATGACATTTCGGGGTTGTCACAGGTGAATAAGTGGTCTGAAGTCAATCCTTCCTGCTCTGGTTTCCTACGTAGCCTTGGTTTCCTCTGTTTTGATGAAGCCAACACCAGCCAGAGGTTGGTAATGTGGCAAAATGGAACCCGTGGTCAGAGAAGAGCTGGAGGCCGGCCTGCTGTGTGGTCTCCAAATGTGATTGCTGTGTGTTTCTATCTTCCCTGCTGCCTGAGCTGCTTGTGAAATACAGCGGGCAGAATTCATAAGACTAAGGCAAGAGGAAGATCACGTGATTGTTTTCCAGAAGAACCCCAGCTCTGACGGAGCCTTTCTTAACCCAGTGAAATTCCCAGTTTATGTAGACGATCTGGAGCTGACCACGAGGCTGGATTTAGCACCAGCGATTGGGATGCTCTCATTAGCTTTATTGACAAACTTGTCCTACATCGAGACCCTCGTATAGATAAGACTGGACGAGAATGAATGCGGTTAACACTCACTGGGAATAGAACCAGATAGATCCAGGAGCTTGCTGAGGGAAATGATAAGCCCAGAAGCTGAAGGAGCCTAGATAGGACCATACTACCCTGCAAAGTGGACTCACGACAGATTTTATAGGTCCCCAGATCAGAACCCACGTTGTCATGGTTTGTATATGCTCAGCCCAGGGAGTGGCACTATTAGAAGATGGCCCTGTTGGAGTAGGTGTGTCGCTGTGGGTATGGGCTATCAGACCCACTTCCTAGCTGCCTGGAAGTCAGGCTTCTCTTAGAGACCAGCAGATGAAAATGTAGACCTCTCAACTCCTCCTGTATCATCCCTGCCTGGATGCTACCATCTGCCTTGATGATAATGGACTGAACTTCTGAACCTGTAAACCAGCCCCAATTAAATGTTGTCCTTATAAGGTTTGCCTTGGTCATGGTGTCGGTTCACAGCAGTAAAACCCTAACTAGGACACACATCTAGCTCCTGCACCTTGTCGACTTCAATTGGTCACAGGGTGTCTAGATATTTTGTTAAACATTTCTGGTATATCTGTGTCTTTTAGGATGATACTAACATCCGAATCACTCCACTCAGTAAGCAGACTGCCCTCCTCATTGTGGTTGGGCACCACCTAATTTTTTGAAGGCCTGAATAAAACAAAAGGCAAGAGAAAGGGAGAATTCACTTCCTTTCTGCATGGCTGTTAGAGCGGGGGCACCCTATCTCATTTGTTCTTGAACTGAGATTTTTTACCAAAGGCTCGGTTCTCAGCCAAGCTGAATGGTACCACCATCTTGCTGGCTGCCCTGCCCACAGATACCACGGAAGGCTAACCACTGGCGTGCCTCCACGACTGCGAACTCACTCGTCACAGTAAGCATCTGTGTTAGTGAGTTGTTCAGAACGCTCACAGGACGCTCCCATCCTCTGCAGTTCGGAGGAAGCTTAGTTTTGAGAAGGATGGTTGTGAGGAGCTACTTTCCAGTGCAACTGCTTCTTGCTTGGCTCACCCTTGGGACTTAACTGCTTGTTCAGAATCCATGACTCCTTTTGTGGAAGAATAGTATTTAGAAAGTGAGGTTTAGGTCTAAGTTGTATTTTTAGGCCAAAGCGCAAGGATATCTTTAATGGCTCAGTATACATGTTGACAGGGACTCTGAGATGAGATCACACTAGAGAGTGCATTGCCATCGGGATCATCCAGTGTCAGTAAATCCTAGCATCCATTTGAATTAATTGTCATTCATCTGTTTCCTCCTTATTCTTTTATTTCTTGCGTTGCTTTTCCTTTTTTCTTTGTTTTTTTATGTCATAGTCTACTATACTAAAACCAAAACCAACTCCCCTCATTTATTCTCTAAGTGACGCACCATTCATTTAGCAGACCTTTTGGTGATGCCTGTACCAAGCTGGGTTCTGCGGAGTCCAATCATCTTCTTTCAATTGCTCTCTGGATATCTTACCCATCCTTTCACTTTTAACGTATTGACATCTTTGGGTAGGAAATATTCGTACATAGCACATGGTTAAAGTATACATATACAATATGTCTATATAATATGTATTATTAATGTGTATGCAGGGGTAGGTGCCATGACATGTGTGTGAAGGTGAGATGATAATTCTCAGGGAAGGGATATTGAATTAAAAGGCTAATTATTCCTCCTGTCTCTCTCTCTTTCCTTTTTTTTTTCTTTTAAATATTTACTTATTTTGTATGTGTGTACATCCAGAAGAGGGCAACAGGTCCCATTACAGATAATTGTGAGCCATCATGTGGTTGCTGAGAATTGAACTCAGAACCTCTAGAAGAACAGTCAGTGCTCTTACTGAGCCATCTCATGGCTGAGCTATCTCTCCAGCCCTCCTCCTATCTCTTTAGCATGGCTTAAGGTGAACCAGCCCTTCCTGAGGGGTAGTCTCTTGGCAAGGTGATTGGCAGGCCAAAAAGGAAGAGATAGATGTCCTTCTTTGGACAGTTTGACAGCCATAGTTTTCATGAATGAGCCTTCAGTGACACTGTAACACTGGGGTTACAGATGCAAACTATTTTGGCTTGGAAATTTTGAGGTAGGTACTGGGAACCAGACTCAGGTTCTCAGGCTTCCACAGCTAGCACCTTACTAACTGAGCCATCTTCCTGATCCTTCCTGGCTTCCCTACTACCTGTATGTTTAATACTTTTCTAATACTTGTTTTTTAAACGTTCTTCACAACTTCTTGTAGTCCTTTCACAGAGTTATTTTAAAGGCTTTGGTGGATTAACTATGTAGTTTTTTTCTTTGAGACTATAGACTGTAGTAGAAAGGAAAAGCTATCCAATGACTAGGTTTTGGTTCATGTTTTCCCCAGGGCTTTGTACCTGCTAGGTCAGAGCTCTACCCTAGCCACCCTGCCCCCTTTTTGGAATGGGCCAAATGTTATGTGCATGCTTTGTGATTCTTGTTTTGTTACTGTTGAAAATGACTTGGGAGGGCTGGAGAGATGCCTCAGTGAAAGCCCTCACTGACTGCTCTTCCAGAGGTCCTGAGTTCAAATCCCAGCAACCACATGGTGGCTCACAGCCATCTGTAATGGGATCTGATGCCCTCTTCTGGTGTGTCTGAAGACAGCTACAGTGTACTCATATATAATAAATAAATAAATAAATAAATAAATAAATCTTTAAAAAGAAAAAAAAGGAAATGATTCAGGAATCTAATAACATGGCCGCTCGTAAACCACATTCTCTTTTTTCCTAGGGTTTCTGTTCTTTTATGTTTGTTTGCTTATTTTAAACTGTTTTTTTTTTTTTGTTCTTTTTTTCGGAGCTGGGGACCGAACCCAGGGCCTTGCGCTTCCTAGGCAAGCGATCTACCACTGAGCTAAATCCCCAACCCCGTGCTTATTTTAAACTGTTGATCCTAAATTTTGTGTTTCACTATTGTAGGCTTCCTCTGTAACACAGATAGATGTGTGAACTTAAGGCCCTTTCTGGTCTTTCTGTCTCTGTGCCCCTCTCTGCGTTCATATGGTCACTTTCTAATTTTTTTCTGGATAAGCTTTGAGTGCACTAGTCTTTAATGTGTAGCTCCCAAAAGGAAAAACCAGAAAAAAAAGGAGAGGGAAGAAATGTACTGGCCCTTTAAATAAATACACTGAAAATCACGTCAGCCAGATACCAGAGAAGGGAAATGCGAAAACAATGCCCGCTTGCCTCTGTCTGCACCTCAGTCCTGCAACAGTCAGGAATGAGCATGGTTGTCTGAAGACGACTTTATTTTTGCTCATGTTTTTTTCTTGCAGGCTGTGTGCAGTTTGTTCCAGGGACGTGCACAGATGCCTGTCAGGGAGCTTCACTTGAGGAATGGTTAGCTGCTACTGTGCTAAGAGCTGAATGTGACCTAGATTAAGTGCCATTTACCCCTCTTCCCCCAAGCCTTCTGTTGGAGGTTGTAAACCTTCAGTACATGCCGGTGTTCAAAAATAATTACACCCGACAGGTAGAGCCCCGGCAATTGCTGGCCTGGGGAGACAGATTCCTGATGTGTCTTACCCTGCCTCCTCTCCAGAATCCTCTCCCTAGATATCCATTTTGAATCTTCTTGCCTTTTCTCTGGGGCTTCTTTAATTATTTCAACTTTGAGAAGAGCCTATACATCCACGTTTAACTGTGGGGGTCCCTGCAAATGCTATGGCTGGCGGAGGAATGGTCAGTGAGAGGAAAGAAGGAATCCTGTTCAACATGACTTGTAAGGACAATTTTGGAATTTTGGTTTCTTTTTAAAAAACACAGAAATATTATAAGAATAGGTTTTCATTTTAATCCCAGGGGTGGCATATGGGTCTGTCAGATTGTCCTCAGCAGATGACTGTCACAGGCCTCGAGCTCTGGAAGATGATTTTGCCTGTTGCAGATAGTTTCTGTGAGTGTGTGATGCTTGGAATTCTGGGGACTTTTCAGCTAGAAATGCTAGGACCCTGAGAGGTGGGCTGTTGGTCTTGGATTGCTAAGAGGTTGTGTGCAAGGAAGAAACAACAGGAAGAAATTAGATGTCTTGACAGTGAAGATCACCGTCAAGGAATTCGGCAGCACCAAGTAGTCTAATGATAATTATCACCCCCTTGCCGTCCCCTGACTTTAATCAGGAATCTCTTTCCTTTCCTCTCTCTCCTTCTGTCTCTTATCCAGTGTTAGGGGATTGAAAGAGTGGGAAAAGGGTGGAAGACAGAAGAACCCACAGAGGAGCAAAAACCCGGCAACAGTGGCCTAGTTAGCTGGTGTTGGTTCAAACTTCCAGAGTCTGACACCAGGCAGTTTAATTAGGCATTTTTAAATACAGTATAACTTTGGAAAAAAGTTCCCTGGTAACAACTCTCTCAACCCCATGTAAACAATGAAGCTTACGGTGTGGCTACATCAGAACTCTTTTGCGAAGTGCAGGGGTTGGGGATTTAGCTCAGTGGTAGAGTGCTTGCCTAGCAAATGCAAGGCCCTGGGTTCGGTCCCCAGCTCAAAAAAAAAAAAAAAAAAAAAAAAAAAAAACGGAACGGTATCTTTAAGGGCCTAGGATTTAGTGTGGTCTTGGTCACGTATATGTAACACAGAGGTCGTCAGGCTATAAAATACATGTGATTGAGAATGCTCAAGATAAAGGTC
The DNA here is from genome assembly GCF_011064425.1 of Rattus rattus. Lineage (NCBI taxonomy): Eukaryota > Metazoa > Chordata > Mammalia > Rodentia > Muridae > Rattus > Rattus rattus. The sequence continues at coordinate 99,992,948 of NC_046159.1, read as the reverse complement.
TAGGTAGGGAGAGCCTGGGATAAATAAAATAGTTTGGGAATTCAAGTGTGGCCAGGCCCTACAGAGTGCAGATCACTCACCAGGCTGTTAACTGCATCCATCTCTAGGCTTCTGGGCACACCCTTAACACACTATTTCATTTTACTCACTTACTGTTTTTAATATTTTTAATTAATTTATTCAATTTACATACCAATATACAGCCCCCTCTCCACCCAACACCCCCCAAATGTTTTTAAGGTTTAAACATTTTTGACTTATATGTATGTGTTGGGGTATGCACCTATGTATACGGATGCTCATGGAGACCAGAAGAGGGAGGGCGTCAGCTCTCCAGGAGCTGGAGTCGTAGGTGATGTGCTTCTCCCAACACGAGTGTTGGAAACCCAACGTGGCCCTCTGCAGAGCAGTAAACTCTCCCAATTTCAAAGCCCCATTCTCTCAGCCCCATAGCTTCACTTTGATTATTTATCCTTTTAAAATGTTTTTAATGCATGATATAAGATAACAACCAAGATTGTTCTCCTAATCCAACTTCAGTATATGTGCTGCCAAAGTGAGCACTGATCTCTTAATCCAATTGACAATGAATTGTCACACATCATCTGTTAACCAATTTTTTTTTAAGATTTAACTTATTCTATGTATGTGAGTATACTGTTGCTCTCTTCAGACACACCAGAAGAGGGCATCTGGTACCATTACAGATCACTGTGAACCACCGAGTGGGCTGCTGGAACTTGGAACTCAGGACTTCTAGAAGAGCACTTAGTGCTTTTAACTGCTGAGCTGTCTCTCCAATCCCATTTAAAAAAAATCATGTTTGTTTACTTAATTGTGTTTGTGTGTGGGGGTCTGTGATAGCTTGTTTATGCTCAGCCCAGGGAGTAGCACTATGAGAAGGTGTGGCCTTGTTAGAGTAGGTGTGGCTCTGTTGGAGTAAGTGTGTCACTGTGGGTGTGGGCTTTAAGACCTGCTAGCCGCCTTCAGATGAGGATGTAGAACTCTCAGCTCCTTCTGCACCATGCCTGCCAGGACACTGCCATGCTAAGGCCTTGATGATAAAGCAACTCTTATAAGGACAACATCTAATTGGGGCTGGCTTACAGGTTCACAGATTCAGTCCATAATCATCAAGGCGGGAGCATGGCAGCATCCAGGCAGGCATGGTGTAAGAGAAGCTGAGATTTCTACATCTTCATCTGAAAGCTGCTATGAGGAGACTGGCTTCCAGGCAGGTAGGATGAGGGTCTTAAAGCCCACACCCATAGTGACACACCTACTCCAGCAAGGCCATACCACTCTAATAGGGCCATACCCTCTAATAGTGCCATTCCTTGGGCCAAACATGAGAAGCTAATATTCCACTTCCTAGTCCCCATAGGCTTCTTCAAACAGATGAGTCTATGGGGGCCATACCTAAACATAGCATAATGCAAAATACATGTAGTACAACTTCAAAAGTCCCATAACTATTCCTCATACAACTGCAGATGCATTTGTAAATTTAGAATAGGTCAATGTCCCTTGGGAACATACTTTTTTTAGTATCTCAACTTAAGTAGTGATTGATGTTAAAGAATTAAAAGGAAGCACAAATATCTGTATAAATATCTATACAAATGTGTTCTTAATAAAACAGAAGCATTCATATTACTGTATAATCCTCATTTCTGCAACTGATCATGTGGCCTTAGCTGGTCTTTATAACTGCCTTCCTCTACTGCCCATTCTATATTTCCTCCACCCCCTGCAAGCCCCTCAGCGGGTTTTGGCTTTTTTCTTGGAGGAGTGACCTATACCTTCATTCCTGATGGGTCTGCGACCTTTGTCATCCTGCTTGGATTAGGCTGTTGTAGTCTCCCATTGACTTTAATCACTGGACATGGTAGTACTAATAGATGCTCTAAGGGATCTCCTGCACTCCAGACTTAATCCTTCCTACCTCCACTGTGGAGAGGCAATCCAATTTATCACCCCTGCTAACACTGTTAGTCCTTTTTTAGCCTGTAAGGGCATTAGAAGTCCAAAATGACCAGGGGGGAATCTAAGCTTCCAGTTCAATGGAATGTTTGTTGTGGCTCCTGGTAGAACACTGCCCCCAACCCCCATCATGCTGCTTATAACTATGAATCTTTTAACATGATCTCACAGAGAAGAAAACAATTCCCTCTAGAGATTAAACTTTTTTTTTTTCTTTTTAGTTTTCTGAGACAGGGTTTCTTTATGTAGCTCTGGCTGCCCCGGAACCCCCTTTATAGATCAGGCTGGCCTTGAACTCACAGAGATCCACCCACCTCTGCCTCCTGAGTGCTGGGATCAAAGGTGTCCACCACTATGGTTCAGTTTCATTTCCTTATTCTATTTGGATATTAATTTACTGTGTAGTGAAGGGGATTGAAACTGGTTCCTACGGAGCATCACCCCGGCTGGTGCCATCTCCTGTTTTGAACCTTCAACAGCTCACCTAGCTTTGTGGCTGCTAGATAGGACACACACACACACACACACACACACGCACGCACGCACGCACGCACGCACGCACGCACGCACGCACGCACGCACGCACGCACGCACGCGTTTGTCTCAGAATGATGGTAGCAGTTGCTGATGTTTACAATACCTTTTACATATTGGATCATTTTAGCCATTCCTTAGAGTACAAAACTTGTTTAAGCTTGCTCATGTAGATGTTACTGGAGGAGTCAGAGATTGCCATGTTTCTAGTGGGTTCCTTCTCATAGCAGCAAGCACATGGATACACAGTCTGATTCAAGGCCCAACTGACTATAATACTTCTTTTTGTCTTCGTACATAGGGGATGTTTATTTATTCAGATTATCTGTTATAAGGTTCAGTAGTTTCACAAGCTTTTTGCATATCAATAAGAACTTTCTCATTTAAGGGTGTGAAGTTTTGGATTTTCTGTCAGTTTCTAAAGATGTGTCAAGTCCTGATTAGAAAGAGGTCCCAGGGAATCTAAGAAATTTCACTTGAGTTAGAGAATTCAATAATTTATCAATTGGGGGAACTTTGGCCAAATTTCTTTAAGCCACATTTTTAAGTTCTTAAAAGTAAGGTTCCCAGATGAGCAGCAACAGCAAATCCTAATGCATATACGAATTCCGGGGCCCTGTGGAAGACCTGGATAAGGTACACCAGTGGGCCCATCCATCCATCTGTGTCTAACACATTCTCAATAGCATGTGGGTGAAGACTTGATCTAAGAACTATCACCTGGTGGACAGCAATGTTTGTTTGTTTATTTATTTGTATTTGAGGCAGTATCTGTGTAGCTTATGCTGGCCTCAATGTAGCAGCAATCCTCCTGTCTGGTTTCCTTAGTGCTGGGATTTACAAGTTCATACCCCCAAGTCCAGTGGGGTTTCTTATACTCGAATACACAGCACAGCCACTTCTGCTATTTTAGTGCAAGAATGCAGGGCTAGGGTGCATCTTAGCGGAAAGTGTTTGTCTAACATATGTGAGTTCTTTGATTTAATCCTCAGGTTCTCTAAGAAATATAAGCACACACACACACACACACACACACACACACACACACACACACACACACACACACACACACACACCCCTCCTCCCCAAAACAAAAGCAAAAACAAAAAAACAAGTGACAAGGAAAACCCCACACGGTAAAAGCAAGCCATCTTTCAAACACCAATGCCTTAGCTAATGCCTCCTTCCCTGATTCAACTCTGATTAGTCTGGACTAGTGCCAGGTACAGGATCTTACAACTTCTCCCATATAGCCAGGATTCACAGCCACAGCTCCAAACTCAAGTTCCTGTATAAAGTGGGAGAAAATATTAGCCACAGGGCCGTTGTAGAGACCAAGTGACATAGTTATAGCAAACCGTGGAGTACCTAGCAAATGGCAGAGCTTGGCAAATGATTGCTCTGACCTTTGGACCAAGAGCAGAGCTTCATCCAGTCACAAGAGCACTGGCTAGAGGGGTAGCTCAGCAGTAGAGCATTGGCCTAGTATCAAGACCCTGGCTATTAGCCCCAGCACTGCACCGGAACAACCAAATACATTCTGGGAACTTGATGTTGGGGTATTGAGATTGGCAGACTACGCCCTTCATAACACTCACTGGTGTTAGGTTTTATTGTTGCTTCTAGGTCTTATATTTGCTGTTTATTCTAAACTTTTCTTTATGCTTGTAGAAAATGAGTCTGGTGACCCAAGACTTTGAATTTGTTAGGTATTTGTAGATGTCTACTTGGGCAGAAGGTCCAAGTCTCAGACTCTCGTAGGATGAGATGGAAGGAGTTCATGAGATAGGATGTACATGACACAGTGACCTGTATGTGATGAGTGCTGTGGGAATGTTGGCACACTTGCATTCATTGTTTTCAATGCTTAGGAACTCATTCCTATGCAAACAAAATGCCCTCCTAGCTCTATTCCCCTTCATTAGGCATTTCTATCACTGTGCTTGTCACTAGTTTGGTGTTTAATGTGTTGGTCAGTCCTGATGGATACTCAGACTGGAGCCTTTTAGATTCAGCCATGTCCTCTCCAAAACATTCAATCTCTCTTTAAGAATTCTGTTTTTCTTCTATTCTATTTATGCATTTTTTGAGCATTTGTGCCTGTGTGCCATGTGTGTGTCTGGTACTTGTGGAGGCTAGGAGGGGGTGTTAGAATCCCTGGAACTGGAGTTACAGATGGTTGTGAACAGTCACGTGGGTTCTGGGAATCAAATTCAGGTCTTCTGGAAGAACAGCCTGTGTTCTTAACCTCTGAGATGTCTCCAGCCCTGTCTTTATTCTAAGCTCAATGGGCCAATCAGTGGCTTTCTGTCTCTTTTGAGATGATGATTTTGCCCTGAGCATTAGTTTCTTATTGAAATAATCTGAGTAGTAGCTCATGGCTTTCATACCATGGACTAGGAAAGCTCTTCATAAATGGATTCATCCTCTCCCAGAAAACATGTTTCCTTAAGTAGAATGAGTCTTTGACTCCACATTGACTTTTGTTTCTACTTCTTAAAAAGATGTATTTATTATAGATAGGCTCGTATGTAGACCTGGCTGACCTGGAATTCACTATGTTAGACCAGGGTGGCCTCAAACTCAGACTGTTTCTGCCTCCTGAGTACTGGGATTAAAGACATGTTACACTCACCTCTTAACTTTTTTTAAATACCAAAAAAAGGGGTTGGGCAGGGGGTGGGGGGGAGATTGGAAGGTTAACGACAGACTAAGCTATCTATTGCTCAAGTTTGTTCTTAGCTCCATCTCAGACTGAGCTTTAAATTTAGTAACTTTAGGAGCTTTGGTGAAAATATGTGAGGAGAGAGGGAAATTGGAAAAAGTGGACTTGTAAGTTTTGCTTTATTTATATCTATCTTAGAAGATGCAGAATAAGCAAAAACATCAGTCCAGGGATGTATAGGGCCACAGCAAGTAACTACATCAAAACCTCTCAATTTTTGGATGCAACAGTCAACATTCTAAATTATTTATTTATTTTTATTGATTATTTTATTTATTTACACTTCAAATATTGTCCCCCTTCCCGGTCTCCCCTCTGCAAACCCCCCACCCTTTCACTCCTCCCCTTTGCCTCTAAGAGGGTGCTCCCCCACCCACCTACACACTTCCTCCCTTACTCCTCTAGGATCCCCCTTCACTGGGGCAACAAACCTCCACAGGACCAAGCACCTCCCCTTTCCATTGATGCCACTGTGCTCTGCTACACATGTAGTGGGATCCATGGACCCACCAATGTGTACTCTTTGGTTGATGGTTTAGTCCCTGGGAGTTCTGAGGGGTCTAGTTAGTTGATATTGTTCTTCCTATGGGGTGGCAGCTTCAGCTACTTCAGTCCTTCCCTTAACTCTTCCATTGGGGTTAGCAGCCCGGGTTATCTCACTCAGGATGATATTTTCTAGTTCCATCCATTTGCCTGCAAAATTCATGAAGTTGTTATTTTTAACAGCTGACTGTTATTCCATTGTGCAAACATACCACATTTTCTGTATCCATTCTTCCATTGAGGGACATCTTGGTTGTTTCCAGCTTCTGGCTATTATAAATAAGGCTGCTATGAACATAGTGGAGCATTTTTTTTTTCTTTTTTTTGGAGCTGGGGACCGAACCCAGGGCCTTGCGCTCGCTAGGCAAGTGCTCTACCACTGAGCTAAATCCCCAACCCTGTGGAGCATGTTTTTTAACGTACTATAACAGAATCAATGGCAAAATCTTTTATGCACACTAAGTGCCAAACATTAGAAAGAAAGCACAGGTAGTTTAGGTTTTGATCAGAAATCTGATGATAGCAATCTAGCTAGTCTAAGTTTAAAGTTAATTTTTTCATTGGCTGTATTTATCCTCACTGAACCTAGGACACTAGTGTCCTGAATTGCATTGCCTCCTATGGCATCTAGTTACTTCCTTTTCATCCTTCTTCCCAGTGTGTCTGAAGCAATTTAGTGAGGCTGTCTTGAGTCTCAAGGTGTTTCTCCAACAGTTGGTTTTTGGGCAGTTTACATGCAAATAAATCCTAGTTTTTTTTCTGAATTTTAGCCTGTGACAGAGGCACATAGATCTGCTCTGGGTTTGTTTTAGTCATTGTTGTTTTGTGAGGAAACACTCGTGACCAAGACAACTCTTACAAAAGAAACATTTAATTGGGGGTTTGCTTGCAGTTTCAGAGGTTTAGTCCATCTGTAGCAAGTACAGTGCTGGAGGAATAGCTGAGAGGTACATCCTGATTAGCAGGCTGAGGGAAGGAGAAGTGGGCCTATCGTGGGCTTCTGAAACCTCAAAGCCCACCTCTAGTGACACACTTCCTCCAACAAGACCACACCTCCTAATCCTTATAATCTTTTCAAACAGTTCCATTCCCTGGTGACCAAGCATTCAAATATACGAAGCCTCTGGGAGCCACTGTTTAAATAACCACAGCCATTGCTAGGCCTCTTGTCGGCCTGACGGCTGTTGAAGCTCTTCCAAGAGAGATTCTTTTTGCCTCAGGTTTGTCGTAAGCATTGTCCAAACATCTTCTTATATCTTCTAAGTACCTCTTTATGCAGCGCCCTTTTAAAATTAAAAAAAAAATTATTTTATGTGTGTTTTGTCTGCCAGTACAGATGTGTACCACATGTGTATTTGGTGCTTGCCAGGGCATCCAATCCCCTGAAACTGGAGTCAACATGTGGGTACAGAGAGCCAAACCCTGGTCCTCTGCCAGGCAAGCACTCTTAACTATTGAGCCCTGTCTTCAGCCCCAGGGCTTCTTCCTAGGTTGGCGAATCATCACAGCTGTTACGGCGCAGGCTATCACTCTTTCCCACCTCAGCTTCTACCCTGGTTCAGCTGCAGTGCCAGATGCCCCATTTCTAAGCAGGTTTCTGACTTGCCATTATGTTGTCACAGCAGCGGCAGCAGCTCATTCACACAACGTTGGAGGGACCATATCCATTCATTCTATCACCTCACAACTATTATGAGCTAGGCGTATGGCAGGTACTCAGTAGGAAGCTTTAAACGAACGGATTCCAACCTTCTGTTTGAGTTCAGCTCTATCAGACACAAATCACCCAGTTTTAAGTATCCACTCCCCCAGACAGGCTATATAAGCCCTAGCCATACCATCTGGATTATGCATGTTTAAAAATAACATTTGTCTAAACATATGCACCCGAGTTTTTACTAGTCCGGCACTCATTCAGTGTTCAGGGAAGGAAAATCCCATCTAAAGTAGCTGATAGGTCTGCTCTTGCTTCTGCACATTGCTTTTTGACTAAGGCTAAACAGGACTTTCCCATGAGGTGCACAGACCATCCTCTTTCCTGTTCTGAGACAGGGTCCTGCTAAGTTGTCCAGGGTGGCTTTAAACTTGCTGTCCTGCCTATGCCTCTTGCCTGACCTGTTTATGTCCTTATGACTAAACAGGAGCCAGTCAGTGGTGTTTTCAATTTTTGGAACAAGGATTCCTTCTTACTTTGGGACTTTTCAATCTTTTTTCACCTCAAACACTTTCCCCCATCATTTTTCTCTTATTTATCATTTGTGTTCAGCTTAAATGGAATCTCTTTTTTCCTTGGGAAGCTCTCTAAATTTCCTAATGTGGTTTTTGTCAATATTTGCATTTATCCACTCATCCACTGTCTCAAAAAGTAGTTTTTCCCTTTGTAAGCATTTAATACTATTGTAATACAACACAATTATATTCATGCTAAATATATATGTATTTATATTAGCCTCCTACAAAACTTAAAGTCCTATGAACTAAAAACTTTTTCTTTTTTAACCACTCTATTACTAAGCTCCAATACCTTGTCTATACAAGGCATTCAATCTTCCCTTCCCCAGAGAGCTTTTAACCCCTTAGGCACCTCTCAATCTTCCCTTCCCCAGAGAGCTTTTAACCCCTTAGGCACCTCTCAAAGAGCAAGCTGGATGGTGAAAGCAGAGGCTCACTGGCCGGAGAGAGGAAAGGTTAGGCTTGGGTGGGGAAGCAATGGAGGAATAAAGAAAGCACAGCACATTCATTTAGGGAGGTTCCCCTACTCCGATCCCAACAGCCATTCCAATCTTAAACAAATCACTCAACGATAGTTTATTTATTCCATTACAGAATTAGGCACGCTTCAGATTACAAAACCAAGCTCATTATAATCTTGAAGGATTAGAGTATCTTCAAGAAACCAGTCACAGCTCAACTGAAGTGAACATGGACACAGGGCTGGCGTCTACTGAGGGAGATCACATTCCTCTAATACACGAAAAGATAATGAGATGCATTTTCTTAGTCACTGAGGAAGGCAGTTTTTTTCTTGATGAGCTGATACTATTTCTTTTTTGTAGCTCTTTTCCCTTCTCCTTTCCTTGGCTTCCCCTTCCCCCGGAGCTTCTTTAGACGTCTTTGCTCATCCTTAAAGTCCTGATGCTCATCTCTGGATGAAGAAGGGAAAGAAAAAAAATCAAGAGCTATGCTTGTCACACTAGAGAAATACCAATCTAGAACTGTTCTCTTAGGCTGTTTGTTGACCGTGGCTTTTCAGGGCACATGGTGAACAGAAAGCATAGAGGACCCAACACACAGACTGGCTAGGTTATAAGAATTCAGGTGTCCGTTTTCCTTTACGGACACAATACTACAAAGGAGTAAACTTCCAGGTAAGACCCGGTAAGCCTATGCATCTACGAGATACACCACCCAACATTTCCCTATGTTAAGGCTAAATGCCTTGGCTTAGAATCTCAATATTGAAAAACATTGAAAAGACTAAACATTGAGAGGAGTAAATTGTGAGTATAAGTTTTCAGTAGCTGTGGAGAGATCCTGATTGCCCTAGGAATTAGCATCTACCAAACCAGGCCGTTTTCCAGAACGCCCTGAACAGCAGGGGATGCTGTTGGGAAAGTGTCAAACAGATGGGAAGCAGACCAAGACAGGCATTAAAAAAGTCATGGCAGCCAGGTCTAATTATACATGTGGACAGTGTAGAAGGTGAAGACTTCTGCAACTGTTTAAAGTGTCTACATTCTAAGACCAAATCCCCAAAGAAAGTGCTAAACATGTAAGCCATGGAGCTCGAGTAAACCTGGCTTTAAAACACAGTTCCAGGAGGAACTCGCTCCGTGACTTTGGAGTCAAGACCTGGCTCTCTCTTGCACCTTAGTTTCCTCATCTTTAACAGGCTACATTAATAGCTTATGGTTTAAATATATATTATTAATGGATTTAATAAAATGAACTAAATACATAAAAAAGATCCTTTGCTGGGTCCAACTGAGCTGTTTTTTAAAAGATTGGTTTTAAAGAATTTGATATTTTATTTCATAAACGTGGACAATACAAAATAGACCGCATTGGGATAAGCTAGGCATGCCAAATAATTCTTAATATAGCTATAATAATTCATCTTAAACAGACATCAGATCATTTTGTTGCCCAGGGCAAAAGCCCCTTTCTTTACCACAGCACTCACAGGCCCCTGTGACCTGCCTCCTGTCTCCCAGTCATTGCCTTAGCCCAAACTGTTCCTGGGTCATTGCAGGCACACTCCAGCCTCAGGAAGCATGGCCTTTGTTCACTCTTGCCTCTGTCCCACAGTTCTTTCCTAGGTCTCACCAGGTTCACTCACTACCCATGAGCCTCAGCCTAAACATCTCCTCTGTGGGGCTGACCCTGACTGCCCTGTTTAAGGCTGCTCACCACAGGTCCTGTCAGCACTCTGGATCCTGTTTAGCTAGTTTTGCCGCCCCCCCCCGCCCCCAACCACATTGTCAGAAAACATATATGATGTATTACATCATCCCCCAGTCTTTGTTCTCCATCAGACAGAAAATGCTGCAAAGGCTGCTAGCATGTCATGGCCGCTTGTTAACTGAGTGAACCAACTGTTTGGAGCGCTTACACTTCCCTCCCTCTATTGCAGGCCTTTACATCAGATTTTCTTTGTTGAAGTGATATCTACATTCAACCTGACTGACGCTACAGATGGCCATGCACTGAAGACATCACTTACCATTATAACTACTGACTAAACACATACAAATAATTTTGCTTTTCAATGAACAACTGTTTAGTATTTTTTCCATCTTCAAAGATAGTATGTCTTGTTCTTCAAATGAACAAAATGAATAGTATCAAGCAGCATATTAAAACAGTCGAATGTGACTTTGTTATGGGTTATAACTTTCCATGGAATCTGGCTTCTGATGGTTTATTCTGGGCCGTAATAAAATTAGGTTTATTTTCAGAGGCAAGACTAAAGGCACAGGAGAGAGTCCCAAGCAACTGCAGACACTCAGAAGCAGGTCGGACATTATAATCTCTAGTAATATATTAATTTAGACTCTGTCTGTTTTGTTCATCGCTGCTCTTTTAATGTCCATCCTAAGTATGGGCACATGGAAAGTACTTAAGAATATGTCAGATAAATGAATATACCAACATTTAGCTCTCTGCAATGAGTATGTATCATGCTGTGCTATTAATTTTATATTACAACAAATGCTCCCAATTTAATGGTTAGGTCCAATTAAAGCATGTTATATTTTAAAGATGGTATGCAGTTAAACTTTATGAAATATACTGTTTTAATCCTCTTTAAGGAGCATGTATTGGTTTGGAGGTGAAAAAGAGAAGAATGACCGTCTAGGTACTTTACCCTTTTTGCCCTCGACAAAGGTCTTAAGCACTTACTTCTTAGATCTACCAAACATACAAAGCACAGCATTGGAAGTTATATAATTTATAAATTATCCTTAAAAGTGAAATACAGCTTATTCAAGCCAAATTAATATATCAAAAAGGCACAAAATAAAATGCCAGAAGCGAGTGGGAGGAATAAGAATGTCAACGAAACTGCCACCGCAGAGAACAGAGGCTCCTACACACCCAGCAAGAGGCAGAGCAATGGGGGGAATTGGGGGGGGAGGAGGAGAGGGGGCAGGACCAAGAGCCAGCGGCTCAGGCAACCACGGTGCTTGGGTGGGGGTGTTATTCCTCGTCATTTTGGCCCATTCACCTGCCCCCTTGAGCTGCCCTCATCCTTTTTCGAGCAGTTTTAAATTAAAGAGCAATTAGACATCTCTCTATGGCTCAATACAATTTGATGTCAGTAATGCTTTAGACATAATTCCAATAAGCATATGTTTCTGTTTGTGAATCAAGGCGATTTTTGAATCTCCCCTCCCTCTCACCCTTTAGTTCACCTGGACTCTCATAAGAACCACAAAGCTGTAGGGAGAGACAAGCTAAGTGTTTTCCGTGGCTGTTCTATAACTTCCTCTTACAAAACCCTATCTTTCCCCACTTATCACCTGTAAAGGCCAAGAAAACGGAGGGTGCCCATGAGCGCAAAATACGTGTTGTGATTCGGGTACCAGTCGTACGTCTCTTTCTTCTTGGCCAGGGGCTGCTCGCTGAACAGGTTTACCACTTTCATGGACTTTGAGTCGGTAGGCCTGGCCACTTCACCAAAGATCCGGGCACTCAGACGGGACATGCGCACTGCATATTCTGAAAGCGACATTTCCCCAGCAGTAAGGAGCAGGATTCCTATAGAAAGGGAGATTAGTACGTGAGCGTGAGAAACCTCACGTTTATCTAGTAAACATTTTAGAAAACGAAAATACAGCAAGCCACCCACGAATTCTTGTGGGCCTTGGGCAGGTTCTGCCCTGGAGTGGAGACAGGTCCACTCTAGAACTACGTCTCTCCTCTGGCCTGCAGTTTTTACATTTTGTGTTTGTGTACTGTGTTTCTTTGGCGCATTGCCTTTCTTACAATTTGTAATTTAATAGGTTTACTTGTCAAGTTTACTTCTTTGCAAGCTGGATAAAGGAAGGGTCAGGGAAACAAGTCATTCTGCTATGGCATTGTTATTACACCTTTAGAAAACAACCACCCAAGCAATCTGCAAGGAAATATGCTGACTGCTTGCCATCTAGAGGTGTAATCATGGCAAAGAAGTAATTACGCTGTTGTCTTTATTATCAGTCCTTTGAACACACTGTTCTCCTCAAGGGCACCAGATGGCTCTGAGAACTGCTAATGAGTTATGAGGTCATTTGGCCTCTAGGTTACTGGATTGAATTCTGCCTAGCAACTGAAAGCCATGTGGGAAAAACAGACAGTGGCTCTATAGAAACAAAATTCAACAGCTCAAATAAGGATCATCGGCTCAAAAGATTTGTTATTCCTGAACAAAAGTAACTTAGGAATTACGATACGACTTATCAGCCTTAAAGCAAAGCAGATCCTCGGTACTTTCTTCCGAGGTGGAGATCGACGGAACAGATGTGAGAATGGTAACTAGGGCATTAAAAATTATAGCTAACAGATATTAAAAAGCCCTACACAGTGAACATGTGAACATCAAGAATGCTTCTGGGGGCGCGAGAGAGCGGTCAGCAGTGAACAATGCTTGCTGCTCGTCCCAGGGCAGCTCACGGCACCCGTGTTGGACTGCTCACAGCTGCCAGTGAGTCCAGCTCCATGGGCTCTGATGCTTTCTTCTGGCCTCTGTGGGAACTGCATGCGAAAATGGCATGAATTCACACAGGCATCGAGACACAGACACACACAATAAAAAGTAAAAAAATATGCCTGGCAGTGGTGGCGCATGACTTTAATCCCAGCACTCGGGAGGCAGAGACAGGAGGATCTGAGTCCCAGGACAGCCTGGTCTACAGAGTGAGTTCCAGGACAGCCAGGGCTGCACAGAGAAACCTTGTCTCAAAAAACCAAAAACCAAACCAAACCAAACCAAACCAACAACAACAAACCCCCAAAAAACCCACCACCACCACCCAAAACAGAAAGCTTTTCTTGGTAGAATAACTGTGTAATCTCATTCTAGGTCAGCTATATGGGCAATTGTTGGCAGAATATACCAGTTTATGTTAATTTTTCATGCCAAGGTGAGAATCCTTGCTGGCTAAAAGACTATCTGGGGGATAGTTTGCTTGAGATGTGAAGGAGCTAGCTTTTAATCGTTAAAAAAAAGGCATAAATCCATCTTGAAATAAAAAAAAAAAAACAACAAAACAAAACAAAACAAAAAACGAATGGGAAAACCATACCAAAGCCTCCTCAGGAGAAGGGCGCTAAAGTTCTGCACACTACCCTTGCAGAGCAAAGTCTGGTTCCATCAAACTAATACTTCAAAAATAGAAATGCCAGGAGCGTGGGAGGACACAAGAATGCCAATAAAATGCCACCTGCAGAAGAGGGTCCCACACACCTGCTAAAAGACAAGACTAGGTAGAGGGCACCCGATACAGCTCAAAATAGTGCTTGCAAGAAAATAAACTCAGTTTGTTTGAGGAAAGTCTTAATGTTATTTCAACATTCAGAAACAGAACAGAGGTTGACCTTAGAGCAACTGTAGAATATCAACGTCAAACCACTATTACTCTGAATGTCAACTACAAGATCTTGGGCCAGCAGTGCCACCCAAAGGCTAGCCAGGGGAGAAGATTCGCAGTCTCATTCAAACCAATCTGGGCTCCCATAGCTGGCTCTTCCCTTTTTACACCCTGCTCTCCAGTTCTTGTTTGACCGTGTGGATGCAGATGGGTTTGGGCTGGTTTTATCAGAGCAAAGTTTTCATTTTTAGCAGGGGAAAACCGTCATTACCAGTTTACATCTAAGGAGAATGTAAGTGTCATAATCCTTCCAGAGCCTTTTAGATGTCCAGAAGTCTTCAGAAGCAGCCATGTTTCTATGTATGCTTTCAACAACACCAACACCACAAATAAAAGAAAAACCTCCTCCAAAACCATTTGGACTTTTTCCAAACACAAGTTTAAGCCACCTTCTTCCCCATTCATGTTGGCCTCTTTTGCTCAATTACTAGTATAGTATCAGAATAGATTTTCACTGTAACTGCATAACATTTCCAGAGATACTGTAAAGCAGGTTGGGAACTATCATTTGCTACAATATTTAAAGGAAAATACATCTTGAATTCCCAGTCACTTTAATTCTTAAATAGAGACTACAAGATGAGACCTGACTTTGTATCCTGGCTCTGTCATTTGATCTATTCTGAACTCTGCCTAAATTTTACTTTCCATTCTTCTGAAAAGATTGCAGGGAAACTGTGAGACATTAAGGAGGGCAGTGGCACTCAGTAAATGGTAACTCACAAAAGGAACAGCCCCAAACCTCTTTGAAAGCTTGGTGTTTGTGTGTTCCACACAGACACTGTTCCTTGGTCGACTCCTTGTCCTGACTTGAGAGAGTGAGTGCAAGGGCACGAGGACACACAGTTACTCCCGCACCTCCCTGAAATGATACCCTGATTTACAAAGCCTGACAGGGGGCAGCCAGAACCTTGGGAACCTGACAGGCAGGAAGGAGAGGAAGAAACTCTAGAAAGCAGCCAAAGCCATCATAGGATGCTGAGGTAACTCCATACTCACTCTGCAGTGTAGCAGACAGGTGGGGTATACAATCAGTAATAAGATCAGATTAGAATCCATGGCAACACAGACCACAAAACCCACGTCTTAAAATGACAGTCTTTATGACAAAGAAAGAGAATAAACCTCTTTCGAACCGAGTCCCTGACTCAGTCCTACTCCCAGCACTGTGGCTTTAGTTTCCTTCCACAGCATGGCCACACATCCGTAAATGACAGGGGAAACTGCTTTAAATATATACACTTGCATCCATCTATCTATCTATCTATCTAATCTATATCTCCCAAGTGATGTGCTTTTAAAAAAGCTTTAAAAATTGCATTTTATTTTGTTTATGTATGTATGTATGTATGTATGTATGTATGTATGTATGTATGTATGTACATGGGCACACATGTGCTACAATACACATGTGGAGGTATGAGGCCACTTAATGGTCCTTTCATCTGTGGGTCCCTGATCATTAGAGTTGACTGCAGTGTCTTTATCTATTGAGCCATTTCACTGGTCTGGTAAATTTTAAGTACAAACAACACACAAATAAACCAAGAGGTCAGTTGTGGTCTTGAAACCTGGCACTCCAAAGCACAGGCTAGTGATTCTCTGTGAGTCCAAGGCCAATCTTGTTTTAAGTGGATTTTTAGGCAAGCTGTGGCTAGGTGCTAAGACTCTATCTCAAAACAAAAACACAGGCTAAAAATGACTGCTTTCTGTAACCTGTCCTAAGACTGATACATTGCTACCTCCCTTCCCCCTTCTCTAACATTAAATAAAAAGAAAGGGAGAAATGAGGCTGGAGAGATGGCTTAGCAGTCTATGTGCTTGTCACCAAGTCTGCCATCTGAGTGTGAGCTCTGGAACTCGCATGGTGGAAGGAGAGTCCCCAAGGTGTCTTTTGACCTCTGCATACCTGAGCACACACAAATACAAGTAAAAGAAAAATTTAAAATTTAGGACTATTCAAGATTTTAGCATGCTTTCTTAAAGGACTCCAACTTTATGAAAGATATAGCCTTTTAAAATGACATTAAGTCAAATAATTTACATGTCAATTAGATTTCAATTCACATAAAATTATCCTAGGAGTTACACAATAGTGTAGAAATTAAAAAAAAAAATCAAAGGTTATTTGTGTGTGGGTCTGTGTGATTATGTGCCCAAGGAGGCAAAATGGAGAGGGTCCCCTTAGAGCAGTGGTTCTCAACCTTCCTAATGCTGTGACCCTTTAATACAGTTCCTCATGTCCTAGTGACCCCGTTGACCATAAAATTATTTCACTGCTACTTCATAACTGTAATTCTGCTACTGTTATGAGTCGTAATGTAAATATTCGATATGCAAGATAGCTGATATGTGACCCACAGGTTGAGAACCGTTGCCCTATACTAGTAGTTGTGAGCTATCTGACATAGGTACTAGGAACTTGATCATCCTGGGTCCTGTTAACTTACTGAGCCATCTCTTCAGCCTCACAAATTAGTTTCTTTGAAATATCATGTTTCTTTAAATGTGAATGAAAGAAAAATACAGGAGAAAATAACTTGAAAATGAGAAGTGAAATCAAGTTACTTAAATATGTCAAGCAAAACACATAAAGTGCACATCTGAGAATTCAGAACTGCCACCCCACGCCCCCCACCTTCGGCATAAAACGGCAAATTTATCTTTTCATGGATCTATTTATTTAGAATGTTTGCAGGTGCACGTGTGTGCGTCAAAGTGTAGGTCAACTATCAACATCAGGCGGCCAGTTGCTCTTCACCTTACTGACGGACATACAAAACTGAGGCCATAGTGCCTACCTAATCACGACCCAAGGAATGCACACGAGTTGTTCTATTCAGAACGAACATTTAAAAATTGGTACCAACTATTTTATTGGGTCACAGGGCATGAATGCCACCGAATAGGTGATTACTTTATTTTGTTCAGCATGAACAACTCATACTCCCCACTGTCTGATCCGATCACTCCTCTGGTAAAGGGAACTGTAGCAGTGTCACTCATTTTCCCAAGCATCATCTAATATGCATTTTAAATAACTAGCAACAAACAATCGTCTGCACTCCCCACACAAAACTGAGTGCTGAGGACCGGCTAAGAGAAAGAAGTGCATTCTTGGTTTGTTCGGTGCCCCACAGGACGCAGGAAAAGCCTCAAGTGTTTGTGGGGTACACGTGGAACCTCCAGGAAGGTCCCTAACTGACTTGTCTAGATCTGGCAATTCCACCAGGATAGGAACCTGGGTCTGCCGGCATCACCGCCACCCTCTGCTGTGACCCCAACACTCAGCGCGCCTTACCTGCTCCTGACCTCGCGTGCGCGCGCCCCCGGAAGGCCCGCCCCCTTGCTTGTTCCCAGCTCCAGAGAGCAGGAGAGAGGCGGAAGCTTGGTGGCTAGAGCGGAGTCGGTGGAGAACCCGGAACTACTATTGTTCCCTGGGGGCGGGACCTCGGGTGACACCTAGCGGCCGAGCTCGCTCTGAACCCAGGGCCTCCACCGGTGATGAAAGCTGGGTATGTGGGTGTGGTTCAAAGAGTGGGGGAGTCTTAGCTTTCCAGGAAGGTTCTGGAGGGACCACACGCTTCATTCTGTTGAGAATAGCCAGAGCTGAGTCTCGTCTCTGAAGCTACTTGCTCTGTGATAATAGAATGAAATGCAGTATTTTTCCTTTGTCCTTACATTTCACTTTTCTTTTCATTAGAGCTTATGCCCTATGTGCTCCAAAGATACTACTTGATGATAGCTCCGAGTCTTTCTGACCCTGTTAGATTCCTATCAGTCTAGGAGTAGAGCTGTGTTTCTCTCTTTGGGGTACAGGGATGGGACTATTGGGTAGTGGATAAACAGGAGCAGTAGCACTGAGAGAACTGTGTCTTGGAAGACCCCCTCCTCCCCTCAAGTTCTGCTTCTCTGGACAAACTATTGTAAAATTCTGTCCCCAGCTTTATTCTTTTCTTTTTTGTGTGTGTTGTTTGTCGCGACAGGGTTTCTCTGGGTAGCCCTGACTGTACTGGAGCAGACTGAGTAGACCAGGCTGACATCAAACTCAGAGATCCATCTGCCTTTGCTTCCCATATGCTGGGATTAAAGGTGTGGGCCATCACCCCTGGACCCAAACTTTTATGATAAACTCTCAATTTTTTTAAAAAAAAGCAAGATGTCTTAAATGTGGGAAAATATCATAACCAATGGACAGTTACGATATAAATCATGGGATCTTGAGCCCCGAAGAAATCAGATATGTGGACCAAGACAGCTGCAGCTTTATCTGTGCAGTTGCCTGTCAGAGTACCCTTTACGGTTAACTGTCCTTGGGGCTGAAGAAAGGTTGTTCATACCATATCAGAAACTAAGGCACCGGGGTATTTGCCCACGTGTGCGCTAGTGAAGGGTCTGCATCCTGCAAAGACCATGACTTCACTACGGTATCATTTTCATTGTGGTCTTGGCCTCCATTATAAGCTTTTCTAGAGGATCCTGTAGAGAAATACCCTTAAAAAGTGATCTGACACCCATAAAGAAGGGGAGGAGGAGGGATTAGGGGGATGTTTGCCCGGAAACCGGGAAAGGGAATAACACTTGAAATGTATATAAGAAATACTCAAGTTAATTAAAAAAAAAAAAAGTGATCTGATCTACCGTGCTTTGGGAAAGAGAAAGGCTCACCCAACTCTACACTATGGTACCCACTTTATAAATGTAAGAATTTAAAAACAAATTACAACAGGGAATCTTCTGTGGTATTCCCCTTCTCTTTGGAACAGCTCGTTCCTTGCAATCTCTGCTTGCTTTGTTAGGTAAACTGCTTACACTGTGTGTCTCCTCTGAATTTTTTTCCTTGAAAAGACAAGAGCTGAGAGACTACCTCCCACAAAAGAGGCATGTCTCCTCAATGGTTATCTAAGCCTCTACTGAGGACAGAAACGCTACCAGTATTTCGCTCCTTGCAAAATCTGCTTTCAGTAGAGCCACCTTTCATGGGGATTACTATACAGCACTTATTGAGTGCTTGGTAGGTCGATTGAGAAACGAGTACTTTATTCAGAGCATTAATCAAGGCCTTACATAAATACACTAGAATAGATTTTAGAATTGAGGCAAGTCAGCAGTGAGTTCTCTGCCTAGAGGAGGGTATTCAGTTGACATTGTCTTCGCTCCTATAGAATTTGTGTTTGTCAAGTTCTAATATGTTATCAACCCACATTATGGTATGCAATCTTCTTAACATTTACACTGAGGCTATTAAAGTCCTATGCATAACTCCAGCCACCCACCCCAGTGACCTAGGTGGCAGCAGTCCTTGGAGAGCTTTCACTCGTGTCTTTTTTTTTTTCTGTAGGTTTGGATTGTTTTTAACCAAACCAAGTTTTGTAA
The DNA here is from genome assembly GCF_011064425.1 of Rattus rattus. NCBI lineage: Eukaryota > Metazoa > Chordata > Mammalia > Rodentia > Muridae > Rattus > Rattus rattus. The sequence continues at coordinate 99,973,655 of NC_046159.1, read as the reverse complement.
ACATGAAGACCTCTAATCTGGTTTGCCTCTCTGTTGCTGTGATGAAACACTGACCAAAATCTACTTGGGGAGCAAATTTTACTTGGCTTGCAGCTTACAGTCTATCATTCGGAGAGACCAATGCAAGGCTTCGAGGCAGGAACCGAAGCCGAGATCATGGCGGACACTGCTTACTGGCTTGCTCCCATGACTTGCTCAGCCTGCTTTCTTCTACAACCCAGGGCAACTTACACAGGACTGACACAGCCCACAGGGGGCTTGACCCTCCCAAATTAATAATTAGTCAAGAGGATGTCCCATAGACCTGTCAGGCCAAATTGATGGGGGCAATTACTCAGTTCTGTCTTCCTTTTTTTTTTGTTTGTTTGTTTTTTTTTTTTTGGTTCTTTTTTTCGGAGCTGGGGACCGAACCCAGGGCCTTGCGCTTCCTAGGCAAGCGCTCTACCACTGAGCTAAATCCCCAACCCTGTGAGTTTTAAAGCCAAATTTGTAATTGACTCATGGCATGAAGTATTCTAAGTATATATATCCCCTATATATGGATTGATAACATATTAAAACTTGGCAAACACAAATTCTATAGGAGCGAAGACAATGTCAACTGAATACCGTCTAGATAGAGAACTCACTGCTGACTTGCCTCAATTCTAAAATCTATTCTAGTGTATTTATGTAAGGCCTTGATTAATGCTCTGAAAATAAGTACTCGTTTCTCAATCGACCTACCAAGCACTCAATAAGTGCTGTATAGTAATCCCCATGAAAGGTGGCTCTACTGAAACTGTATATGGGGAGCTGGTGCCAAGACATGTCACGGACATCATAATCTATGGCCGCTCAGCACATAGATTTGAATATAACACATGCACAGCTTATGGTATCCTTTAAATTATTTCTAGATTAGTAATGATACATACGTAAAAGATATGTGAATAGTTGTTATACTGTATTGGTAAGGGACTAGTGACAAGAGAAAAATGTCTGCCCATATTTACTCCAGATGTATGTTTTCCCCCAAATGTTACTGATCTATGATTAAGTGAATCTGTGGATTGAAATGCACAGACGTGGAGGGCCTGCTGGATTTGTATACTGCTTGTTGGTTCTACTTTTTCTGTCTTTTAATCGATTTGCTGTATTTTAAGAAGTTGGTTTTAAGTGTGTGTGTGTGTGTGTGTGTGTGTGTGTGTGTGTGTGTGTGTGTGTGGTTATGTTCACGTGAGGACATGTGCCAGTGGATGGCAGAAGAGACCATCATATCCCCTGGGTGTGGAGTTATAGGTGTTTGTGAGCCATCTGACATGGGTGCTGGTAACTGAATTTGGGCCCTGTTCAAGAGCAGTGTTCATAACTGTTGAGCCATTCCTTTGCTGTTATTAGTATATTTTGTGAATATTTATAAATCACATCATATCTTCCTTCCGTCACTTTGTAAGGCTTGGCCTCCCTATGTAGCCTTGGCTTTGCTATGTAGATCATGTTGGCCTTAGGCCCACAGAGGCCCACCTGTCTCTACCTGCCGAGTGATGCGATGTTTCATCATGCCTGGCAATAAATCTTTCTTAAAACACGGCCAGGTGTATGTCTTAGTTTGTGTTTCATTGCTGTGAAGAGACACCATGACCAAGGCAACTTTTATAAAGGACAACATTTAAGTGGGCTTGGCTTACAGTTTCAGAGGTTCAGTCCATTATCATCATGGTAAGAAGCATGGTAGCATCCAGGCAGACATGGTGCTGGAGAAGAAGCCTATGGTTCTACATCTTGATCCAAAGGCAGCCAGGAGAAGATGACTCTTCTGTACTGGGTGGAACTTGAGCATAGGACCTCAAACACAGTAACACACCTCCTCCAATAAGGCCACACCTACTTCAACCAGGCCACACCTCCTAATAGTGCATTCCCTGGGCCTGCCAAGCACATTCAAGCCATCACAATGTATTAGTTCTTTTTCTGTTAATAACCCAATGCCACAGATTTGGTATGTTGAAAAGATGTTTATTTTGGCTTCTGGTTCTGTTTGAAACATTTGGTAATAGCTTTCTTTTCAGGGGTATGTGTATAATGTTTGTGTGCACATTCACGTACGTGAGCATGGGTGTATGAGTGCAACTGTGGTGGTCAGGGAACAATCTAAGGTGTTGGCCCTTACCTTGCCCCTTGTCTGGGACAGGGTCACTCTTGTTCACTGCTGAGTACAGTAGGCTAGCTGGCCTGGGCGATTCTCCTTCTCCTCTCTGGTCTCATGTCCTGTCCTGGTGTTAGAGACGGAGCTACTGCGTCCAGCTTTCGTGTGTTTCTGGAGATTCAGATTCAGGCTGTCCAGCTTGCACGGCAAGTGCTTTTCTCACTGAGCTATCCCCCTGTGCCCCTGGCAGTAGCCCTCTTGCTCACAGAATCTTAAGGTGGTGCAGAACAACACATGGCAAGAGACAGGGAGCATGTCTGTATCCTCCTGGTCTCTTATGAAACTTCCGGCATTCATTCATGAGGATTCCAACCCATGGCTTATTTAATACTAATTTCCTCCCAAGGGCCCCATCTCTAAATGCCCTGTTAGAGTAATTTTTCATCCTCTTAATATCTTACAGTGAGGATTAAACTTCAACCCATGAACCCTTCAAGGATACTCCCAAGTCATATCCAAACCATAGTACAAGGGGGTGTAGAGAGTGATAGGTGGGCACTGACTGTCATTAAGTAGAATTTGTGGGGGTTGTTGTAATTAAACATCATACCCAGTGGCTTACCACAGTGAGTTTATTCATCATATTTCTGGAAGTCAGATGTTGGAATTTGCTTTATTGCACTTAAATCAGGACATTGACTATGCCTTGCTCCATTTTAGAACACATGCTCCTTCAGGGAGAATCAGTTCTTTGACTCTTCTAATATCTATTTAGTGGTCCCTGGCTCTCATTGGTCTGTGGCCACATCACTTCAGTCTTCAAGGTCGGCATCGTCACATATTCCTTTGCTCCCTTTGTGTGATAGATTCCCACCAATCCTGAGAAATACATATGGTTATGCTTATGACCCACCCACTTGGCTAGTTCTGGATAGTCTTATCTCAAGACCCTTAGTTTAACTATACATTTGAAGACACTGTTCCAATACGAAGTAATGCAAATAGGGATTATTTGACCTTTTTTCCTCTTTGTAGACCTTTTATTATGTTTTCATACTTTATTTCTCCAGCTAAGAACTAGAACACTATGTTGAGTAAGAGTGAACAGAGTGGACACTTTTGTCTTGTTCCTGGTTTTAGAAGGAATCTTTTAAGTCGTTCTTCCATTTAGTATAATGTTGGTATACATTTGTCATTCATGTTCTTTAGTATGTTGAGGCAACCCCACCAACAATGGAGGAGTGTTTTTTCCACATATTTTCTGTTCAGGGCTTTTATCATGAATTTGCATTTCCTTTATGATAACGATTGAACATTTTTTTTAGGGTGACACAGGCCTGTTTTTCTGCATTTATTGTGACTGTTGCCCAACTTCTTCATTCTTGACCTTGGAACTTAGAATTATGTTTTGTCTCAGTCTCCAGAATCTTTTTAAGTCGTTCCCATTTAGTGTTGGAATTACAGATGTTTGTTTTTTCCATCAGATCTGAACTTTATATCAGCCTTTTTTGCATTTATAATAGCCTTGAACTTAGAAACTAAGGAACAACTCAAATGGTCATCAGTAGGTACATAGATAAGCACACTGTCGTATTTCTCGACAATGGAATACTACTAAGTAACAGAAGGGAGTAAATTATGAATAAATATGTACTGGGTAGTTTTATGTCTACTTAACATAAGCTAAAGTCAGCAGAGGAGGGAGCCTTAATTAAGAAAATGCTTCCATAATATGGGGCTGTAGGCAAGCCTGTTGGACATTTCCTTAATTAGCGATTGACCATAGGTGGCCCAGCCTACTGTGGGTGGTACCACTCATGGACAGGTGGGTTCTGTAAAACTCCTGAATTCTGTAAGAAAGCAGACTGAGCAAGCCACAAGTAATAAGCCAGTAAGCAGCACCCCTCTGTGGCCTCTGCCTTATCTCCTGCCTCCAAGTTCCTGCGCTATTTGAGTTCCTGTCCTGTTTGAGTTCCTGTCCTGTTTGAGTCCCTGCCCTGGCTTCCTTCAAAATGGAAGTATAAGCCAAATAAATCCTTTTCTCCCAAATTTGCTTTTTGGTTATGGTGTTTCATTGTAGCAATAGAACCCTAATTAGGACAACAAATAAGTATGTCTATGAGTCTATGAAGCCTTGTGTTAAGCAATTGTCAGACCCAAAAGGCTACATGCTATATTAGTCCATTTTGGTGGCATTGTGGAGGTGTTTCACTGGGATTGGGACCCACAGGGACAGAGGACCACAGAGGCACTAGTGAGGAGGAAGAGCGATTGGCCACAGAGGGGTGTGAGGGAACTTTCCTGGGCAGTAGAAGTGCTTTTCAATTATGCTAGTGGTTACACAACTGTACTTGTTTGCTAACACTTATCAAACTGTATATGTAAAAAGGCTGAATCTCGTGGTATGTAAATGGCAGCTCAGTAAACTGGTTTTAAAATGAGAGGTTTTCTTTTTATAGCTCATCAGATGAATGCTTCCTCTACTTTTTCTTCTTTAAAATTTAGATTTTGCTGTGTAGATATGAATACGGAAGAGGTGAAGCTCATTCCTCCTACTTTCTCCCTCACCCTCTGTCTTCTCAAAGATGGTGATCATGATGATGGTTGTGGTGCACTGTTCCTGAATGTGCGTTTGTCCTTTTGGACATCTGTGTGTGCCTCAAATAGGATACAAACAGCCAGGCCTTTCATTCAAAAAGTACACAGTTGGGAATTTTCTGTATACATCTTCTGCCTCTTGTTTTAATCACTTGAGATTGTGTTTTTGAGAGTCATACATCTTAACATATACATGTATAATTAATCTATTTTAATTTATGTAGAGTATTCCACTATATGAATATATTATGGTTATTTAACATTTTGCACCAAGGGAATGCTTTTCTCTATTTTTTTTTCATTATCAGAAACATCCAATGAACATTCTCCCGCAAGCTGCTTTTTAGCACATTCATAAGCTTCTCTTCAGGTGAGGCACCTGAAATGTCATTACTGTGCTCACAGACTTTCAAGTCGTCTTCTAGAACTGCATTCATTATATCCCGCCATCAATGTATCTAACATTGATGTATCAAACAGTGTATCTAACATATTATCAGATTTGTTAAGCTTTGTGAGGCAATACCTGGTATGCATATTTCAGATTACAAGTAGTAATCTTGTGTGCATGTGCATATGTGTGTGTGTGTGTGTGTGTGTGTGTGTGTGTATACATGTAGGGGTCAGATGTCAACCTTAGGTCATTTGTCAGGTGCTGTCTACCTTAAGATTAGGAGGTATGGTCTTGTTGGAGGAAGTGTGTCACTGGGGGTGGGCTTTAATGTTTCAAAAGTGCATGCCAGGCTTAGTCTTAGTCTTAGTCTCTCTCTCTCTCTCTCTCTCTCTCTCTCTCTCTCTCTGTCTCTCTCTCTCTGTCTGTCTCTATGTGTGTCTCTGTGTCTCTCACTGTTCTCTCTGTTCTTTCCCTCTCATTCTTTCTCTCTGTCTCTGTCTCTCTCTCTCTGTCTCTCTCTGTCTCTTTCTGTCTCTCTCTCTCTCTCTCTCTCTCTCTCTCTCTCTCTCTCTCTCTCTCATGTGCACGAGCTTTCTGACTTTTTCTGCCCACATATTAGGGTGTAGACTCTTAGCTACTTCTCTAGCACCATGTCTATTTGAAATGTACCATGCTCCTGACATGATGATAATGGACTAACTTCTGAAACTGTAAACAAACCCCAATTAAATACTTTCTTTAAAAAGAGTTGTTATGGTCATGGTGTCTCTTTACAGCAATAGAAACCCGAATTAAGATAAAAGTTGGTTCCAGGGACTGGGGTATTGCTGTGATAGGCCTAACCATGCTTTTATCTGAAGGAATATTTTGAGACTTGGGATTAGAAAAGCAGTTGAACACTTTACATGGGGCTTATCAGGCTATCCTAGCAGGAACATGGAAGACAATAGTGCCAAGGGTGAGCTAAACTGTGTGGGCCTGGCTCTAGAAGATTCAGAGGAGAATACTAATATGTAGCTTAGAGACCATTCT